>NC_056732.1:1907247068-1907439568 GCF_019279795.1 Protopterus annectens
ATATATATATATATATTGTACTTTATTCATCTGCTTTTACTGTATTTGTGTTTCTTCCTACTTTATTACTAGGGGGATTGACTACAACTCAGATCTGCGATATATATAACAATAAGTATCCTTTTCTGTGCATTTAAAGTGTTTTTTGAGTGTATCTGCTTTATTTTCTAAAAAAATAAACAAAAAAAAAAATATATATATATATATATATATATATATATATATATATATATATATATATTTGTTTCCCGCCTTTCTAAGCTAGTATAGTCCAGTTTTCAGGTTAGTGCTGAATTCAGGGCTGTGTTACAAATCTGTGTTTGCCCATACCTTACTAGGATAGAAGGGAGCTCTCTGTTCACCTGTGAGAGAGGGGAGCTTTGAGCAGCCTGTCTGTCACTGGAGGAGTGGTTTCAGCCCAGAAATTAGTAGTTTATTTGCCATTTTGGGCTAAATTCTATCTCTTTCATTTTCCTGCTATAAATACCATATTTGCCCGGTTTTGCGTGCCGGGCACCGCCGGTTAGCTAGGATAAAACTATTCCCAGCTCCACAAAGTCTCCTCTTCAGTTTTTCCCTTGGAACTAGACAAACTTTCAACTTAAGCACTCAAGCCACTAATTTCTCAGCCTGGCACTTAATCAAAACTTATAGCAAGCACTTATAAACCCTAGCACTAGACCCTCCTGTACTGTACAGAAGGACAAGGCTCTCTATGTGACCTTACCAGCCATCCAGTAAAACAGTTCACTTTACCTATCCAGGCATGTCCAAAGGGCAGTTTCAGGTGTACTCTCCAGTCCAACTGGTGAATCTGGGCATTTTGAAGCAATGTTACAACTGCCTCATGTACACAGACAACCCTCTCCTCCTACCACCAAACACTAATACATGTTAAAGATGAAATTATACAGCCAAACTGGAGGCTAAGCTCTCTCAACCCAAGACTGGACCAGACAGTCAAGAGGAGAAGGGAAATACTTGCATCACACCACCAGTCTCACATAAACCCATTAAAGCAACACTGGAAAAAAACACACATAAATACATGAAAACATACATCGGAGGCTCTAAATAAAAATCTGCAAAACCAACAGAGACCTCCAAAGCAAACATCCAAGCAACCTCCACCCCCCCCACACAAACCATGAAACACATACTTCACAAAACTACTGTGCCATGCAATCACAGCCCTTAAAGCAAAATAACATACCCAACATACTAGTAATAGGTGACTCTATAGTTAAGGCACTCTGACGTCCCACTCACTAGGCTGAGTAAGTAGAAGGTTACTGTTAGCTGCCTGTCAGGTGCCAGGATCCGCCACATAACACAAGCACTCAGGTCACTACAGAACAAGTACAAATATGACTGTCATTGTCCACGTTGGTGTGAATGACCTGAGCCGTACCTCTCTGAACTACATGAAAGGAGACATGGAAGACATCAAATTTCTCTGATCACGTAACCCAGGCGGGTATGGCCCTGACCCTGAGTAGCATCCTGCCCTCACCAAGAATGATACCACGGTATAAAGAAAAAATTCTCAATTTCAACAATTGGTTAAGTTTCTGGTGTCATTCAAAGGGGATCCAGTGTCCGTCCACCTGGGATGACATGCTTGACAAGCCACACTGCTTCGCTAGAGACGGCTTGCACCTGTCACCCTTAGGCTTTCGAATACCTGCCACCCCCATAGTGCCTTTTTTAGGCAAGGCTCAAAAGACAAACCCACTGCCGTAAATAGCACAAGTAACAAAAAACTGAGGGTAATGCTACTCAATGCCAGAAGTCTGAACCTCAAAATGCATGCACTCGAGGCACTTCCCAGTATGAAGAAAATCGATATATGTGCAGTAACAGAAACCTGGTTTAAAGCTCCAGAGAGCACCCCAGCACTACCAGGCTACAACTCATACCATAAATTTCGGCCACGGAACCCAAACCAAACTACAAAAGGCGGGGGGCGTATCCATATTCATCAAGGATACCCACACTTCCAGGTTAGTGGCACAGCACGATGCTTCAGATATCATCCACATGCAACTAACAATGGGCAAAACTGCAATTCAAATTGTAGCTTGCTACAGATCACCCACCATGTCCCAGGACCCCCATTCCACATTTCTGGAAATACTGGGAAACATAAAGGTCCTACCAAACACCCTAATATTGGGTGATTTTAATTACCCAAACATTAACTGGGAGAATTACTCAAGTACTAACTCCCTTGCCCAACATTTCCTAGAATTCATAAACTCAAATGCCCTGGTTCAACTGATCAACACTCCCACTAGAGGTGACAACATATTGGACCTGGTCATTACCAACATGGGTGACCGGTGTTCCACACCGGAGGTCAACCGCTTGCTGGTTAGATCTGACCATAAACAAATCACTTTGGATATCCACATTCCACCCCCCACCCCCGGACAAGAAAACCACCATGAAAAACTTTTCAAAAGCAAACTTCATGTTACTTAAGACCGAGGTGGAAAGTTTCAAAGCCCCCATGCTGAAGGATAACACTGTCCAAGCTGCAAAATCCTTTACTAATGCATTCTTTGGGCACCTACAAGAATGCATGGATCATGCCATCCCAAACAAAACCAAGACTCACTCCTCCAAGAAAAGGAAACCAGTCTGGTGGACTCCTGCCATAAACACGTTATATAATAGAAGGAGGAAACTAGTACAGAAAAGAGTAAAATCCCAAGAAGGGAAGACATCCCTGATCAGTATCAGCAAGAAACTATGATCCCTCATAAAATCATCCCAGGCGAGCTTTGAAAGAAAAATTGTCAAGGACTCCAAAGATAACCACAAGACATTCTTTAGTTATGTCAAGAATCTAAGTGGCAATGCTCAGATCTGCTCAGAGTTAGTGCAGAATGGCACAAAATACATGGAACTCATTAACAGAGACATTGGGAACCTCCAAACACTGGACCCTACCCAGTTCAGCTTTGTTAAGGGCAGATCATGCCTCTTAAACCTGGTGGACTTCTTTGAGACAGTTATCAAGGCTATAGATGAGGGAAACATGGTACACACAGCCTGCCTAGACCTAGCAAAGGCCATCAACACCATTCCCCATTCTGGTATTATAGACAAGCTCACCAGCCTGAACATAAACCCCTGCGTCACAAGATGGGTTGCCAACTGGCTAATGGACAGAACCCACATGGTGAGAGTTACGTGAGCTAGGTCCGACTCTAAATCAGTTACAAGTGGAGTTCCCCAGGGCTCAGTCCTAGGACCCCTCCTGTTCAGCATATACTTCTCAGAGGTACAGGTAAGCACAGGAGGACTATGGCTGACCAAGTTCGCAGATGACTGCAAGCTAGGGGCTATAAATGACTCTCCGGCTGACACAGACATCCTCCAAAAGGGTCTCACTGAGACGGATACCTGGTGTCAAAATCATGGCCTCAAGGTAAATGCCAAAAAGAGCATAGTCATCCCCTTTGGAAAAACAAAGTACCCACAAACTACCACATAGATGGTAGTCCCCTAAATATGGAAGACGTAATAAGGGATTTGGGGACCCAAGTAGATAGTAATCTCATATTTGATAATCACATTGCCAAAGTGGTTAGAAAATCCTTCAACATGGCCCACCTAATCACAAAAGGGTTCGCATCCAGATCAAAAGAGGTCATTGTGCCCCTCTACCCATCACTCATCAGACCCATCATAGTGTACAACGCCCCATTTGGGATGTACCTTACAAGACACCTGCAACAGCTGGAAAGACCACAGAAGTACCTCACCAAGAGAACCACTGGCCTGAAACAGATGCCCTATGCAGCCCGACTGAAGAAATTACAGCTGTATTCGGTTGCATACCACCTACTCAGAGGTGATCCCTGCCTGACATACAAGGCCATGTCCAACCCAGAATTGATGGACATGCTCCACCTAAAAAAAAACTTATCCCTGCGAGCCACAAGCTCTAGGGATCTCAGCCTTACCACAACAATAAATAGGACGTGCTGGAGGGATAGATTCCTGTCCCAAAGACTTCCCATGCTTTGGAACAAGATCCCAATCTACATTAGGCAGAACTCCTCGCTAACACTCTTCAAAAGAAATCTTGATGAGTGGATGGGAAACAGAAAGTTTACCTCGGGGATCACTTCAGTGGCTCTGCTGGACAAAGGCAGAGGGAACTAATCTAAGGGGGCAGCGAAAGCCAACACATTCTGGCTAGGCTTATAAATGCCTTCAGGCAGATAGCCTAGTACCTACGTATGAACCTATGAAAGTTGTCACCTTCCCTTGTAGTAGATGCTGTAGTTGTAAGCAGGTAGTACATGTTTTTGATTGGATTAATAATTGCTATTTCCATCCACACAAGAGATTTTCATGTAATACTGAGGGTATTATTTATGTCCTTAAATACCCTTGAATTTTATTTTATATTGGGAAAATAAGAGAGCCTTTAAGTACAAACACTGTCACCAAATGGTTTGAATGTAGTGTAATTGGATGTGCTTGTTTTAATTTAATTTATTTAACTGTTTTAATTGGTTAACTTATTGCAATTAATGTGGAATGATTAATTGTTTTTATCCTTTTGGTATAAAAAAAACGGCTATGTATTGTCTCTATTTTTACTCTGTGAAGGCTTTTGCTGAGACACTAGAGGTCAATATACTTGTTCTGTATGGGTCACTAGGTTGTGGTTGTATGAGGTTGAAGCGCACATCTGTGTCGGCCAGATGTGCGACAGTATGATTCCAAAAGTTCGTAGTAATGAACTACGAAATGCCGAAATCACAACTGAGCGAATGCCAGTTTGCATTCGCTCATGTAAATTCAGCATTCTGAGTGGAGATCGCCGTACAATGGGGATTGGAAAATGTACCCCTTCCCGCACTGTTGTGCAATCTCGGAGCTAGTATATTAAATTAGCAGGGGGTATGGGGGATACTGAGGGGGCTTACACCCCCTGCATAACGGTGTTTGGAGACATTCAGAAATGTAGGTGTATCAAAAACATTTGACATTCCCAAAATGTCAAATTCCTTGTTAAGCACTTTCAATGTTTTAAACATTTGAAAGTGCAGTTTCTGACCTATAGAGTTGGATATTTGACTACTCGCACATTGTTTTTGCAACATTGTAAAGGTAAACCATATATATCTCTACTCTAAAAAGGAGCTTGCTGAGGGGAGTTCCTCTGCCCACCCACCAGACAGAGAATCATGTGCTCTGAACAGATTTGGGAAGTGGTCTGTGCCTCGTCTACCTTTTCAGTGAGGATTCTTAACTACCTGGCACACTTTGCCCATTTTCAAACAGATTAGTTTGAAGAGATCTCTGTTTCTCTTCTAGGGACCTTAATTGCAGTTCAGAAGAAGACTCTTGATTCTCAGATGGCTACCCTGTTCTTCTCTAATACATCTGTGCGCCTCATCTGTAATGACCACGAGTAGAGTGTCTAGAGCAGCCGGCACAGGTATTTCCATCAGAAGGCATGCCTGGATGTGGCCTTGTGACTTTGTGGAGCACTTTACAGTATCCTTCGTCAGTGTCCCCACTGACGGATCAGCTTTATTTGGTCCAAAAGTTAAAGAAACCATTTTCAGAACTGAACAGGATGGTAAGTCCCTATCTGCTGTGGGGTTCAAATTTTCAACTCCTCAGAGGACCTTCTCCATAAATTAGAAAGCAGGGGAGAGAATGTGGTTCTGAAAAATCTCAAGGTTTTTCAACAGATGCTTCTGGAGAATGAACTCCCCATGGTACAGGCAGAAACTCTGACAACAGATGTTGCCCAAGAGGCATAGGTGATCTTCAGAATCAAGGCTTCAGGGGTTCTTTCTCTAAGAAGCCTTTTCAGTTATCCTGAAAGTTTGCTTGGCTGCCATACTCTGGAGGTAGTTTTGGGGGTGCTTATCTCTGCACCCAACAGCCTGGATATCCATTACTCAAGTCAAGTCGGTGCAGAGAATAATCATCAAAGGCTATTTCATTTCCATTTATTCTACACCTCCACCTTAGAAGAGAATTTGCAACTCACGAAATATTGAAGCCTCTATAAAATCAAGTCATACAAGAGGGCCCGCTAGATCAGAGAGGGTCCAGAATTTACTTGAGGTTCTTTTTAGTGCCAAAAAAGCGGGGACCTAAGACCAATTTAATCAAAGTCAATTAAACAAGTTTGTAATTTGGACCAAATTCCAGAGAGTGACTGTTCAGTCTGATCTGCCATTGCTGAGGAGGAATGACTAGATATGCTTGATAGATCTTCAGGATGTGTAATACCATATCAAGATGAAGAGACACTCCTGGAAGTATCTCCACTTTTTGTTAGGAGCCAGCCATTACCAGTTCAGAGCTCTGGACTCTCCAGAGCAGCCCCACTGTTTACCAAATATATGGCAGTAGTAGCAGCTTGACTACCCAGCCACTGGGGATGCACAAGCCAGTGCATTTCTTTGTGCCGGTCCCAAGCCCGGATAAATGGGGAGGGTTGCGTCAGGAAGGGCATCCGGCATAAAGCTGTGCCAAATCATACATGCAGACAACAGTACAGATAAACATACCGGATCAGTCGAGGCCCGGGATAACAAGGACCGCCATCAGTACTGTTGGCCAAAAGGGTGCTGGCGGAAATTGGGCTAATGTAGGCAGAAGGAGGAGAAGAGGGGGAAGGCATGCCCGAAGGCAGGTAAAGGGTAGGACTGTGATAGTGAGGGTCGGAACTTTGAATGTTGGCAGTATGACAGGTATAGGGAGAGAGCTAGCTGATATGATGGACCAAAGAAAGGTTGGTATATTGTATGTGCAAGAGACCAGATGGAAGGGGAGCAAGACTAGGTGTATCTGAGGCAGTTTCAAATTGTTTTAATATGGTGTGGATGGGAGGAGAAATGGCACAGGCATTATCCTGAAGGAACAGTATGCTAAGAGCATTTTGAAGGTGAAAAGAGTGTCGGATAGAGTGACGTTTATGAAGCTGGAAATTGATGGTGTAATGATGAATGTTGTTAGTGCAGATGCTCCACAAGTTGGGTGTGCGATGGATGAGAAAGAAAAATTTTGGAGTGAGTTGGATGAAGTGGTGATGACCGTACCCAAGGGTGAGAGACTGGTGATTGGAGCAGATTTCAATGGGCATGTTGGTGAAGGGAGCAGAGGGGATGAGGAAGTAATGGGTAGGTATGGTGTTAAGCAAAGAAATGCAGAAGGTCAGATGGTAGTGGATTTTGTGAAAAGGATGGACATGGCTGTGATGAATACGTATTTTAACAAGAAGGAGGAGCATAGGGTGACATACAAGAGTGGAGGAAGATGCACACAGGTGGATTATATCTTATGCAGAAGGGCCAGTCTGAAGGAGATTGGAGACTGTAAAGGGGTGGCAGGGGAAAAGTGTAGTTAGGCAGCATAGGATGGTGGTTTGTAGGATGACACTGGTGATCAAGAAGAGAGGGATGAGTGTGAGGGCAGCACCAAGGATCAAATGGTGGAAATTGAAAAAGGGTAATTGTGAGGTGATGTTCAGGGAAGAGTTAAGAAAGGCACTGGGTGGCAGTGAAGAGTTACCGAATAGCTGGGTAACTACAGCAAAGCTAGTAAGAGAGATGGCTAGAAAGGAGCTTGTTGTGATATCAGTAAAGAGGAAGGAGGACAAGGAGACCTGGTGGTGGAATGAAGAAGTACAGGAGAGTATACAGAGAAAGAGGTTGGCGAAGAAGAAGTGTGATTGTCAGAGAGATGAAGAAAGTAGACAAGAGTATAAGAAGATGAGGTGCATGGCAAAGAGAGAGGTGGTGAAGGCTAAGGATAAGGCTTATGAAGAGTTATATAAAAGGTTGGACACTAAAGAGGGAGAAAAGGACCTGTACCGATTGGCTAGACAGAGCTAGTAAAGATGTGCAGCAGGTAAGGGTGATAAAGGATAATGAGGGAAACGTACTCACAAGCGAGGAGAGTGTGTTGAGCAGATGGAAAGAGTACTTTGAAGGGCTGATGAATGAAGAGAATGAGAGGGAGAGAAGGTTGGATGATGTGCAGATAGTGAATCATGAAGTGCAGTGGAATAGCAAGGAGGAAGTAAGGATAGCTATGAAGAGGATGAAGAATGGAAAGGCTGTTGGTCTAGATGACATACATGTGGAAGCATGGAGGTGTTTAGGTGAAATGGCAGTGGAGTTTTTAACTAGATTGTTTAATGAAATCTTGGAAAGTGAGAGGATGCCTGAGGAATGGAGAAAAAGTGTTTTGGTACCAATTTTTAAGAATAAGGGTGATGTGCAGAGCTGTAGTAACTTCAGAGGGATTAAATTGATCAGTCACACCATGAAGTTATGGGAAAGAGTAGTGGAAGCTAGGTTAAGAAGGGAGGTGATGATTAGTGATCAGCAGTATGGTTTTACGCCAGGAAAGAGCACTACAGATGCAATGTTTGCTCTGAGAATGTTGATGGAGAAGTACAGAGAAGGTCAGAAGGAGTTGCATTGTGTCTTTGTGGATTTAGAGAAAGCATATGACAGGGTGCCTAGAGAGGAGTTGTGGTATTGTATGAGGAAGTCGGGAGTGTCAGAGAAGTACGTAAGAGTGGTACAGGATATGTACGAGGGTAGTGTGACAGCGGTGAGGTCTGCGGTGGGAGTGACGGATGTGTTTAAGGTGGAAGTGGGATTACATCAAGGATCAGCTCTGAGCCCTTTCTTATTTGCAATGGTAATGGACAGGTTGACAGACGAGATCAGACAGGAGTCCCCATGGACTATGATGTTTGCAGATGACATTGTGATCTGTAGTGAGAGTAGGAAACAGGTGGAGGAGACCCTGGAGAGGTGGAGATATGCTCTAGAGAGAAGAGGAATGAAGGTCAGCAGGACTAAGGCAGAATATATGTGTGTGAATAAGAGGGAGGATAGAGGAATGGTGAGGATGCAGGGAGTAGAGGTGGCGAAGGTGGATGAGTTTAAGTGCTTGGGATCAACAGTTCAGAGTAATGGTGAGTGTGGAAGTGAGGTGAAGAAGAGAGTACAGGCAGGGTGAAATGGGTGAAGTGTGTCAGGAGTGATTTGTAACAGACGAGTACCAGTAAGAGTGAAAGGGAAGGTCTACAAGAGGGTAGTGAGACCAGCTATGTTATATGGGTTGGAGACAATGGCATTGACAAAAAGGCAGGAGTCAGAGCTTGATGTGGCAGAGAAGAAGATGTTAAGATTTGCACAGGGTGTGACGAGGATGGACAGGATTAGGAATAAGTATATTAGAGGGTCAGCCCAGGTTGGAAGGTTTGGAGACAAAACCAGAGAGGTAAGATTACATTGGTTTGGACATGTGCTGATGAGGGATGCCGAGTATATTGGGAAAAAGATGCTAAGGATGAAGATGCCAGGTAACAGGAAAAGAGGAAGGCCTAAGATAAGATTTATGGATGTGATGAGAGAGGACATGCAGGTGGTTGGTGTGACAGAGCAAGATGCAGAGGACAGGAAGAAATGGAAACAGTTGATCTGCTGTGGCGACCCCTAACGGGAGCAGCCGAAAGAAGAAGAAGAAGAAGTAGTAGCAGCTTGACTACGACTAAAGGAATTCCGGGAGTTTCCTTATCTGGACTTCTGGTTCATCATCATCCCTTCCAGGGATCTGCTATTTCTTGCCAGGCACTCCTTGGTCTGATTGTGTGAAGACCTTAGGATGATGAACCTGCAGCTCACCCAATCTCTGAAATTTATCGAAGTGCTTTTAGATATGAAAACGTTCATTTCAAAGCTTTTCCAGTCATGGATCTCATCCCTGCATTTCGAAGGCCAGCAGATTCTGTCACACAAGAAGCCACCAGTCAAGTTGGTTCTTCACTTACTGGGTTCCATGGCCACCTCCATAACTTTGGTTCTGCTTGCCAGATTTTATATGAGGGCTGTTTAGTGGATATTGGTAGTATAGTCGTCGATCAGGTGACATCCAGTGTCCTACCCAATCATTATTATGAACATTTGCAGGGAACGCATTCTACAGTGGCTAACTTCCCCTCTTCTGTAGGGCCAACCTTTTACCATTTTGCCTCCACAGGCCACAGTGGCCACAGATGTCTCCCTACTAGGGTGGGGGGGGGCATGTTTTGGGAAGGACAGTTTGGGGCACATGGTCTCATGCAGGGTCCTGTCTTCACATCAATGTCTTGGAGTTGACAGCATTCCTCTTGGCGTTGCAGGCCTTTCAGGACTCTCTTCCCTTGAATGTGATTTCGATTCACGTGGACAATATGGCTGTCATTTGGTATATCAACAAACTGGGAGGGACCAGATCTTATCCCTTTTATTGAGAGGCCAAATTTCCAAATTTGTCAAAGGTGAATATATTTTGCATTTGCTAGACATACATCACCTGCTGTGTTTTTACATATACCATACTAAACCTTTCAGAAACTCTGATCGAATATTAATTTCCTATTCAAAATCTAAATAAGGACAAGCAGTAACCAAAGATTCCTTATGTCAGTGATTGGCCCAGTGTATTTCCTTTATTTTCTGAGAGGTGTTATCTCTCCCTTCAAAACCTAAAGCTCATTCAGTAAGATCTCTGACCTAATCGAGAGCCTTTTTCCTCCAGTGTTGGTACTGATGACATTTATGCTGCTGCTACCTGGTCAGATATTCACACCTTCATTACTCATTGAAAATTAGATATTCAGTCCAGATCCAGGACTTTTTTTGGTTCATCTGTGCTCAAGAATATCTTTCCATGAGACCTTCCTAGAGTTAAAGTAGCTCAGGACTCTTTCCCACATATAGAGGAGTGGATGGAAAGTCAACATCAGATAGGAAAGTTATGTACTCACCATAACATTAGATCTGCGTTGTCTAATTCCATCCATTCCTCTACTACCCTCCCTTTGTCCCCCTCCATAATTACTTCCATTGATTAATGTTGATAACCATTAGTTGTTTCCCTCTGAGGTGGATCTAACTGAAGTTGCCTTTGCTTCTGAAGATCTAGACAGTCTCTCCACAGTTCTTTGTACTCTTTTTTCCCATTTAGTATACTTGTATGCTTAACCTTTTTATTAAAGTTTTTCAACTAGTTATAGGTGGGCAAACACTATCTGAGGTAGCTCCATCTGTAAGTATACAAAATCCAGGAAATGAAGTAAAATAGTAGCCCACCGAACTTAAAATCAAAGAGTTTAATGACGTAAAGCGCTTTCGTTTGCACTGTCGTCAAACTTCTTCACACAATGGTTTCATACTTAATTGTGAATATAAATACATTCAAATTTCACTAATTAATGAATTAACCAAAAATACAAGCAAACTGAACTATGCTCTTAAAGATACACAAGTATCTAATAGCTAACAAGTAGCTCCATCTGTGCATGGGGATTATGGGTAGGTGAAAAGCCTGAGTACCAGATCCTAAGCTTTGAAGTGGCCAAGGATAGATCCAAGATTCTAATTTAGAGGAATGTACGGAATACAACACAAAACTAATGTTATGGGGAGTACATAACTTTTGCTTTCAATATGAAGAGACACATTATAAAACAGAGTTTCACAGTTCTGTATATAATGCTGAAATGGAGAATGAGAAGATGGAGTAAACATCTGATTTAGCAAATTTGTTGAACTATTTTTCCTGTATGATTAAGTAAATGATACAATCTTACCAGCCAAGGCAGACTGAGGAGCCACAATGTGTCCGTCACAATGCTGTCTTTACAAATCTTTAGACTTCATGCATCCTGATTTGGTCCCTTTTTCTTTCTCATTTTCTGATGCCTCATCCTGAAATTAAATACAGGATTACAAATTGTTTCAGATAACATCTTTACAGAAATCAGAAAACTATATAACCCAGAATTTAACCCAGAAGCTTGCTTTGCTGCTTTGTCAGCCAGATTATGAGCCCTTGACAGCCTGTCACCTGCTTTATTATGTGATTACACTTTTATTACTGCTACCTGCTTGGGTAGCAAAAGAGAGTCTAACAATAATTTAAGAAAATATACATTTTTAATTTATTTGCCTACTGATGTCAAGAGCCTGCCTATGCTGCCTCCATAATCATCATCATCATCATCATCAGCCCCCTTTTTCCCATTTTTTTTCTACATGGGGTTGGAGTATCGTGTTAACTGTCACCAATTCCCTCAATTCAGTGGCACACTCCTGCCTTCTTCAACACTGACTGTTGCAGATCTTCTTTCACACAATCCATCCATCTCTTTGCTGGATGTCCTCGCTTTTTCTTACCTTCTTCCTGTCTGTCCCAAATCTTCCTCACCAGATGTTTTTCTGCACATGTCCAAACCACTGTAATCTGTCATCTTTGATCTTTTCTGCAACTGGAGCTACTTTGGCTTCTGCTCTTATGTCCTCATGTCTTCATCTTTCACACAGGGTGCATCCTAACATCCTTCTCAGGCACTTCATTTCCATCACCTCTAGTTTCTTCAACCGTTCTGCCTTTACTGCCCAGATTTCTGTAACATATAGTAGTACTGGTTGCACCACTGTCTTGTACACCTTACTTTTCAGCTACTTTGGCATCCTTCTGTCATACACTACACCTGATACTCTATGCCAAAGCTCCTCTGATTCTAGCTTTGACCTTTTCATTCAGACTTCCCTTCTCCTCAACCACCCCTCCAAGATACTTGAAGCTGTTTACCTGTTCAACTATCTTCCCTTCTATCTCTATTCTCAGCTTCTTCTGATTTTCCTAATTTGCTGCCATTACCACCATCTTACCTGTGCTTAGTTTCATCCCATGTGCCTTCAGCTTTGCATTCCATTCTGCTATGCTTTGTGACGTTCTTGCTCAGAGTCTGCTTGTAATGCCACATCATCTACGTACAGCAACTTTGTTGATCTGTCCCCTCCGACCTGTTTGTTAATCTAGTCCATCACCAGTATGAACAGCAGTGGGCTCAGAGCTGAACCCTGGTGTGCACCCACTCCCACTGGGAACTCCTCTGTAAGGTCGAACACTGTCACTGGGTCCTTGTACATAGCCTGCACTAATTCTACCAATGTTTGTGGAATTTCAAACCACCACAGTACTTCCCAGATCAGCTTTCTTGGGACCTTGTCATATGCTTTCTCCAAGTCTAGGAATGCCCAGTTGGACTCTCTCCTTATCTCCACCTTCTTCTTAAGTATCTGTCTCACTACAAACATCAGGTCAATTGTACTGCATCCTGATCTGAATCCGAACTTCTCATCACCCATCTTACATTCTACTACTCTGCGTATCCATTTATCAGTCACCCTCTCCAGAACTTTCATGCAGTGTGATAAGAGTTTAATGCCACTGTACTGCCCACAGTTGCTGCCTTTATGGTTGTCCAAAATCATGCACCACCCCAATTGTCCATCTACTGTTTGTATAATCACCACTTTGTCTTTAGCAAATTTGCATGCCTTAGCAAGTGCCACTAGTTCAGCCACTTGAGCTGAACTGACCCCCCTTCTAGTCTTTCCTGTATTGTCACAGCATTTCAGTACAAACAGCAATTCCAGTAATGAGATATCCTTTTTTCATTCCTGACACAGGATACAACCACAATTAACTGTAATTCAGCACTTTGAAACAGAACATCAGTCAGGTCCTTCCTAGGATAAAGCAAATGGCTAGTAACAATAATGCAGTCATGACGTTCTCCCTCCTATTCAGTACATACCTCTCAACTGTACAGATTTTCGCAGAATGTCCAGATTTTTGCCTCAAATATTTGGTCTGTTCCTCATAAAATCTGTGGTTTTCCGGCTAGTCATTGAGGATTGAAGTCACTAAATAATGTAGAAATAATGACATATATTTGAGTTTCAGGCTTTATTTCCTTAATGCACACTGACACAAATCTTGTTATTCTAGCAGCTTTATAAGTTTATAAGAGCAATATTTAAAATTTGTGCCTATTTTTGGGCCTTTGTCCCCCTCATTATTTTAGGCTTTGTCCAGATTTCTTGCATTAAGAGCTTGAGAGATATGGTTGGGTGGCAGAGATGCTTCACTCAAAACTAGTCAATGAACAATTGTGATAGTCTGGTCTGAAAGCAGTAAATCATTCTTTGTAAACCTTGAAGGAGAGAAATGATGTGTTTTGTTTTTAGTAAACGGGCAGTCACTGCATTGAGGACTGTAGTTGTAAATTCATGTCCTAGGACAAATGAACCAGCATGTTCTACCATTTGGGCAGCTGCTCTCAGTCAAGGTGGAAATCCTTTTGCCACTAGATTCAGTGCCATGTTGTAATAAGCCAAAGGTTTGTGATTTCCCTATGCTTTTGTGTAAGCACTCTTGCTACAAACCCACTTTTTTTCTTGGCAGAAAGGTACAAATGGCTTTCTCTAATCTCATAGATCTAAAGTAGGAGCATTTCCTAAAACTTGTTTTAACAGAATAAATGAATTTTCTTCACTTTCTCTCCATAGCAAAGGTTCCGGTGTATCTTATTTTAACAAGTTTCTCAAGTGGCTTTACTAGCTCTGCATAATTTGAAATCCATTCCCTGCAATACTCTACCATACCCATGAAAGACGCGGAGCTTCATTTACTGTCTTTGACACATGGCAGTAATATTTGTCTGTTTTTCTTGTGATAGTTCATGGCCCAGATATTTTACCTTTGTTGACCAAGCTATAAGTTTTCTCTTGACACCTTATGTCATTTGTCCACAGTTTAGTCAACAGGAGAATAGTATTCTGTGTGCAGTGTTGCACTGTGTCTGATACCATAAGTAACTCATGTACGTACCCCACTAATACTGACTAGTGGGGAAACTAAGTCATTTAAGATTTGTGAAAATTTGGACAGAGATTCAGTACATCTCTGAGGTAGCCCTGCCCAAGTGTAGTTATCCTTTTTTTTTAAACAAGAAACATCTTTATTAAATTATCACTTATGACATAGGCAATCAAACGTTTATATAAACAAAAAAACATATTGACAAAATTTTAGTTGCAAAATTATACATCACTTATAATCTATCCAATAACTCTCAGTCAATCATTACATACCTTATTCAAATCCTGCCTTCCTTTAAACCTCATTCCTCATCTGCATATATTGTTCCCACAGTTTCTATTTTTTCGACGTAATTTGCTCCTACCCTTTTCTTACAATTGTTTTATCTCTGTTACTCTATTCACCACTTCTAGTACAGTTGGTTTAGACTTTGATTTCCATTTTTTAGTAACTGCTTTTTTGGTAGCCACCATAATTAGACTGAACAAGGCCTGACTATGTCTAGCCAATTGTGATTATCATAGCTCAAAAAATCATTTCCTTGGTCATGCCAATTTACACACCCAGTATTTCTGATAGACTAGTCTGTAGGGATTTTTTAAAGTCTACCAACTTATTACACTCCCAGAAAATATTTTCCCATTTACTGCTTGCATCCTCATCACACCTCCAACACCTGAGGAAATATTCTTTGGAGTCTACTTGGGGTGTAAAAATACGTATGTAAACACTTCTAAGCAAAGATTCTAAATCTTCTGGACTTCGTTGCATATTTGTCAGACATACATAGATCTCCCCAGTGTTTCTTTGTGAATTGCTTATCCAATCTCCCTTACCAATCCTTTCTAACCTCCTATGATTGATTCTTATACAATATTTTACATGCTCTACTAATTCCTTTTTTAGCAGAAGCCTCTGTTCTGGATTCTTCTAAAAACTCTACCAGTGCTGGTCTTTCACTTAGGATACCCCTATTCCTTTCTTTTTGCCTATATTCTGATATCAGTCCTTAATAGGAATGGCATTCAATAGCCTGCAGTCCTAGTAAATTATCAGTTGCTTCCCTTACTATTACCTTCGCCTCTCTAATTATTTACTCCCAATATCTTGGTCCGTTTGCCAGGTTTCTCCAATAAATTCTAGCCCCTTCTTGCCTGTTTACTATATCTGTAATTTCAGCAATTCCCTATTAGCCAAATCTTCTTTCTTCATTTCTGTGTTGGCTTAGTTCTTGAGATACTTTCTACTATTTTATGAATGTAGTATTCTCTATGGATATGGTTATTCTCCTTAAGGATCTGCATCCAGAATCCCAGTCTCTCCTTGTTTCTTGGGCTTCCCCCTGGAAGTGTACTGTTATCCTTTATATGCAATTGCAAACAACTATCAGGTTGTACAGGTATAGAAAAGAAAGCTGAGCACAAGTCTATAACAGAGAAATTAATAGCCCATGGTAGTATGCAGCAAATAAAAGTTGCTGGGTTAGGGATAACTGGATGAGAGGAAAGTACTGCCTAATTTACAGCTCTACAATCCTGCACAAACCTGTAGGTATTTTGAACAGGCTTTTTAATTGGAAGTATGGGAATACGTCAGCATTTTCTAGTAGGGAGGATTGTTCCATGCTGTAACACCGACTTAATAATAGGTTAGATTTCCTCTTCTGCTTCTGGCTTCAAGGGATATTGTGTACTCTGGGAAGTGGTTTATTTGAATCTACTTGAATTCTTATTGGTTCTGCATATTTTAACTGTACTACCTCTTTAGAATGCTTTGCCCATAATACTTTTGGGTACCTGTTGCAGAAATTCCTTATTTGTCTGTAGCCTTGATATTTGTGTTTCATGTTCACTGTTCAGTATTGCTAAAAACTTCCTCCTCTGCCTTACAAGGGGCATCCTAATACACTCCCACAGGGGGGTACATTAGATGGTACATCCTCATTTACAAAACAGACCCCTTCCTATTAAAATTAGTAGATCTCTGCTAGTTAACGTGAATGCATATTTTTTTTTCTATTGAGCCTAAGGACACAGACATGAGCTGCGACACAGGATAAGCAACAGAAGCATTAGTCATACCAACTACTTTTACCTTCTCTCTAAATAAAGATGTTTTCTCTAGTTGAACTCACTCTAGGTTCAGATCTAGTGGCACCTGTATCAATTAAAAATGGGACTTCAACATAAGGTCCTTTTTGATTTATTAGTATTAAAGTATGTAGGCTTACCTCTTTTCCCTCACCCCATTGTTGTCAGTATAGAGCTTCCTGACTTCCCTGAGTCTGTTTTTGTGGGGTGTGGGAGGGGACTTTGCTGTAGTCTAATTGACAGGTGCCCCAGTTCTTCTGTTGCCTCTCTTAAGGGCATTCTCTTCTCCTGTGCCCAGTCCTGCCACAGTTGAAACAGGGTTCATTGGCAGGGGATGGAGGAGAACCGGTAGTTTGAACCTACCTCTCTCCCATAGCATTCTACCATGTACGTCATGGTGGCATTTGCCTAACATTACCTCACAACTTTCCTCTACCTCTTCCCTTATTTCCCTTCCTTTCATAACTTCTAATTTGCAAATCTGTACAATTTTCTTCTGCTTCCATCTTTATTTTCTTTATGATCTTGGTGCAATGTTAAGCATAGTTAGGTACATGTTCTAGTGTTTCTCCTTGACATTTATTTGTTTCAGGGCAGCTAGAATCTGAGTTTGCAAACCTTGCACAAAAGCAGAGCCCACTGCCATTGCTGCTGTTTCTGCAAGACTGGAATATCTCTCAAATAGTATTTTACACCTCTCTAAATAATGTCTTAGATATTCAGGTTTATTTTGCTTAAAACAGTTATTTTAGCACAGTTTGCCCTTTTAAGATGCACCTTGTGGATTGCTTCTAACAGTTCCCTTTCCTGTTTCAACCATTCAGTTCATATCCTTTCCCTCTTAGCTTGCATTTGGACCTATTCCTGCTTCCTTAATTATTTCTCCTTGAATTTCAGAAGTAAGTACTACTTTTGATAACTGACGCAGTTCTGCCAGACTTGGGTCATAGCTTTGAATAAAAGTATGCATTTCTAACATAAATTTCACATGGTGGTCTTTTATTTTAGGAAAATCTTTAACTATGTGGTGTAAGTGTTAAGGTCCAAGGATGATGGATACAAACTATTTCACTTCCTCTGCCTCTTGGGATTTGTTTAATGGGTGTCGTGTTATATTTAAGCAATAACCCACGCCTGGGTGTGGGTAATGCTGGATTTACCCACGGTTGTTGTGGTTAGGTCACGAGGGCAAAGCCCGAGTGGCCAAATAATGACAACCGTGGGTAAATCCAGCATTACCCACACCCAGAAGTGGGTTATTGCTGTTATACAATGACATTATTTAAGAAAAAAAATACTTACGCAGTACATCAGAGCTGAGTGTGGAAGCAACGGAGAAAGGAAGATCTTCGTTGCTTTTTAAAAGTGTCTAATTTTTTAGACAGCAACGTAGAATGGAAGAGCTCCGTTGCTGTAATCTCGCTATGTTAAACCCATTTAACATAGCGAGACAACTTTAAAAAAAGCAATGGACAAAGGAAGATCTCCATTGCTTTGTTTTAAGCTATCTCACTATGTTAAACCCGTTTAACATAGCGAGATTACAGCAACGGAGCTCTTCCGTTCTCCGAAGCTGTCTAAAAAAAAAAAAAAAAAAAAAAAAAAAAAGACTTATACTGATGGAAAAAGTCCGGGCGACCGGACCTTTTTCCATTAGTATAAGTCTGATTTACAACGGGCATGCTGACCAATCAGCGTGCCCGTTTTGGAATATTAATGAGGGGTCATTTTATAATTTCTTTTTCTTCATCAGTGGTTTTAGTGATAGTTCCATCATTAAATTTATGCTTCTCCTGCTGTGCTTTAGAAAGTACAGTTTTGTACCTACCATAAATGTAGATGTCCGATAGGTATGCATCTGCAGTCCTAACATATGGGTTGTCCTGCCTCAGGCAGCCCTTCGGTCGGCCGGATTCCAAAGTCTGGGTCTGGCCTTGGCTGATGTCGCACTTCACCCGACGTCATAGCTGCTGGGGTATAAAGGCATCAGCCGACGCCATTTTCCTCAGTGTTTCTTGCCCCAGATGTCAGGTGCCCTCTAGGAAGGCTAAATTTGGATAAATGCAAATAATTCCAAACAATAGAAAGCAATATATATATATATATACATATATACATACAAACAAATACACCATAATAGATTCCCCCAGCTAGCTAAAAGAGGGGTAAGTACCCTAGGAATACCACAGAGGGGAAGGAGGGTGGGTAATCCTGACTGCAGATGCATACCTATCGGACATCTACATTTATGGTAGGTACAAAACTGTACTATGTCCTTCAAGGATGCATCTGCAGCCCTAACATATGGGTAGAATACCATAGCCAAACTGGGGGAGGAGGCACTAAGATAAAGATGGTGTAGTCAAGATCCCTTGCAACACAGCAGTTGCAAAACCTGCTCGGGATCTGGAGTATAAAGGAAGGTTATAATGCTTGGCAAATGTATGCACGGAGCTCCAAGTAGCAGCTTCTAAAATGTCTTTGGTAGCCACTCCTCGTAGGAAAGCTGTAGTGGTGGCTGTAGCTCTTGTGGAATGAGGTCTGATATTATCAGGAGTTGTCTTTCCATGAAAAGAGTAGCAAAATCGAATGCAATTTCCTATCCATTTTGAGATTGTCTGTTTTGAAATTGCTTTTCCTTGCATTCCAGCTGCATATGCTACCAGAAACTAGTCAGTTTTTCTGTTGGTCTTAGTTCTGTCCAGGTAGTAGCGTAATTTTCTGTGCACATCCAAGGTATGTAGTAGTCTTTCCCCCCTGTTCTGTGGGTTGGGGAAAAATGTAGGTAAATGAATCGCTTGGTTCAATGATACTCTGGAGACCACTTTTGGCATAAAGGTAGGGTTAGTTCTCAGAGACACTCTATCCTGATGGAAGATAAGGAAGGGCTGTACTGCCATTAATGCCTGCAATTCAGATACCCTTCTTGCTGAAGTGATTGCTAGCAGGAAAGCAGTTTTCCAAGACAAGAACTGTAAATCTGCTGTTGCTGCTGGTTCAAAAGGGGGAAGTGTTAACTTTTCCAGCACAAAGTTGAGATCCCATGTAGGTAAAGGTGGTTTCCTTGGAGGCTTTACATTTTTGATTCCTCTCAAGAACTGCCTAAGTAGAGGATGAGAGAAGACAGGAGGATCCATGTTGTATTCTGCTGAAATTGCTGATGCATGAATCTTAATGGAGGAGTAGGACGGGCCATTGTGGAACAGTTCTGCTAAGTATTCCAGGATGTGTGCTATGTTTGCCAATGAGACATTTTCTCCCTTTGCTGCACTCCAAATGAGGAATCTTTTCCATTTGGATGAATAAGTCTTCCTTGTGGAGGGTCTGCGAGCCTCCAGGATAATGTCCTTAACCCTCTGAGATAAGTCTGGGTTATTTTGTTTTATGCAATATTCCAAGCAGCCAGCTGCAGTGTTTTCAAGTTTGGATGTAGGATCTTGTAGTTGTTCTGTGTTAGAAGTAAGGGACATAGAGGTAGAGGCCATGCGTGTGTCCGAGACATGCTTCTCAGTAGCGGGTACCAATGTTGCCTCGGCCAGTCTGGAGCTATCAGGATTACCCTTGGCTGATCCTCTTTGATCTTCAGTAGGACTTTGTACATCAAAGGAAGAGGTGGGAATGCATATGCTGTCAGGTTTTTCCAGCTGAAGGAAAGGGAGTCCACCCTCCAAGCAAGTGGGTGGTATGCTCTTGTGCAGAATTTCTTCAGTTGGTGGTTGTGTGGGGAGGCAAACAGGTCTATCTCTGGTAGTCCCCATTTCTTTGTTATGGTTTTGAAGATATCTGGATGCAGCATCCATTCGTGAGCATCCGTGGTAGTTCTGCTTAAGGTGTCTGCTAGTGAATTTTCTTTTCCTGGTACAAATCTGGCCTGGAGTTGAATGTTGAGATTCAGGGCCACATTCCACAGGTCCATTGCCATCCAGCATAGAGGATATGAGTGTGTACCTCCCTGTTTGCTGATGTACCACATGACTGTGGTATTGTCCGTCCTTATCAGCAGGTGACCTTGTTGAAGGAATGGTCTGAATGCCTGGATTGCATGTTTAACTGCCAGCATCTCCTTTTGATTTATGTGTAGATTCAGCTGGTCTTGGGTCCATAGGCCTTGTATACACTTGTCCACCATGTGTGCCCCCCAGCCTAGGTCTGAGGCGTCCGTGGTGATGGTCTGGCTTGGATGAGATTTGTGGAAAGGCAATCCTCTGTTCAACTGACAGGCCTGAGCCCACCACAGGAATTCTTGCTTCAGGCATGGAATTATTGGAATCTGGGCTTCTAGACTGTGCTTGTGTTGAGACCATACATTCCTTAGGTACCATTGCAACTTTCTCATATGCAGCCTGGCATGCGGAATCAATATTATGCAGGATGCCATGTAACCCAGGGCTTGCAGGACTTTCCTTGCAGTAAGCTGAGTTTGTGTTGTTAATGTCATGAAATAGACTGGTAGTTGCTTTTGTTTTTCTTCTGTGAGAAAAGCCATCTGAGTTGATGTATCCAGTTCTGCACCCAAGAATGTTATCTTTTGGGATGGTACTAGTCTTGACTTTTGCATGTTGACTGTGTATCCCAAGGCTTGCAACAGTTGTATGACCTTTTCCAAATCTTTTGTTAATTTTGCCTTGTTGTCCGCTTGTATTAGGCAGTCGTCCAGGTATGGGTAAATTTTAATTCCCTGAAGCCTGCAATGAGCAATTACTGATGCCAGGCATTTCGTGAATACTCTGGGCGCAGTAGATAAGCCAAAGGGCAATGCTGAGAATTGATAATGCTCTGATCCTGCAAGAAATCTGAGGTGTCTTCTGCAATCTGGTCGTACAGGGACATGCAGGTATGCCTCCTTGAGATCTAGAGTCACCAGCCAATACTCCTTGCCCAGCATGGGAAGAAGTTGCTGGAGGGTCAGCATTTTGAATTTTGGAACAATGAGGTATGTGTTCAGAGTGGACAAGTCGAGAATAGGTCTCCATTGATTTTCTTTTCTTGGTACAAGGAAAAGCCTGGAGTAAAATCCTTGGCCTTGTTCCATAGGCGGTACCCTTTCTATAGCTCTCATCCTTAGTAAGTTGTTGATTTGTCTTAGAGCGTCTTGTTTTTGGCTTGGAGGTAGGTTTGGCATTCCTCTCTTTTTTAGTAGAGTATGGAAGTGAAACCTGTAGCCCTTATCTATTGTTTGTAAAGTCCATTTGTCTCCTGTAATGTAATGCCAGTTGTCGGAGAATAAGGCTAGTTTTCCGCCCAAGGGTGCTTCCAGTTGTTCCCTGGTAGGCGGAATCAGAGCCAAGTCATTGTGTCTGTCCTGTGGAAGTGGTTGTAGTTGAATCTGTGGCAGTACTCCTCTGGTTGGTAGGCTGCCACTGACGTCCCCTGTAGGCACCCCTGGATTGACCTCTGCCTCTTGGACGTCTATTTCTGCCTCTCTGTGCTCTGGAGGTGTCTGGAAAGGACCAATTCTTCGAAGGCCAATTTCTGCTAAACCTCGGAGGTTGGACCTGTAAGAAATCCTTGACTGTTTGGACAGATTTTGCTTTTTCTTCCACCTTCTTTAGAACCTCCTGTGCAGGGGAGCCAAACAAACTTTGTTTCTCCATAGGAGCATCTAGGAGTTTTGACTTAACATGGTCTGGTAAGGATTGTTCTTTTAACCAGGCATGCCATCGAATCACTGTTCCAGTCATAGCTGATCTAAAGGAAGCCTCCAGTGCATCATAGCCACATTTTAAGAAATGGTTACTGACCTGCTGAGAGTTATGTACCAAATCCTGAAGGGACTTGCGGTCTATAGGTTCAGGAGAGGACAGTTATTTATTTAGCTGGTCTAACAAAAATTCCTGGTACTGAATCATGTGAAATTGACAGTTTAAGGCCCTGGCCGAAAGAGTAGCAGAAGTATAAACCTTTTTACCCCATCTCTCTAATGCTCTAGATTCCCTTTCAGAGGGGAGAGGGTTTTTGGCAGAGGCAACTGCCACTGCTTTAGGGCCCTGTGAAATGGTTTCAGGATCTGCAACAGGAGACTTATACAAATGGTAGTGTGTATCCGGGACCCTGTAATATCTGTCAGGCTTGGCAGGGGCCGGAGGAAGAGAATCAGGGGCAGTACAGGCATCATTATATGCATCATCAACAACTGTTAGTACTGGAGGAATGGCTAAAGGCCTATGCTGTGGTAAGTGTAAAAAAGTCCTTAGCCTTTTCCTTGAATCTGAAAAATCCTGGCCCTGCCATTGAAAGTGTTCCCTCATAGCATGTAAGGTTTCCCCAAAAGAAAATTCTTCAGGAGGAGAAGCAGAAGGAATGGAGTCTTCTGCATCAGAATCCTCATAAGGAGAATATGGGCCTTCCTGAGGGTCTGAAATATCTGAGTCATCCGAGGAATAGTCTGTAGAAACAGGTTCTGGGGGTTCAGTCCTAGGCCTCTTATCTGGAGGGGGTTGAGAGGCCCTGTCTGGGTGAGGTTGGGATCCCCTGATCAAAGAAATGAGATCCTCAGCCAGGCTGAGCATTTGGGAACTAGAGGTAGGCCTGTGCGAGGGAGTTTTAACAGGTAAGGCCTTAGAAGATTTAGCTGCTTTAGCCCTGGAAAAAGCCTTGATAGACATAGATGCAGGGGGTCTAGCAGCCCCACGTGCAGGGGTAGATATGTCTAAAGGAATAGTATCTGACAAATCCTGGGTGCCTGCTTCTGTAGGGGTAATTTCAGTAGCAGATTCAGCCATGCTCTGTGAGGCCTCGGCTATCGGAGGCATGCTTTTGGCCGAAGGAAGAACCGAGGACTCGGTTTCAGCCGAAACCGAGACACTCGCGGTTGGCCTAACCGTGGTTTCAGCTGAAACCACGGACCGCGAGTGTCGGTCCTTTTCCTTGCGCTTTTTAGCTAATTGTGTAGTCGGAGTCTCCGACGGCATTTTGTATGCAAAAGCGGGACCAAAAAACTCCTCTGCAAACTCCGACCGACGTTTAAGCGTCCGTCGGTTGAAGGAAGCACAGGCTAGACAAGCTGAAACTTCGTGGTCTGGGCCTAAACAAGGAAGGCAGTAAGAGTGGAAATCCTTATGAGGTATTTGTTTCCCACAAGTTAAACAATTATTTACTTTGTCTGACATCGGCTGAGGCAAGAAAGAGTCCCCAATGGGGTACTTAGCTTTTTAGAAGTCTTCGGTAGTAGAAATCTCTGGATCTGACCGACCGGCACTTGCGAACAGCTTCTGCTTCGCACCGCTGCAAGAAAGACTGAGGAAAATGGCGTCGGCTGATGCCTTTATACCCCAGCAGCTATGACGTCGGGTGAAGTGCGACATCAGCCGTGGCCAGACCCAGACTTTGGAATCCGGCCGACCGAAGGGCTGCCTGAGGCAGGACAACCCATATGTTAGGACTGCAGATGCATCCTTGAAGGACATCATGTAAAATAAGTATTATCAGAGTGTTGCTGTGTCATACGTTTTCCTACTGCCCTATCAGTTTTGTTTTCATGTCCCATGTTTTTGTATTACCTCTTTCTTGTGACTGCTGCTATCAGCATGAGGAGCAGTAGGAGGTGGACAAATGTCACCTTCAAAGAAAACATGCGTAGGGGACAAAGGTGAATAATCACCTTCCGATGTATCCTTCTTCTGGCCAGATATATTACTTCCAGATATTACCGAGTAAGGGGATCCCATACTTCATTTCTCCTGACATGGTCTTGAGATCCTGTACTTGTTGCAACAGTATGGTTTGTACCTTTTAACCCACATAATGGAGATTTTTTCTTCTTATAAAAGCTTTGTAATACTAATCATTGAAAGCATCCTACTGATCTGTTTTTATTTTTGTTCCTTTTCTCTCCAGATTTTCTCTTACATTAATAATTTTAGTGTAATCAAAAGTCTCAGTTTGTGGAAATTGTAAAGTGAAATCTCCTTTTATAAAGTCATACAGCTTGGCTAAATACCTACAACTTAATGCCTTATGATTATACATATAGCATGTTGGAATACCTTCAGGAGGGGCATGAATCATACTTCCATTGCCTCCAATTATTCCCCACTCTCACATATATACAAGTAAGGCAACGCCATCTCGACCTTATAGCTGGGACCACACTGCTATGAATTTACTTAAGTACATACAGCACTAACGCTGTATGTGCATGCTTAAAACCTTGACTGCATGCAGATTCATATTTCTTCCCTTTTTCCTTATTATGTTGCAGGTAAGGTATGACAGAATCCTTAAATATTAAATTTGAATACCCATTTACCTGAAACATTTGTACAGCCACATGAGAACATCAGCATGAGAGTCAAAGTACTTCCTGCATTTAGGACAACCAGCCTGTTTGGATACCTCTAGTTCAAATCTGAAGAATGGATACCATCTTTTAAGGTAAGAAATAAGACAATGATAAACAGTATCTGGCTATGCAAATTTAATATTTATTCTAAATCACAGCTCATGAAGGTGATCAACAATTTTCTAACATGTCCGCACAGAATTCTATAAAATAGCTCTTTATACTTTAACTCATTCACTCCAATGGAACTCCGGAAGTTTGCACTGTAACTTCCAATGGGTGGAGTCTAAGCCTTTTGACAGAATCAAATTATGTCCTCATAGTTCAAACAAATGCTCACATCTCTGGAACCATAGCAGTTATGAAAGAAGAATGAATGGTAAGCTTTTCAGCACAAACTATTTTTACAGGGGTAGTGTTCTTTAGGTTCTAGGTCGTAAACTGAATTTTATAAGTTACAATAAACACAGTAACTATTACATTTGTAATATTTTATAAACAACTTACAATATCTCTGCAGCCACTCAAGTTACACACAGAATGTCAGCAGCATTTTATTCATCTAGCTGAGGGCTTTTATGAGGCCAAGGAGTTCTGTCTGTGTTGCTTGTTTGTTGAGATATTTAGAAAGATGGGAAATTATATAAATTAATAACATAAAAACAGTTACTATCTATTTACCTGCACTAGGTGAAATATTAACGCAGCTGAGTTTGCCATTGTCTAAGCTTTAAGAAGAAATCTTTTAAAACATTGTACACAGCATATTTTTAGAATTATTGATATAAATATGGACAAGCAATATTTGATGCCTAGCAGCGTCAGTAGGAGTTAGTGCAGATGCACCTGGAGGTGCCACTCGGATGTAATGATTTATAAGACATTTGGTAGAGTATGAGGTACATATGGTATGACACAGTTTTAACAAATGAACATCTTACAACTACGCATGCTGACATGTATGTGAGCATATTGTTGTTCCCTTACTAAATAGGAAAAGTTGAATCTGTTCACATTTTGAACTCTGTTTACAATCTTATAGTCCTACTTAGTGAACTTTTCTACTTGAGAAAACTTCAGTAGGATAGGTTATGGCATAGGGGTCTCTGACATCTTTTTCTTAGTGTTTTGTAGTAGTAGTCGATACAACTGTTTCCTCCCTTAATTTAATTTAGTAACACAGGTATTCTAGACTTTGCCTAAGACAGACAGGAGGCATATGCTAGCTGCTTTACTGACAATTACAATAACAGGAAAGGAATATAAAATTCCACCTTGGGCTGCATTTAAGAGTACAGGTGTGCATCACTTAACGTCCTTCCACACAATGTCTGACTGCATTTAATACTGTGCTAAGTGGATGTAAATGCAGTCAGACATTGTGCAAGAGGACGTTAAGCGAAGCACAATGTAAAATATACGGTGTTCGTTTAACATCCTAGTTGATTAATATTCGGATGTTAAGAAATGGTTACCTGTACACTGAAATATATCTATAAGCACTCAGAACTCCAGAAATTAAAAAAAGAACTTACACTTATTTTTTTCTGTTTCCACTGCAGTACTGTCCATGAGTCAGTCTCCTTCCAGGCAAGTCTTTTAGAAAAAAAAATGTGGAAAAAGCTAGATAGAAAAAAGGGGAACAAAAAGCCAGACATTTATCTTCCTCAGAGTGTATTTTCTGTCTATAAGGGTGAATTTATTATCTTGCCTAAATGTTTATTGCAGGCTTTGAAAGCATTTAATAAGGACTGGAATTTTTGTAAAAAAAAAAGTCAGTTTCCTAAATTTCTAGGGATTCCTTATCTGATGGACAAGATAGGGATAGGATATCCTCTCTTTTTCCCAAAATTCTGATTCTGAAGAAAGTGTGGGCTCATAATCTTCTTTGGGGGACTTTTCCTATTCTTAAAGTATTTCTAGGGTGACTAAGATGTTTCCGTGGGAATAAACTGATAGTAACTCTTTCTTAAAGAAATAGAATGACTGTTTACAAGGGGAGTTTCCACAGGCTAGTGCTGTTCCTCCCTTGTACCAGCTTTGGAGGATGTTTTTATATAGCCAGCAAGAAGCCTGATAGTCAACTTGCAGTAGATTTTATAAAGTTCCTCTTCCTTTTAAGCATTTGTTTTTTCACCCTTGATCTGTGCATGCAGCTATTTGTCTAGTCCTGCTACAACAAAAATCTTAATACTAATCACTCTCCCTTTTCCCTTTCACATGAATGAGAAAGCTGTTGAGAGGTTTGGGAAGAGAATTTTTATTCTACTACTTTAGCCTTTAGAGTTTTTAATAATCACAAAGTATTGGTGGTTTCTTCTTTTGAACATTACAGACATTTTTCTCTCTTCAGAAGCTAAGTCCTGTTTGAATTGTGTGATTGCTTCTGTATCCCTAGTAAGCATTCTTTAAAATCTGCTTATGACTGTGTTGACTGCATGTCCAGGACAGCACTTTCATAGGTTCATAGGTGTGTACTAGGCCAATAGCCTTGGGACCTTTACAAGCCTAGCCATAGGATTTCCTGGCATCATCCCACCCGACCTTAGTTTCTAGTGCCTCTATCGAGTAGAGCCACTGGAATTATCCCCGGGATGAATTTTCTATTTCCCATGCACTCAGCAAGATTTCTCTTGAAGAGAGTCAGCGAGATGCTCTGCTTGACATGTATGGGAAGTCTGTTCCATAGCATGGGCAGTCACTGGGTTATGAACCTATCCCTCCAGCATGTTCTGTTAGTCGTGGTAATGAGGTTGAGGTCTCTGGAGCGTGTGGTGTGGAGGGATTGGGATTTCTTTAGCTGTAGCATTTCTAACAGACCTGGGTCAGACATGGCTTTGTAAGTCAAGCAGAGATCACCTCTAAGCAGGTGATATGAGACAGAGAACAGTTGGAGTGTTTTTAGTCTGTCCATACAGGACAAGTGTTTAAGGCCTAGGATCTTCTTTGTGAGGTACTTTTGCAGCCTCTCCTCTTTCATACTGCTTTATGAGATAGTTTGAATGGGTAAGTACTCAGAAATTTTCTGAAGATTTTAAATCTGAAATTTTAAATTGGTATTTGTTTAAGGAGGTTTTGTTAGGTCCGTCTGCTACTCAGGTACTCAAACACATTTATGAAGGAGGGAAATTAATTCATGAGGTTAGTCAGATTTTTCAATCCTCCTCCTTGAACTGTGTTAAAACCTTTGCTTCAAACTGCTGATGTTCAACAAACACATTGCGTTACTGGCATATGGGTGTTAGTGCCCCGCTTACCCCATTCATCTGTCAGTCTTTCGAAGCTCAGAACCCCTTCCACTGCTTGTCTGTAAGAGTGAAGAACTAATCACCTGGTAGGGCCAAGACAGCCCTTCATACTCGACAGACAAAATAATTTTGGTTTTCTTATGTCACAGTCAGAGGATGATTTCTTGCAATATCGCTTCACTCAAACTGGTTGATATCAGCTGCAGAGCTCAGATCAAAAACTCCTTTTGGGTTTCAGTTCCTCCCTCTCCCCATTCTGTTAGTGCATGAATAGTGTATTCTGCTGCTTTGACTGTTTTTTTTTTTTTTTTCTGATTTGAAATGTTGCATATACTTCTGTTTTTACTTTGACCAGCACATTGAGGCCGGTTTCTTAAATGTTTCATTTGGCTGTTCTGACAGCAAAACTTGCTGATAACTGCATTTTTTTCTGAAGTTATGATTATTTGAGGAGATTACAGCATTTTAAATTATTTTGCCATTTAAATTGCGATTTTGTTTCCATTTTGTATGTTAATATTTTTGACAGGATTTTTCATCAGTTTATATTTATTTCTTGTTTAATACTGTTTTAGGCTCTGTCCATTCATTTTGAGTGAAACTTTTTTTTCACAAAATTAGAGGAGACTTGTGCTTGGAACTGTGTTATTGGAAATACTGTCAATCTGATGTTGTCATTTTCATTCTTCCTCGATTATGGGTTTGGATACGACTCAGCCACATTTACCAGACTTCAGATTCATCTCTTTGAGCTCCTGTCTCTACCCATAATGCCCTACTCCATCCCTATTGCCTCAGATCTTGTTTACTGCCTTTGCAAATAGAAGCAGGTTCCACTCTCAAGTGAATTCATCTGGGTTGTTTTCTGTGAGTTGAAATAACTTTTTGTCTCTAATTTACCCATAAAACTCTTAATTCTATCTTTCTCTTCTCTCTAGTTGTCGCTGGTCATTAGGGACTTTTTCTCCTTTTTCTATACTGTTTTTACAATATTTTTTCTATTACCATTGCTGATATTTTTTTTTCTTTCTTTACCCTTTAACCTTTGGGTATTTTTGCATCTACCATAGTTGGTAGTCCTTTTCTTTTATTTTCCCGTCTATTAAAAAAAAAAAAAAAAACTTATTGTTGTTTTCTTCCTAGTTCAGCTTTTGTGCTCCGTTATGTCGGACAATCCTATGGGGTTTAAAAAGTCCACTTCTTGTGGGCATAAGATCCCAAACTCACATGCTCACAAGGAATTTGTTTACTGACTTGGGGCTGGGCACTTGGACATGGCATGTAGAATGTGCACCACCTTTAATCCTTATGGCCCTGGTAGACAGAAGAAACACACTTATTTTATAGGGTCTTCTCCCTTCTTCCACTCCAGGGACTCAACCCCCCCCCTTCCAAATCAAGCAAGTTTGTTCCTCTGGAGCACCGTAAATGTTCAACCTTTGAAGTCCCCTAGGTCTTTGTTGGAGCCATCAACCAAGGCCAGGACACTCTCAGATCTGACTGCCTTGGATCCAAAGATATGTCATCATTCAGATCCGAAGCCTTCAGATCCTAAGGCTTCAGCTCCAACTGTAATTACAATTAGTCTACCAGCTCCCACCTCGGATCCTAAGTCATCGGATCCGAAGCCGGGTGCTTTCTTTAGCAGTACGACACCTGAATATGTTTTGAAACCAATCTCACCCACCTTGCCTGCTCAGCTTTTCCAAACATCTAAAAAGCATTCCAGACTCACATCCACCACTTCCTCTAGGTCCTCCAGATGCTTGTTGGAAGCAGATGTGTATAGGAAGTTACAAAAGTTTCTCAGAGTTCAGATTTAGATAGGGGTCTTACAAGCTTCGTCCCTCGTCAGTTCTGTGAGTATGCCCCTCACATCTAAAACTGTTATTTCTTCTTCCCTGATCCATCCAGTGGTTTTGGAGCCCCAGGATCTGAGATCCCTGAGATGTTCACTGCAAGATTCAAGGAAAGTTTCCTCTTCCACTCTGGTTCCCTGCCTGGTTCTGCTCCAATGCTCTTGAATCAGAATGGGTCTCAGAGCCGAAGTGTCGGTGTCAGATCCAAGGGGGTAGGTTTAGCTCCAGTTTTGTCAGAGTCATCCTTTCCCCTCGGAACTTCAGCCCTAGACAGTTCGGATCCAGTTCTTCCCTCTAAGCTCAGATCTGGGGATGCCTAGATCTAACTTCTTCAGAAGCTTCAGCTCCAAGGGGTCAGGTTGGGGCTTCTCCCAGTCCCTCAGCCTTCAAGGTGGTGGAAAGGGCTTTTTCTCTCCAGAGAGAACTGTCTTCTCGTGTTTAGGATCTTACCCCTTTCCACTCATCGGTTCCGAACTCTGAGTCGGTCAGAGCTATTCCACAGGGACAGCCAGCTCCAATTAGTCTCCAGCCAGTTTCAGTAGAGGAACTTCTCCTTTCTTCTGACATCTCTCCAGAACATCCCATGGAGGAGTTGCCCCAGAAGAGAACGTATAAGATGAGACACAGAATCCCCCATGGAGTCTCTCCAGGAAGACACCAATTTTGATGGAGAGGGATCCCCCAGATCACCAACGGATGTCATCTTCTTTGGAGATATTATACAGATCCTGAAGTAGAAGGGTAGTTGGGTGTCCCAAACCCCCTCTCCTGAAGAATCAGTGTTCTTGGAAGTTTTTGGTTCTGGCCTGTCTATGTTTTGGGTAAACCTGCAGTGGATGAACTTATTGATCTGGTTTCCTGCCAGTCATGGAAGTAGCTGGATTCTTTTGAGCCTGTCCCCAAATGCCCTGACAAGTTTTTGGCCCCACCTGCAGACAGACCACAATGGAGCAAAGGAGTTCCAGTTGATGCTATGGTGGTAGCAGCAGCCACTAAGAAAGAGAAAGCAGAACAGAGCTCTTGTGTCTATCCGCCTACAGGGAATCCAGAATACTGGACGCATTTGGAAAGTGAGTGTTTGCCTCAGCTACTTTCGTTCTGAGGTCACTTAATTACCTGGCACACTTTACTAAGTTTGAGAGATTTGACTAAAGAACTATCGGATACTCTCTGAGTCCACATCTGCTGAAGATTTCAAAAGGACTCCCTCTCAACTGGTCACTCTTTTATCTATTTCAAACGCTTCAGTGAGGTTAATCTGTCTTAGAGCTGAAGTTACCTCATGAGCAGCCAGTTCACATATTGCCTCAATGCAGCTATGGGACTTTGCGGAGCCCTTTAGGACATTGTTTATTAATGCTCCATTTGAATGCACTTCCATGTCTGGGCCATCAGTAAAGGATATGCTTACCTGCAGCAAACAACAAGGAAAGACCCTTCCTGCCTTGGGGATCAAATTTTCCTCCACCTCAATGGACCTTCTGTAGGAATCAGAGAGGTGACAAGAAAAAGTAGTTGCATAAATCTCTGGGATCTTTCCAGGATTCATGTGGAGACAGTTCCTCCAGATGCAGGGACAGAAACTTTAATGGTAGATATTGCCCTAGAGGCAGAGTAGGCCCACAGAACCAGGGCTTTAGAGATTCTTTTTCAGACAGGCCCTATCTATCATTGCTCCAGAAGAGCTGCCCGACTGTCTAATTCTGCAGGCAGTCAGGGATCAGTTCTCTTTGCATGTAAACTCCTGAACAAACATCACAAGAGATTTTTGGGTGGTAAGAATAATATCCAGAGGTTATTACGTACCATTCTCCCTTCTTCCTCATTGTCAAAGGAAGAAACTTCCCGATGTTCCACTCAGCCAGAGGAAGGCCGCAGCATAAGAAATACAAAAGCTACTAGAAAAAAAGTCATCCAGAAGGTGCACTAATAAAACAAAAACAAAAAAATCATTACTGACAACTGGATACAAGCAACTGAGTTGCTTGTATCCAATTGTTGGTCGCAGCTTTTTTTTATTGGTGTATTTTTAGCCTCTACTTTCCAGAAGTCTTGTATATGTGCTTTTTTGTATCCAGAAGGTGCCACCCAACCAGATAGGAATTGGAACTTATTCACGCTTCTTTTTCATGCCAAAGAAAACAGGGGACCTCAGACCCATCTTGGATCTAAGCAAATTGAACCAGTATGTAAAGAAAGTGACGTTCCAAATGGTCATGGTTCAGTATATCCTGCCTTTTCTGCACAAGGACACAAACTATCACATCAAAATCAACAATCCAGAAGACATCTTCTCTTTCATCTGGGAGTCAATCATTACCAATTCAGAGCTCTGCCCTTTGGATTCACCACATCCCCCATGGTGTTTACCAAATGCATGGCAGTAGTTGCAGCTCTGTTGAAACTGAAGGGATTCCAGGTGTTTCCATATCTAGAAGACTGGCTCCTCACCACCCCTTCCAAGCATCAGCTACAACATATCAAGCACTGTTTGCTCCAGATTTGCAACAATTCGGGGATTATGATAAATCTTGCCAAATAAAAACTTGCACCAGTTCAGAGCCAGGAATTCACTGGGACAGTTTTGAACACAACAACACATATAGAAGTAATGTAGTGGAGAGGTACAGACTGCCAGAAACCAGGTTCAGGCTGTCCTTCCTCATTCATCTCCTCCAGCAAGGTTAGTGCTTTTGAAGCACTTGGGTCGATGTCAGTTGCCATTATACTACTCTTTCTTGCATGTTTCTTTATGTGGGTTCTCCAGTGGACGCTAGCTGTACAGTGGTCCATTCTATATCAACCCCTGTCCTTTCAAGTAAAACTCACTGTGATTTGCAAGCAACACATGTGCTGGTGGATACAATCAGATGATATTTTACTGGCCAGACCCTTTGTTCTACTGAACCCAGTAGCCACAGTGACCACAGACGCTTCTGAACTGGGGTGGGGGAGGTATTTCTTGGGAAGAACTGTCCAAGGCACAAGGTCCTCCCAAGACTCCAAGATGCATATCAATGTCCTGGAGACAAGAGCAGTCCTTCTAGTGTTGCAGACATTTCAAGATGATTTTTCCTTGGAGACTGTTGCAGTTTAGACTGACAACATGTCTGTAGTCTGGTACATCAAAAAGCAAGGAGGGACTCTGTCTTAGCCCCTTTGCAGAGAGGCCATGGGGGTTTGGGAATAGCCAGTCTCATCAGACCACTTTCTAATTGCAACGCACATCCTGGGGAAAAGCAGCGTGCTTGTGGACAAGCTAATCAGATCCATTCTGATGCCTCATGAGTGGTCCCTCATTCAACTGGTAGCAAACAGGATCTTCAGGCAACAAGTGCAGCAAGTATTTTGCACTGATCCCCCTCAGGGGGAGTCACCGAGAGATACTGTTCTTCATGCTTGGCCCTCGGGTCTCTTTTATGCTTATCTTCCTCTTCCCCTGATTCCAAGATTTTTGCAGAAAGCAAGCAGGCTGAGGAGGTGAGTAATCCTTATTGCCCCCCTTGTGGCCTTGGCAAATATGGTTCCCCTTTGTACAGTCTCATCTTCATTATCCTGCATGGATACTGGAGCCTACACAGGATCTCCTCTCTCACATGTCAGTGAGTCATCACCCCAACATTCGGGTCCTCAGGCTGACTGCATGGTTTCTCCACTTCCAGTAATAGTTACAGTCCAGGTTGACATCTCCAATTTGTGACATTGTTTTTGTGTCTCGAAAAGATACTACCAAAAAAAGTTTATAAAAGTAAATGGAAAAGGTTTTCTATTTGGGCATCAGATGAGGAGATGGATCCTTTTTCTGAACCAGTTTCTGCTATTCTTCATTTTCTGTCAACTTTTTTCAAATATGGGGCTAGATCTGACGTAGTTAACTTCATTCTTTCTGCACATATGGGTATTCGGATATGATTCGGATCCGAGCCGGCAAAACTTTTACAAGCATCAGCTCCGAGCTCCAAGCTCCACCCCTATCTATATTACATCATTTCTTCCTATCTAACCCCAGATCTTGTTTGCCGCTCTAAGAGTCAGCATCGTGGTCTCTGAGCTCTAAGCAAGGTGGTAAGGTTTTTGGTCTTTATTAGTGTAGTTTTGTGTGAATACCTTTCCCTTTTTCCTCTTCACATGAGAACCCTTCAGTGGAATCTAGCAGTTCAATGGTCCTGGCTAGACCTCCCGATGAGTTTCCACATCCGAATCAACCTACATGCAGAACATCACTCCAGTGGTGGCTTCAATCAGCGGACATAGTTGCGGGGCGCAGTTTTCTAGCCCCTCCAGCCTAAGCCACAGTGACCACGGATGCCTCCCAGCTCGGTGGGGGGGCACTTTCTGGGAAGGACGGTCCAAGGCACGTGGTCCCTACCAGAGACCAAGCTACACATCAATGTTCTGGAGATGAGGGCAGTGCTTTTAGTGTTGGAAGCCTTCCACCTTGTCCTAACTCCAGATATGGTAGCCATTCAATCAGACAACATGTCTGTAGTCTGGTATATCAACAAACAGGGAGGGACCCGATCCTACCCCCTATGTCACGGGGCCATGAGGGTTTGGGAGTGGGCCATATCCACCAGCCGGTTTCTGATAGCAACGCATATACCGGGATGCTCCAACATTGTAGCGGACAGTCTCAGCAGGGCAATCCTTCTGCCTTACGAGTGGTCTCTAAAATAATTGGTGGCAGAGAAAATCTTCCTTGTTTGAGGTCAACCTTGCTGCAATCTCTTCACTTCTCCTTCCAACACGAAGTGCAGCAACTTCTTCGCTCTGATCCCCCCTCCAGGGGAAGTCCCAAGGGACGCTCTAGTCCATGCTTGGCCTCCCGGGCTACTTTATACTTATCCCCCGTTACCTCTTATTCCAAAGTTCCTTCAGAGAGCTTGCTGGCTGCAGTGCAAAGTCATTCTCATAGCTCCCTTCTGGCCTCGCCAAGTGTGGTTTCCCCCTTCCTATGGTCTCACCTGTTGGCTCCTCCATGGACTCTAGATCCATGTCCGGATCTAATTTCTCACCCGTCGGACATGCCCCTGCCCAGCCTGGACAGTCTCAAGCTGACGGCATGGCTGCTCCAGTTCCCATGATCATCAGGACTCCCGGACTTTTGTCCCCTGTTAAGAACATTCTGGTAGCTTCTCTTAAAGCCTCCACTAGTAAACTCTACAGTAGCAAGTGGAAACGCTTTTGCATTTGGGCCTCTCAACGTAATCAGAACCCTTTTACATCCCCCGTTCCGGTCATACTGGATTTTTTGGCCAATCTTTTTCTATCAGGCGCTAGTGCTTCCACCATCAAGGTTCAACTGGCTGCCATCTCTAACTTTCATGTAGGTGAAAATGAGGTTGCGCTGGCCTCTGCCAAATTGTGTAAAGCTTTCCTGAAGGGCATTTTTTTATTGCGACCACCAGTTAAAGAAGCAGTGCCTCCCTGGGATCTGACTTTAGTCCTTCAAGCATTGACCTCTCCACCTTTTGAACCAGCTGGTTCAGTCCCAATGAAGTTTTTGTCATGGAAGACAGCATTCTTGATTGCCATCACTTCAGCTAAAACAGTTTCAGAGTTGCAGACCTTATCCTCCATGCCCCCTATTTGATTTTCCACAAGGACAGGGTTTTGCTGCGTACGAACCCTTCTTTTCTTCCTAAGGTGTCCTCAGCAACCAATATTAATCAGTCTATAAATTTGCCAGTCTTCTTCCAAAATTTCCAAAATAAATGTGAACGTAAGCTTCATTTATTGGATGTCCATAGACAGCTTCATTTTTACCTTCATAGGGCTAAACCATTCCGAAAGTCGGATCAATTGTTTGTCTCTTTTTCAAAATCATTTCTGGGCAAAGCAGTTTCGAAAGTGTCCTTAGCAAGGTGGATCACTCTTTGTATTGCACAAGTATATAAGGACAAATGTTTATCTCCTCCTGATGTATTGAGGGCTCATTCCACTAGATCAATGGCCACTTCTACAGCTTTCTGGTCAAGAGTTCCATTAGACGATATCTGTACGGCAGCGACTTGGGCCAATTTGCACACATTCAACTCTCATTATAAATTAGATCTAATTTCTAGAGGGAGATCATTCTATGGCTCTGCAGTGCTCAGAAATATCCTTCCATAAGGGCCTCCCAGGAATACTAGTAGCTGGGGACTCTGTCCCATATGTGCAGAAAGAATGAAGTTAACTACTTCAGATAAAGAAGTTATGTACTCACCATAACGTTTCATCTGAGTAGTTAGACTTCATTCTTCTGCAACTTCCCTCCCTACATCCCCCCCACTCTTCGGGGTTTATCCTGTTTTGGATTGTTGGTTATGTTGCCATCTAGTAACAGCAAACTCGATCTGGGGTTAGATAGGAGGAAGTGATGTAATATAGATAGGGGAGGAGCTTGGAGCTCAGAGCTGATGCTTGTAAAAGTTTTGCTAGCTTGGATCCGAATCGGATCTGAATACCCATATGTGCAGAAGAATGAAGTCTAACTACTCAGATGGAACGTTATGGTGAGTACATTACTTCTTTTTTCTCTACAATTAAACTTCAATTGACAGCAATTTCAAATTTCCACACACGGAAAAAATATTTTTCTTTGGCTTCTTATAGATTGTGTAAAGCTTTTATGAAAGGTATTTTTTCTTCTGAGATCTCCAATAAAGGATCCCTCACTGCCTTGGGATCTTACTGTGGTACTTGAAGGTTTAACTCAAAAACCCTTTGAACTGTCAGACAAATCTGATCTAAAATTTCTGTCATGGAAGACTGTTTTGTTGGTAGCTGTAACTTTGGCAAAAAGAATATCTGAATTCCAGGCTCTTTCAGCAAAACCCCTTACATTGTTTTTCATAAAGGTAGGGTTTCCCTGCAGACTAACCCTAAAGTGGCTTCCAAAAATAACATCAACCAATCCATTCACTTTAAAGTTTTCTTTCCAATTTTTTCCAATTAGCTTAGGCCAACCAGTTTCTAAAGTTACCCTAATTCAATGGATTATAGATTGTATCTCTTGGATTTACTCTGAAGAAGGTATGACATTACCAAAACCTCCCCGAGATCATTCAGCTAGATCCATGGCTACTTTGTCTGCTTTTTGTTCAGGAATGTCTATTGATTACATTTGTGCAGCAGCTACATGGTCCAGGTCCCATACCTTTGTTTCACATTACAAGTTGGATATCATATCTTAAAATAGAACCTCTTTTGGTTCGGCAGTACTCGTGAATATCCTTCCATGAGGACCACCCAAGATCAGTGTAGCTGGGGACTCTATCCCATAAGTGAGGAAGAATGAAAAGGACAACATCAAATTTATAAGTTATGTACTCACCATAACTGGGCATCTGCATTGTCTATTTTCATTCTTCCTCAACTTCCCTCCCATCCATCCCCAATTCATTTTTCTTCTGGAAGGACTTGTTTGGACTGTGTTTGGAACCTACAGTTCCAGGTTTGAGCCCTGCCTTTTCTGTCAGGCTTTATCTGTTTTTCTTCAGCTCTGGGAAATAGAGCAGCAAACTCAATCTGACGCAATAGGGATGGAGTAGGGCATTATGAGTAGCGGGAGGAACTTGAGTGAGGAAGACTGAAAATGGACAACACAGATGCCTAGTTATGGTGAGTGCATAACTTATACTTAATCAGTGCATTGTTCAGAATAGTATCTCCACAAATAGTCATTAATGATTGTTTGTTTTTTAGAGGAAGAATATAGGGAATTGTCCATCTTGCTGGCTGACAATGCAGCAAGTATTTGATATTAAGCAGGCAAGTTTCCTGTCCTCTGACTTGATGAAGTCTGACCCCCACTCCCCACCATCTTCCCCATCTGCACATAAAAACAAAAGAATAAATAAAATATGCCTCAGCCCTGAGCTTGTGACTCAAATCTGGACAGGCTATTGGACCACTCACCTTCTGTTACTACAGATCCACTAGGGTGGTCATAGTACCACAACTCTGTGTGACATGAGGGTCAGACACATCTTCCACAGCTGTACCCTTGCCTGTTGAAGGTATTGGAGAACCAAACAATTTAGGTGCGGAGGAAGTCGGGGATGCACAATTTGTCACTGGTATTGATACTTTTGCCCCAAAAGATTCTCCCACTAATGTAGTCTTTGCCAAAAAGAGACAGAAGACCCGCCAGGTGGTGATACAGTTATTGCTGTTTTTTTCTTCTGAGATGATAGCTATGGCTACAGTCATTGTTCAAGGAACTGACTATGGGGTACATACCTGGATTATAAGTAATGCAAGCATTTCCACCACTGATATCTGCTAAGTATCCTCCATTTGAAGGAGATTCTGTGTCTGAGTCATCACTCAGGTTCATGTCATGATGAACAGGTACAGATACCCAAAGAGATGTTTTCTTTTTCCCGAATGTTAATTAAATTTAGAGAAGGATTCAGTTGGGAGCTATATCTGGCTGCCTCCAAGATTAACAGGCTTTATGACCACTTGAAGGATGATGCCCCACACATTGAGACATTTTCCTTCATTAATACCAGCATTGGAACTTATCTTCAAGAAAGCTTGTTCACCTTTCTGAGGCTTTGCCTAAGAAAAAATAAGTAATTACGCCCCGAATAGAAATTACTTCATGGCGACTCTGTCTTCAGCACAGATACTGCTGTTCGGGTCTGTCCCAACCAGGTTTTGAACCCAGTTCAGCCAGTTCTTAATCCTGCTCCTTAACCTCTGTGGTATAATAAAGTGTTTAACAAATTTACGGTATGCTTGGCCTTGCCTGGCCTTCAAGCCCCTTTGCCTGCAGACCCTGCTTCATTGTCTCCACTGACTTTTGCTAATAAAAAGATCATGTCTTCTTCTATCCCAGTTCCTCAAGATAAACTAAGCAAGTGGCCTGACTTTCGGAGAAAGAAGCCCATGCACTCCAGCACAGGAGCTTTTAAAGTGTTTAACATAGAAGTGTCTTTTGAGACAAATGCACAGTTTACACGAGTTTGCTACATCTTTGCTAGCAGAGCAAAAGACCTTAAAAGACCTTATGTTAAGGATATTGTCTCCAGTATTTCTCAGGTATCCAAACATGCCTTAAAAAGTGTGCTTTAGAGGGGGGCTTATACTATTTCTAGAAATGCAGCATCATCAGGGGCAATTAGGAGGTTTGCTGAGCTGCACTCCCAGAATTTTTCTGATGAATTAAAACTGAGATTTTGAATGTACCTCTTGAGTCTGACTGTATGTTTGATACAGCAGCTAATCAGATTCTTAAGCACTGGTTGACAGAAATAAATTGATGCAGAGCGTGTCAAATGTTCCATTTTCCCAAGTTCTCCTTCCTAAAGCAAGATGACCTTTGGCAGCCTACCAAACAGAAGTCCCAGATGAACAAGTACCAAGGCAATAAAAGGAAACTGCAGGACAACAACTCCACCAAGCCGAATAAGAACGGCTCCTTTCCTAAGAAAGGATACCTCCCCTACCACCTTGTAACTATGCTGAGGAGCAGCACCCACCTTTGTCAAGTCCCCTGTTGGGTGTATCATCTCTCATGTTAGCTCTAAACAAGATGGCCTGTCTGTCAATGGTTTCCAGCTAATGAGTGCTAAACATTGTTGGCATGAGTTACAAATGGCAGTGGAGAAAACAGTCACCTCCATTTAAGGGGTTCCTCTCCATCTACCAGGCAAGCCTTTATTATTCCATCCTGTTCTCTAGCAAAGCCTGGCCTCGGGTCATAGAACTAGTCCCTCCTCTGGAAAGAATGAGAGATTTTTACTCCATAATTTTATTCTTTCCTAAAAAAGAGAAGCTGTGGATGCTAGTGTTGGACCTCTCTTTTCTGAATATGTTTGTCAAGATGGTCACCCACAAGACCGTGCTTTCTTTGTTGCTGGACTATTGCTTCATATGACCCTGAATATGAAAGATGCGTATCATCATGTACCCACTCTTCAGTGCTTCAGGTTGTTATGAGATATTCTCTGTCTGGTTCATACTATCATTTTTTGCATTGCCCTTTTGGCTGTCCACTACATTCCAAGTGTCCACTGAATGCCTTGCTCTGGTAGTGGCTCAATGTCAGAGTATGGGCATTCACATCTTTCTGTACTTGGATGACTTGCCGATCTGTGCAGAGTCTGTGTCCAGCTGTCTGGAATCAGTAGAGAAGATCTCAACCTTACTCTCCCACCTAGGGTTCAAGTTGAATCTCCAAAAGTCATGCCCGACACCCTAGCAAAGACTTGTCTTTTTGGAGTGCTTGATCAACTCCAACAAGAGAATGTCCTTTCTGTCTGAAGACAAGATCCTGTCATAACAAATGGTGTTTCTGGATTATCCAAGAGGAATGTTGTTTTGGTAAGAGAATTACCAAAAATTCTTTAACTGATAGCTTTCACGACTCTTAAGATACCACTCACCTGTCTTGAAGTGAGAGAAATTCAGTGATATGCCCATAGCTGTGGGACCCAACATCTGCAGTCCCTGTAATCTCAGTGACCAGTGCTGCTGTTCATCAGACAAGAGCTACAGAAGTGCAGAGGTCATTTGAGTATCAAGTCAAGGCTTCTTTTCTCCCGTCCAGTGCCATTACAATTTGTCTAGACAGTTTCATCTAACTTTCCCTGGGGAGTTGTTTTAGTGAGGATGCAAGAGCAAGCCTCATGGGGGCCCAAGAACACACAGAAGCACATCAGTATCAAGAAGATGTTTGCAGGGATTCATGCCTTGAAAGTCTTTCACCACCTTTGGACTCCGGGCCCTCCTGTTGTGGTAATGGATAGCACCACACTGATGGTACCTCACAAAACAAGGGGTACAAGGTATTATCCTCTGTGCAGGTTGGCAGTGATAGCTTGGGGACAGGCTTCTCTGTATTTTCTGACTCTTCAGACATCATACATACTGACAGAGGAGACCATTATGACAGACAAATTAAGCAGATCCTGAGTAGACCCTTGAGAGTGGAAGCTCAAGGAAGTGGTATTCTAGGCTCTAGTCTAGATGTGAGGAACACTTCAAATAGATCTGTTCACCTCCTATTAAAACATACAGCTGGAGAAATTCTGTTCCAGACATCCTTGCAGCCATGCTTTGAGAACAGACCTGTTCTTGTTCCCTTGGACAGGGATGTTTGCGTATGCATGTGCACCCTTCTCCACCAATTTAAAAGGTACTTTTGAAAGTTCATAAAGAAATGCCAAAGATCTTTGTGATGACTCTCTGTTGCCCCAGGCAGTTTTGGATCTCACTTATAATGGTATTGGTCAAAGGCAGTTACCACAGACTTCCTTACATGCTGGATCTGCACACATAGTCTTAGGAGCCAACTGGTGCACCCAAATTTGGGGAAACCTCAATTGACAGCCTGGATGATTCGATCTTGATTTGGTTTAGGCACTTGTTTCGTGAGGATGTGGAGCAGGTGTTAAAGGAAACAGAAAACCTGCTACCAAAATTTACAAATGGATTAGATTTTCTTTGTGGTGGCTGAATGGAAGCATGGGGTCCATTGAAGTTAATAACCCTCTGGTCTTGAAGTATTTGTGTAATCTGCTTCAGGATGGTTTATCATATGTGTCCATTAAGGTGCATTTAGTGGCTCTTTCTGTTTGTTTTAAGTCTCCTCTTCTTTTTTTGGTCATGAAAAAAGCATTGCACATGAGACTCCCTCAAAAGCAAATTCCTCCTTCAAGAAACATTTTTTCAGAAATTAACCTTAACCCATTTTTAGCCAGCAGCTCATGCTAATCTGAAGTTCTTTATATGGAAAACTGTTTTCCTAGTTGCTCTGACATATGCAAGATGAGATTCTGAGCTGCAGTCTCTCATGGTAGGACAACCTTACCTGATTAACCAACCCTGTGGTTTTTACTCGCTAATCCTTCTTTCACGCCAAAAGTCATCTCAAAATTCACTGTGTTACTCTGTTAATCTCCTTGTGTTCTTTGTAAAACCTAAGAATAAGGTAGAGAAAATACTTCATACCCTGGGTGTGCATAAGCAGCTCAGGAAACGTCTTGACAGAACAAAACCCTTTAGGAAGACCAAAATGTTTTTTATTTCCTTTTCTGGGGAAAAGAAAGTCACCCTGTCTCTAAGTAATCCATTGCATGTTGGTTGTCCCTTGGTATTGTTTCTTGTTACACCTGCCATGGACAGGCGAATCCAGGCAAGGTGAATGCACATTCTACCAGGGCCTTTTCCTCGTCTGTGGTGTATTGGAAATGAATGGATTGCAAAAGTATTGTAGAGGCAGCAACTTGGTCCTCCTTCCATACCTTCATGAAGTACTACAAACTGGATGCTTTTTCTATATCTAAAGCAGACTTTGTGAGAACCATTTTCCAGGGGCTCCTGGAACTTATCTTTCTTCCACCCGGGTAAGCTTTGGGAATCTAACTGTATGCCAATAAGACTGTGTGTGTGTGTGTTGAATATAGTACACTTGCATAAATTGTCCTTTCTTATCACTGTTGCATTATTCTTTATTCTTAGGATATCCTTCTGAGGATAGCCAAACATCTGGCTAGGATGCCAAAGCTTTACACCTTCCAGGTGTCTTAGATCAAAGGTATGTCCTACATGCAAGGAGTAAGGTACATATGTGACATAAAGATGCCTAATCTTCAGGATTTCTTGGCTGACAGTCTGAATGTTATCTCTGAATTCAATTTATATGCCATTCACTGAGTTGGTTCATTTACCGAGCCTTCTAAAGATAATTGCCACACTTGGGTTCCTTCCTTTCTTTTTTCTTCCTCGTAGATTTTCATGCCTTCCAAGAAGGGAAAATGTGAGTGGAATGCAGGTTCCCCATAAAGATAGATATAAGAAGTGCTTTTTTTTGTTTGGGTGCTACGCACAACCATACAGTGTGAGATTTGTCAGGGGTTTATCCTAGGACACTCCATAGTCAGTTATCATCTGTCTCTATTTATTTAAAAAAACAATGTCTGAAGTTTTAACTTAGGGTACCATGGCCAAATCCACCAGGCTTGAAGTTCAGCCACCACTTAAGAAAGCCAAGAAGACATGTACTTTCGCTGCTGCTGTTTTGCCTCCACCATACATCTCCTTTGGGTTGGATGAAGTACCTGAGGACTATCCTGGCAAAACAATAGCTCCCTCTGCTGTGACCCAGTTGGAGACTGACAAGGAGATGTCTACATGGACATCCACTGAGGCTGTGCTTACATCTGGTGCAGATGTTGAGAGAGAACCATGGCTGATTACATCTGAGGGGCCTAGGAGGTTGCCCAAATATTATGTAGGGAAGACATGTCTGGTACCCTCATTGAATTTACATAGGGGACTGAACCTCCTAAATTTATTAAAGTAGATGTTCCTTTGAAAAAAGAGAAGAAAAAAAAGACAAACTTAACTTCTGTGGCTAAGGATCCTCATAAGGAGTGGCAGGACTTTACTCTGTGGCTGTTCAATGTCCTTATGGCCCTGAAACCCCCACAAAAGTGTTGTCCCTTCTGCTTTCTTGATCTTCCACCCCTTCTAAAAGGCCTTGTTCTGATCCTTCTGACGAAGAGTCGGATCCTAGTAAAGAGCCCATAGCATATTCCTCCCATATCCACTGTTCTCTTGCTTTGGGATTTAATGAGGAAGATTCACTGTCTACTGATTTTCATTTTAAAGAATTATCCATTGGGGTACAATGGTCCACATGATGGAACACTTTTTTAAGTGGGACTGTTCCCAGGTTTCTGAGGTTCAACAGAGATATTATGAACTCTCGCACATGGACGCACCCAGACCTTCTGCAGTTCCTCCTGTTTTAGCTGCCCACTTGGATACATTTTCAGCAGCTTCTCTGGCTCCTGGTTCTCAACTTCCAGCTCCCTAGAAGTCAGACAGATTTTATAGGTTCATAGATTAATACTAGGCTAACTGCCCTTGTGATCCATTTTAAGCATAGCCAATTACCCCATGTGAGAATCAAACCCTGCACCTTGTGTCTGTAAGGTAAACACCTTAACCATTATGCCAAACTCCCACCAGATTGATATAAAATCCCTGAGGATCATACATATTTTAGTCCTTTATTTGATCCTGCTATAGTTTGTGTCCCCTGATAAGCCATCCAGACTGCTGCCCTCTTCCAAGCATTTACCCTCTGACAAGGGTAGTTGTACTATGGAAAGTTATAGAGGAATAGTGTATATTTCTGTTACTTTGGCCTTTAGGGACATTAATTATCAGACCGACAGACTAGATATTTCCTGGCTCTTCACTCCTTACTTGGGGGTATTTTGCTTGTTATGCCTGATTCAGACAGTATTGTGTCAGCCCTTTCTCTCACAGCTGGCTCACCATTCCATTAAATGCAGTTATGATACTGCTGATTCCTCTTATAGGGCAACTTCATCTAGCTCTGCCTTGAGGAGATACTCTTGGTTGCACCTTCAAGTCTTACCCGAAGAGATTAAGGCCACACTTTTAGATTCAACCTTAGATAACCAGAATCTTTGGTACTCTTGCTGCAGAATTGTTTAAAACTCTTCAGTGTAAGGGTAAGGTTGTGCAGGACCCAAAGCAAATCATTGCTTCTCCTGCCCCTACCTTTTGCTTGAAGGTAGCCTCGGCAGCCTAGCAGAAACAAGAGCCCTCCTAAGAGAAATTTCCTAAACAAGCCCACTTGGAGCTCTAGGGGCCAAAAACCTTCCTTTCCTGGCAAATCTGCCTGTTTCTGAAATCCAGCCTCCCTTTCCCATTGGCCAGATTCTCCTGTCCCTCAGGCTGACTTTTTCCTATCCTGTCTAGCAACAGATAACCATAGATGCTTGGGTACTTTCCATTATTTAAAACAGTTATTTTATGCCTTGGATTTCCCTTCCTGTATTCTCTGGCCTTCCTTACCCTCATTGTTGCTAGCTCCCTCGTTTTCTTTTGGTTCTGCTTGTCTGGTGGAACAGGGAACCATTCACCCTATCCCCTTGTCTCAACAGGGAACAAGCTTGTATTCTAGAATATTCCTGTTTCCCAGGAAGGAGGGGTTATGGAGGCCCAGTCTAGATCTGTATTTTCTCAACACCCTTCTTTCAGGATGTTGTTTCTTCAGACACTTTTACCTTTATTGCTTCCTCAAGCCTTTCTGTTATCTCTGGATTTGAAGGGTGCTTATCTCTATATTCCTATTCACCCTCTCCTCAGGAAGTTTTTACACTTCTCTATTTCCTCCTCTCATTATTAGTTCTCTGCTTTGCCTTTTGGCTTTTCTAAAGCTCGAAGCCCCCCTGTGGTAGCCTTCTGCAGATTTCAGGGAATTCAAATATTTTCTTATTTGGATGACCTTTTAATTCACGCTCCTTCCCAGCAGCTCTTGCTATAGATTCTACAGTCCATTGTACTTGTGCACAGTGTGGAGTTCACCCTCAAGCTCAAAACGTTTGTACTGACACCCTCTGAGGACCAGGTGTTTTTGAGTTGCAGCATTCAGACCCTTCCATTGCTGGCTTGTCTCTTGACTTCCATAGTCCACTCCTTGACTGATGCTTTTCTGTCCCTTCTTCCTCTTTCAGTTCTTACTGTAGGAGAATTTCTCTTTTTGGTACATGATATCCAGCATTCCTATGGTTCCTTTTGCTAAACTACACATGAAGAAATTTCAGTGGTATCACAAGATTGTTTGGCTCCAGGACTGCCACAAACTGGAGTATCTGGTCCTTCTGTTACCTTGTCTCAAGCATGATCTTTGCTGGTGGATTCACCAGATTTCCCAGAATCCAGGTCTGCCTTTTCAGGTTCCTCTGCTTATTCATGAGCTGTACACAGATGCTTCTGATCACTACTGGGGAGGAGTCTTCAGCAACCTAAAAGTCCATGGTCTTTGGTGGCATTGTAAGTTGCCAGATCATAACAACAACATGGTGATAATGGCTGTACTTATAACTCTCCAGGCATTTCATTCCTTTGGGTTTAATGTCTAAAGCTTTTTTTTTTTTGCTTTTTTTTTTTTTTTTTTTTTTTACAGATAATACCACAAAACCTGTAGTACATCAACAAGCAAGGGGAAAACAACTTGCCTTCTTTTTAAGTTGGCTTTTCAGGCTTGGGATTTTGCAGTGCACCATTACTTGTTTCTTCAGGTGGTTTACATTCATTCAGAGCACAATCAGGTAGCAGACTCTTTGATCAAATCCAGGACAAATCCTCACAAATGTATGCTTCACATGGAAGTGTTTATGGACATTATACACCTGTGGGGTACTCCTCAGGTAGATCTTCTTGCCTCCCCTATGAACACACAGTTTTCCCAGTTCTGTTCTGGACTGCCCAATCCGCTGGTTTGGAAAGTGGGCACCATGACTTTTTGTTGTAAGGGGATGTTTCTGTATGCCTACCCCCCTCTTTCTGTTCTACCAAAGGTCCTGCACAAGATCATGTGGGACACACCCAAAATCTTGCTGGTGACTGACTTTTGGCCCAGACAACACTGGCTCCCTCTTGTACTTCACATGGCCAGGGGCAGTCATCACAAGTTACCTCAAGGGATGGATCTTCTCACACAAGACAAGGGATCTCATTCACCTTCACTTGTCATCCTTCCAGTGACACTTTGGGTGACAGGGTTTTGATTCCTTTCAGGCACCAATGTTCTAAGTTTATGCTTCTGTTTTTTCAGGTGACCAGAAAACCTATTTAGTCACATAAGATTTTCTAGTAGAGGAAGAGATTTTCAATTTGGTGGATCATGCATTACATGGACCCTTTTTCTGTGGTCATTTCTTATTTGTGTGAATTGCTTAATTCTGGTTTGGCATATGCATCTGTTAAAAGTTTATTTGTCAACCATTTCATCTTGTCTGCCTCTCAATCCACCTATTCATCTTTTTTGGGGCATTAATTTTGCTGTTGAGAAATTGACTCAGTTCTCCTTTGAGCCTACAGTTTCTTCTTCCTTACAGCCTTATGTTTGGAAGACTGCATTATTAGTGGCTCTTACTGACAGGAGAGTCTCTAAACTTCAAGCACTCATGGTGGTTCCACTTTTTTTTCCAGAAGAGCAGGGTGTCTACTTGTACCAGTGGTTAATAACTTCTTCTTGAATCAAGTTTGTTCATCTTCCTTTTTTCTCTTCTCCACAGTAATAGTGAGAGCATTCTTCATACCTTGGATTTACTTGAAAAATCATATCAGGAAATTTGAGCAACATTATGTTAATTTTTATGCCAGGAAATTGGGTTTGGCGGTGTCTATGCAAACTATCTCCTGGGTTTCCAAGGCCATTTCTTTTTATTCTTTTTATGGCAAACTGATTTTGTCTGTTTGTGCTCATTTTGCCAGGGCAGTGGCCTCTTCTGGTTCTTTTTTCAGGGGTTTGGATGCTAGATCCATCTTGGAAGCTGCTATTTGGTCTTCTGTTTGCACATTTAACAAACATTGCAAGTTGGATGTCAAAAGGGTCAGGGTGGGTTTTGACAGGACTATCCTTCATAGATTTGTGGAAGGCTGTTCTGTGCCTTCATCTCACACTTTCCAGTAGCTTTTGTACTCCTCGAAGAGTAAAGAATCCTGCAGTAGTGATAAATAATGGCAAACTACAGTTGTGTAAGATCTTACTACAATAGTAGATGTCCTACTTAGCATTGTTGCAGCATTCTTTCCCTTCCTCCTCCCCCTCTTACTTTCTGTTGCCCTTCTCCTAGCCATGGGGTTTTTCTTACATTCTTTTCTCCTTCTTCACTTACTGGATGTTTATGTTATTGCCCTTGGGGTTGTTCTGGGGCACTTCTGTTCTGAGGATTAAGAGTCTATATGTCACATATCTGCCTTGCTTCTTGCTTGTAGGATGTACATCTGACACCTGGAAGGTGTATAGGCTTTGGTATGCTGGCCATATGTTCAGTTATCCTCAGGAAGATATCCCATGAGTAAAGAACACTGACTACTAACCTTTGACAGACTGCCAGAGGGTGGGTAACAGGGCACTATTACCCATATGCCAGTAAGGCAGTGTGTTCTACATACATCTGCTGATGTTCTTTGTAGTCAGTGTTGCAGAACTGATTCTTTGGTCTTCCTACCATGCAGAAGCCCACAACTGGCCCAATTTCCAGAGTCTCTGCATCATCTGTAGCTGACAGAAGTATGAAGACTGACATCTGGTCATCAGGGTATAGGAAGGGTGACCAGCCTTCAGTTCTTTCTAGCCATATAGTCTGCTGCACTTCATGTCTGTTCAAAATGCTTGGAGTCGTCTGTCAGTTCATTTTTCCAGAGTGTCTCCTTCCAGTTAGGTAAGTACCCTATTGGGGATTTTCCTCTATTAATTTAATGTTTAAAAAGGTCAACAATTGCTTGAAGCGTGAGAAGAAAATTCTACATTAAGCTTTACATTTGTTTTTGTCTGTTCTACTTGGGTCTTCAGTACAACATCTCTAGTTGTCCTGACTGTCCTAAATTCCATGAAGAAACCCTCAAACATAGGGCCATGATATTAGCCACTCATATGGAATCCATGGCTTCGGTTCCATTTGTGGCTTTGCAACCCACTGCTACTGCCTGGTCTTTCAAATACCAGCTTATGCTAGCATCATTCTGCAGAAATGAAAAGACAAAAACAAAATAAAAAATTCTGATATTTCCAATAAAGCACCTGCTCTAGTCCCCAAGTCAACTGACCCAGGTGAGGTGCCTTTGCAGTCCCCTAGTCCAGCAACACCTGGCGCAACTCCTTTGGAGCCTACTGTGGTTTCTGGCCTTACCTTCCACTGTTATCATGAAACAGATGCCAGTCAGGTCTGAGTTCGCTCAGCAGGCCTCAACTTCCAACATTCAGGCTATGAGTCTCGAGGAAGACACCCTGTCTGCCTTGGCTTCCAAAACCTAGACTAAATTTACTGTCAGACAGCCACAACCTCAGGTCATCCCTTCTAAACAGACATCTCAACTAAAGCAAACCATTTCCTTTTCTTCACCTCTGCCTTCGGTCATTTCTCAGGCCAAAGCCCAAAACCTCCTAAAAATAGCACAAGAATTCATGACATTCATGCAATCCATGAAACCCTCCCATACTTCTGTTCCTGAACCGTCCTCATCTAAATGAATCTGGGAGGTGGGCATTCAGGAAGATTCAGATTCCTTAAGCTAAGAAGATGAGAAGAAGTTGTTTATTCTGGGTACCTTCCAACACAAACTTTTCCAGACTCTGATAATGCCCTTCTTCAACCTCACCCTTCCTTTCAGAGAGACCCTTTATAGAATGAAGGAGGCTTTCAACTGAGAAAGCTAACAGTTCTCACAAGCTTAGACACATTATAGGGAACTGCTAAATTTGCCTTCTTCCAAGTCACTGGCTATCACTCCTGTACACGTAGTGCTTGGATGATGTCATTAATGATATTGCTTTATATCCTGATTCTTTACCACCTGCTCCTAGAAGACCAATCAGGTTTTACAGAATGCTTGAATCTCACAAACAAGTTGTTCTTAAGGGGAGGGGTAACTAAACATCCCTTTCCCAGTGATAGGGAAAGTAGACTAATAGATTTGGGGAAAAGAACCCTTGCAATGAGAGCACTGAATTGCCAGTTCCATATCCTAAAGTGTCTTGAATCTCTCCAGGACAAAATTCAAACTAAGGTGGACTCTATTGCTGATAGAGCCTTATTAAAGGATGTTCAAGAGAGAGCAAAAAAAAAAAAAAAAAAGCTTTACAAGTCTCCAGACACTCCCTAAAGTGTGGCTGTGATGCCTTACATGCATCATGCAGAACAGCTGCCATGGGTTCTGTCATCTGCAGGCATGCATGGCTGAGGACCCAGCCCCTGTCAGATCTGGAAAAGACTGAACTACTGGTTGCCCCATTAGACAAAGAATTCCTTTTTGAACCTCCAGCTGAACAGGTTTTTGAGAAGCTGGGTAAGAAAAGAAAGAACATCAATTGAAAACCATCCCCTCAGACCATTGGGTCCTCAGCATCATAGGAAGGGGATATTACAGCCACATACACACAGAAATCCTACCCTTCTTAGGCATTCCAAAACCACCTGAAGGACAGCAGAGCCTCTTACCACACATCCCAGGAACTACTTCACCAAGGAATCATTCAACCTATGCTTGTTCATAGGTTCATAGGTTAGTACTAAGCTAACTGCCCTTGCGAGCCATTTTAAGCTTAGCCAATTATCCCTTGTGAAACTCAAACCCTGCACCTTGTGTTTGTAAAGCAAACACCTTAACCATTAGGACACCTGGAGGCCCATCCTGAACCTTTGAAATCTAAAGAGGTTTCTTAATATCCCAAAATTCAGAATGTTTACTTTAGAAAAATTACTTTGCACGATATACCAAGATGCTTTCATGGTCACTGTACACCTAAGAGATGCTTACCTCCATATCCCTGTAGCAGCCACTTGCAGAAAATACCTAAGATTTGTAATATGCTTTCACTCCCAGTTCTGTGCTTTACAATTTGGGCACTCCCAGAGTGTTCAGAAAATGCTTTGCTCCTCTGGTAGCACATTGCAGACATCTGGGAGTTCATATTTACCCCTACTGTAATGACTGTCTAATTCATGGAAAATCCACAGCTGAGACCTAGATTCCTTGCAGATCACCATAGAGTGCTTTCAGAAGGTAGGTCTCGTCTTAAATCTTCAAATGTCACAACCTCTTCCTCCAACAAGGATCCTGTTTATTAGAGCCCTCATAGATTCAGCTCAACAGAAAGCCTTTCTTCTGCAGGAAAAGTTATAATCTGATGTTGTCAATCTTCATTCATTCTTGACGAATGGGATTCTATTCTGATCCTTGGAACCGGCTCAGCCATTATACAGCTCGGGCCAGCCAAAAACTTGTGGGCTAAGACTCAACCCACAATGTCCCTATCTTTATTAACTCGGATCGCATTTGCCGCTTTGTCAGCAAGATGCATCAGCCATTGCTTTCCGCTAAGTTTGTGATTGTTTATACATTTGTATATTTACAATTATTTTTTTTGTAATTTCTATTAGTTTTATTTACAATTTCAGGTTCTTTTACAGTTTTATATTATTCCCAGTCTGTGTGTGTGTGTGTTTTGTTTTCTACCCACTACCGTTTATAATCTCTGTTACCATTGTTGGTAATTCCCTCTCGCACTTTCTTACATTTATGGAAGCTTTTGGTACCATTGTTACTTCTACTTCTTTTCTTGCCCTTTTGGTACTTCATTACCGTTGTTAGCAGATCCCATTCTGTCTCTATACTTTGATGAGTGTGTGTGTGTCTGACAGCTATTGTTTTACGCTATTGGTCAAAATTTTTGTTAAGCGCACCTCAGGATTCAAAGAGTGCCAAGACTGTGTTAGAAAGATGCCCAGTTTCGATGGGCATCCTTTGTGTGTTTATTGTCTAGGAGCTTCGCATCTCGACCAAAAGTGTGATATCTGTCAGGCATTTAGTAACTGGGTCTTGGTTGAGCGTTGAAATAAGCTCACTTTAAAGGGCTTGTTGAAAACCTCCTTTACTGAATCTTTGTTCAAGTCTGATCCACTGCCAAAATCAGACTCTTCTGAAAAGAAGAGCCTCTTGGTGCCTGTGTCCACCATGGCACTGTTGGCCAAAAAATATAAGACTCCAGTTATTTGCAAACCCAAGAATCCTTGTCACTGACTATAACTACTACGTTGCCTTCAGCACCAGCATCGGCACTGGCATCCTTGGTTTCTGGCTCAGTGCTGACGTCTCCAACTGCTGCACAGCAGACTTTGCTCTCTCCCTCGGTGCTGAGACCTGAACCAATTTTTCTTCCAAAGACAAGGTACTCTCCTTCTATAGATCCCTTTGTGGGCCAACTGACCAGCCCCTTCCTGGAAAGGCAGAGTCTCCTTTGGGATTTTGTTCCGGAGCTGACACCAATTTCCACAGCAGGACAGCGAGCACCAAAACTTCAAGTTGCCCCTCTACTTCAGAGTCTTCCTCAGAGAGTCCTGCTGAGGAACACCTGCTGTAAGAAGACTTGCAAGAGGAAACACCTAGATTCCCCGGAAGAATCTGTCACTGAGGACACAGATTTTGATGAATGGGTGGGTTTCCCGCAGTCACCCCCTGATTATGTCTCCTTCAGAAACATCCTGGAGCTCCTCAGACCTAAGACCTGTCATCAGAAAAATCCGTGTAATTGCAAGTATTCAGTGCTTGACCATCTACTTCCTGGGTGACCGTACCCACTGATGCTCTTGTTAAGCTGATACTGCAGCAGGCTTGGAAGGCCCCTGACTCCATACGGCCTATTGCCCGGAGACAAGACAAAATCCTATCACCGCTGGAAGACCACCAGTATTGGTCCAAGGTTTTAGCAGTAGATGCCATGGTGGTGGTGGCTTCCACCAAGAATGAACTCGCTGATGTCCATCCTCTTAACCGGGTGTCTAGGATGATGGACAGATTTGGAAAGCAGGTCTACACTTCATTGACCTTCGCACTTAGGTCCTTGAACTATATGGCAGACTTTACTAGACTTCGGAGAGATCTGATTACATCTGATCTGATCATCTTACTCTGATCTCATTACATCAGAGTGACACCTCCAGGTGCATCTGCAGTTAACTCCTACTGATGCCTCTAGGTGTCAAATATTGTTTGTTCATATTTGCATCAATAATTCTAACACCATGGTTATATACAAGTTGTTAAAATATTTCACCTTAAAGCTTACACAATGGCAAACTCATCTGCATTAATATTTGAGCTCTGTGTAGTGCAGGTAAATAGATATTAACTGTTATTCTTATGATAATATATACAACTATATTTTTTATGTTTCTCTAAATACCTCAACAATCAAGTAACACAGACAGAACTCCTTAGCCTTACATGAAAGCTCTCAGCTAGATGAATAAAATACTGCTGATAGTATGTGTGTAACTTCAGTGGTTGCTGAGATATTGTAAGTTGTTTACAAAATATTACAAATGTAATAGCTGTTTACAAAACATTACAAGTTTAATAGTTACTGGGTTTACTGTGGCTTATAAAATATGGTTTAAGATCTAGAACCTAAAGAATACTGCCATTATAAAAATAGTTTGTGCTAAAGAATTCGCCATTTATACTTCTTTCATAATCCTTGTGGTTCCAGAGATATGAACTTTTGTTTGAAATGTGAGGACATAATTTGATTCTGTCAAAAGGTTTAGACTCCGCCCATTAGAAGTTACGGTGCAAACTTCCTGAGCTCCATTGGCATGAATGAGTAATTATTGGATACTCTTGGTGGAGCAGTGTATAACGAGGTGCAGGATAAGGTTGCCTCTAAGCCAGCAACCTTGGAGTCTATATCGCGTTCCGAATAAAAAGAGACCCACCAAATGGGTAAAGTACCACCTCACAAAGTCAAAAAACAATCCAAATGAAAAGAAAAGTATGGTACTCCACGACAATCGAAGCTGACCCACAGTATAAAATTCAAAAATCCTTTATTAGAACACTAATAAAGGATTTTTGAATTTTATACTGTGGGTCAGCTTCGACTGTCGTGGAGTACCATACTTTCTTTTCATCTATATTGCATTCGTCTATGTGGCTTCTGCCAAAATAATCTCTAAAATACAAGCATTATGTGCAAAACCCTCATGCCTCATTTTTCATAAAGACAGGGTATTGTTGAGTGCTAACCCTTCCTTTCTTCCTAAATTGGTCTCTAAATCCAATATTAATCAAACTATTGAGTTACCAGTTTTCTTCCCCAAGTTTTCCAACAAAGGTGAATATTGCTTATACGTACTGGATGTTCATTGACAATTACATTTTATCTAGACAGAACTAAAGCGTCCAGGAAATTCGACTAGTTATTTATTTCCTTTTCTGGTCCAATGGTAGGAAAGGCTGTTTCAAAAGTGACATTGTCTAGATGGCTAAGAGATTGTGTTGCTTTCATTTGTTAACATAACAATAGGAAGTTATCTGCACCTGTAAGAGTGCATTCTACCAGATCAATTGCCAAGTTAGCTGTTTTTCATTCAAAAGCTTCCATGGACAAAATATGTGTAGCTGCAACTTGGGCTACCCCTCATACATTTATCACTCATTAAAACTGGATATGGTCTCCAGGGGAAGAGCATCCTTTGGCTCCATGGTTCTCAGGAATATCCTTCCATAAGGCCACCCAGGAACTAAAGTAGCTGCTCTGTCCCATCCATCAAGAATGAAGGAAGACTGACAACATCAGATAAAGAAGTTATGTACTCACCATAATGTTCCATCTGTGTTGTCAATCTTCATTCATTCTTGACATTCCACCCACCTTCCCCCTCCTGGTGATTTCCTGGGGTATCAAACCCTTGTCTTGGGTTCCCATGGGGTTTTTACCTTGGACATTGCTTCTACTTGCATTTTTTGTGTACATGCTTGCTATTGTCTGCAAACTTGATCTGCGGTAAGGAAGAGAGGAGCATTGTGGGTAGAGTTTTAGCTCGAAAGTTTTTGGCTGGAGCGAACTCTATAACAGCTGAGCCAGTTCTGAGTCCCATTCTTCAAGAATGAGCAAAGATCGACAACACAGATGGAACGTTATGGTGAGTACTTAACTTCTTTTTTTCATGACAAGCTACCTGACCAGCCTGTTTCCAAAACAACACATCTTAACAAGAGAACTTCTGAAGATTAGGAATTACATGACATCCTGTATTCACTTGGTCCCACTTGCAAAGTATTACACGAGAAACATTTGTGGTTCCTAAAACATGTTTGGGAGCAGCATTCTTAACCCCTGTATACCTTATTACCTCTCTTTCCATGTCTGAAGAAGGAGCTGCTGTGGTGGAAGAGCACCACATTGCAGAACCCAGGAGCCAATTTCTCTTTACCAGAAGTAGACAAGACCTTCACTATAGACAGTTCAGACATGGCTGGGGGGCCATTTAGGTTCACTGAAAGTGCAGGGTGTATCTGGACACCACAGCAGAGAAAACTACATATAAACCAGAAGGATCTACTAGTTGTTTACTTAGCCGGAATGTTTTTTTCAGCAGAATTTAAGCCCAGGGACCTTTCAGATTTGGACGGATGACACCACAGTGTTGTACATAAATAAGCAAGGGGGTACCCTGTCCTACCCTTTGAGCAGCCTTATGGAAAAGATTTGGATGCTGGCACAAGGACTAGGACTAACTCACAGAATCTTATATTCTGAGTGAGAAGAATACCCTGGTCGATTCCCTAAATGGTTGCTGAAGAGAGAGATAGAGAGAGAGAGAGGTATTCCTTAACTTATCTCTGCACTAGGAATCAACTCAATAGACTGGTTTGGCTCTCACCAAAACCGACAACTACAAAAGTTCTGCCTCAGAACTAAACAGACTTGGAAAATAAATGCTTTATCTTTTGGGTGGACAGACTTGTTTCTTTAAGCATTCCCACCCTTGCCTATGATCTTCATGGTACCGATAAAAGTTAGGAAGGACAGACCCAGCATGATCCTATTAACTCCCTTCTGGCTGAGGCAACACTGGTTCTCCTTTCTCTTGGCCCTCAGTGAGGGGAGATTTCACACCCTACCACAGGAAGTAGATCTCCTCAATCAAGCCAAGCGATGTGTACTCTATCCTCACATAGCCACACTCATGTCAACAGCCTGTAAGATTGGATTTTGACACCACAGAATGTCTCCTATCCCAAGAATGTGCTTTCCATTCTAAAGGAGATAAGGAAACCCAATACCAGAAAATTATACTTCGCAAAATGAAAGTGATTTTCCATCTGCTGTCACAGCAAGAACACCAACCCTCCTCAAGCAGACATCAGCTCAGTGTTGAGTACCATTCGGGCCATTTTAGACAAGGACTTTCCTACTACAGTATTAAAATACCTGTATCTGCCATCTCAACTTGCCTGCACCATTCACCAACTTTCTTCTCGCATCCCCACAACTTTAAACTTTTCTAAAAGGTTTAATTCACTTGACACCACCCAGAAGGAACCCTGTTCCTGCTTGGAATCTAAATTATGTATTAGAAAAACTCATCTTGCTCCCATCTGAATGAGCTGCCACTGCCTCTCTAAAAATGCTCACTTGGAATACCAATTTCCTTATAGCTGTCACATCAGCAAGGAGGGTGTAAGAGCTAGTAGTCCTCATACGTAAAGAGACTTTCACTGTCTTTCACAGGGATAAGTTAACCCTTGGAACAAAGCTGTCTTCTATGAGTAAGGTGGCATCAGAACTTACCATAAACCAGGGTATTTACCTGCCAGTCAGCTTCTCCAAACCACAGAACAGGACAGAGCAAGTCCTTTATTTCCTGGATGGGCACAGGAAAATCAGGTGCTATCTTAACAGCCCCCCCCTCCCCAACAGAGCACAGGAATTACTGGTGGCTTTCACAGAGGGTAGATAGGGCAGATGTCTCAAACAACCATTTCCAAATGGATAGCCAGCTGCTTTTAGTTCTGTTGCTTCCACCATGGAAAATTTCTGCTTGGGTATATTCAAGTCCAGTCCAACAGGCATGGGGCAACTACCATTGCTTTCCTCAAAGGAGTCCCTACCCATGCCATCCTGGAGGCAAGGCAGCCTGATGGAACTCAATGCACACCTTTACAAAATACTATGATCTAGGCAATGTCTCAAGGGCTAGAGTAGGTTTTGCTACTGTCATTCTGTAAAACCTTATTCCTTAGGGTCAAACAGATGACCTACCACCCAACTGTTGGCTTTGGGAGTCCTCCCAAGAATCAGTACTGCAACACTGACTGTGAAGAAAATAGTCCCAAGTAGATCAGTGGTGCAGTACATCTTCTTACCCTCCAACTCCTCTGTCTGCTGACTACTTTTCTCCCTCTAGCTGGGTGCAGGGGGTAAAAGAGTTCTCTTCAGATAGTTCTCTAATCTCTCTCATCCCCTTTCTACCTTCTATGATCTTCATCCTCCTCATTCAAATTCAGACAACAGCTGGGGAAGTCATGCTGTCCTGTGGCATCAGACTGCTTTTTCACTGCTTATAAAAATCTGAAGAAGATCTGACAGATGCTGTTCTTATACCCTGACTTTCCAATGTCAGATTTTGCATGTCTCTTGGCTAAGGATGATCAAAAGACTCCAGAAAGAAGGCCAGTCATGGTCTTCTGCATGGCAAGAAGACCCAAGAATCAGTAATGCAACAGTGATCTACTTAAACATCTGCAGTTATGGTAAGTGGGACACAACTGTACTTTACAGGTAAGTGGAACTTGTGTAACTGCATTTTCCTTTTACAAGATGCAAAACAGCCTCAATAAGCTTCTAGTAAGTACATGCATAAGAAAAAGTGGCAGGGGGTTCAAAGAAAAAGGAGGAAACCTTCCAGTAAAAGGAAGAGTCAAGTAATTCTACTATTCTTCCTTCCAAACCTGTCCCACAGCCTGGTTCTCGCCTTCCCTTTTGGCATCAGATTGTGTCAGACAAATGAGTTCTAAATGTGGTTCAGGAGGCTATCAGATGGCAGTGAGAAAGCCTACCTCCTTTTCAGGTATCCATCTTCTCTTCCAAATCAGACTTCACTGTTTCCCCTGGTCATCAACCAAATGCATTATTTGGAGACCATAGAACCATTACCCCAGATCAGTGGGGACAAGGTTTTTAGTAAAGATTTTTCTGGTGCCAAACATTATACCTCTTGGAGAACAGTTCTCAGTTGACCCTTTCTCATTTTGTTATTGAAAGTTCCAAAGTTCAAATTGTTTTTCCTACAACTCTGTTACTCTCATCCCTCCACTGTTCTTGGTAACTCTAGATGAGAAAGAAGAGTATCAAATTCCTATTGCCACAGATTTCAGAAGTTTTCTGAGGTTTTCTGTGCCTGGGTTACAGTATAAGATGTTTATCATATTGATGACTGCTACTGTAACCTTAGCTATATGGATTATATCTTGCATTTTCACAAAGTATATAAATCCTATAATAACCCACTGCAGACTGCAAAGTATTTACATTTTTCTTTATTTTGACAACTTAACTTATTTTTAGAGAGTCTAAAAGTGTCGGGATTCTCTTATATGGGTAAGAAACCTTATTTGTCTGGCATCCAGGTCAACATTCAAATATTCTCCTTGACACCATTTCACAAGATAGTATTTTTAGGATGCCTTTTGTATACCTCCAAGCAAAAGACATTCTTTTCTCAAGAAAAAACAGACCTGCAATTGGCGTTGTTCCTGAGTTTCTGCAGTCAGTCTCTGACTTCACCCAGTGAATATCTCAGGATTCTTGGGTTCATGATATCTGTGATTCTCATGATTACTTTTTCTAGATTACACATAAGAAAAATTCAGTGATTACTAAAGACTGTTGGGTCTCGACATCTGTACCCATTGACTTTACAGATTCTAGTGATGGCTTTATGAAGCAAGAGCTACTTTAGTGGAGGGACCAGATATCCTTGAACCCAGGTATTCCATTCCCTCTCTGTTTCTCTTTCATTTCCTGCAATATCTGTAGCACTAGCTGCATCAGGTTTTGTATGGGGAGCTGCATCCCTGGGGGTAAAAGTGTGGGAACAAGGAGGACATGTGAAAGCACATCAATTTGAGAGAGAGATATTGGCTGCTGTTCATTTTCAGTTCTGTTTACCATCTGTGGTCACCTGGACATCTGTAATTGATCCCAGACAACACCACACTGGTGTGGTATAAAAATAAATGCTGGGGGGAGGGGTGCAGGTCCTATCCTGTAAGCAGACTAGCTGTAGACTAGCTGTGGTGGCCTGGGAGGTCACAATTCAGCACTGCTTAACCCTCCCATAATTGCATCAGAGCAAAATTTATTGGAAGACAAGCTGAACAGGACTGATATCATGATTAATAATTGAATAAAGGAGGTCTTCCATGAATTGATCCAGTTATGGGGAACTTTTCAAGTAGATTGATTTGCTTCCTTTCAAAAAGGATATCCCCCGGAGCAAAATTTGTGTACTACTTTGCAAGCAGGCCTAGAAAACAAATGCTTTTCATTCCCTTGTATTGGAATGTTCCTATATGCCTTTTCACTCTTTCTGTTGATATCTAAGGTCATTCTGAAGATTCAGAAGACTCTTCAAATATAATTGTGGTGACTCTGTTCTTCTGGCCCAGGCAATAGCAGTTCTCTATTCTTACGGAATTCATCATCATCATCACCAGCCCCCTTTTTTGGTCATAGACTGCAACAATCTCTCTTGATTCAGTGCCACTCTACAGTCATGCCTGATTACCACCGGACTTCTCTCACAGAATCCATCTATCTCATTGTTGGATGCCTTAATTTCCTCTTGCCTTCTTCCTGTCTGTCCCAAATATTCTTCAGCAGATTATCTTCTATTTTCCTGCACATGTACATGAACCACCGTAATCTGTTCTCTTCTGACTTTCTTTGCAAGTGGAGCTACTTGGGCTTCTGCCTTCATGTCCTTATTTCATAATCTGTCCCACAGTGTGCATCCTACAACCCATCTCTGGCACTTCATCTTCATCACCTCTAGCATCTTTAACTGCTGTGCCCTCACCACCCATGTTTCTGTACCATACAGTAGCAATGGTGCCACACTGTTGTGAACATCTTACTTTTCAGCTTCTTTGTCATTTTTCTGTCATACAGTACTCCTGACAGTGTGCCAGTTGACTGCAGCCCCTATGTTTCTAGCTTTGATCTGCTCATTCAGATTGTTATTCTCCTCCACCACCCCTCCCTGATACTTGAAGCTGTTAACCTTTTCCACTGTTTACCCTTTTATCTCAGTTCTCCTCTTCTGATTTCTCCCATTACAGCTGTCTTAATTTGCCCTCACTTTTAGTCCATGTGCCTCCAGGTTTGGATTTTATTCTCGTATAATTTGCTGAAGTTCTTGTTCAGAGTCTGCTTGTGTGTCACATCATCAATATACAGCAACTTTGTTCATCATTCCCCACTGATCTGTTGCTAATGTAGTCCAGACTAGCAGCAGGCTCACAGCTAAACCATGATGCACACCCACTCCCACTAGAAACTCCTGTGTTGAGCGACCAGACCTTGTTGGTATGTCAGTCAATGGGTTCTTGCACACAGTCTGTACTAATTCTGCCAATGTTTCTGGGGCTTTGAACCATTGCAGGATTGCCTGAATCCACTTTCTTGTGACCTTGTCACATGCTTTCTCCAAGTCTAGGAATGGTTAGTTGGATTCTTTCCTCTTCTCTAGTTTCTCAAATATCTGTCTCACTGCAAATATCGGGTATGCTGTGCTGCATCCTGATCCGATTCTAAAATGCTCATTATCCATCATACTTTCTACTACTGTGTATTTGTTTATCAGACTCCATAGCTTTCAATGCAGTGTGACTGGAGTGTAATACCTCTATACTGCCGACAGTTGTGAATGCCACCTTTGTTCTTGTTCACTGGCACTAGTATGCTTAAACTCCAGTTATTTGGGAAACATCTTTCTCTCCATACTTTTTTGAGTAACTTCAGGAACCATTTCTCTCCTAACTCACCCAACATCTTGGTTATATCTGCTATGACCTCATCTGAGCCTGCTGCTTTCCCTGACTTCATTTTTCTTAGAGCTTCTGTTCTTTTAGGGTGGGCTGTTAATGTCTCATCACAGGCAGTGTCAGGACAATACAGTTTCTGTAGGGTTTTCTTCACTCAGAAACTGTTGGAAGCACTCCTTCCATCTGCACTTGTTGTATAGACTAGTGAGCTTATTTCTGCTGGCATCCCTTTTGAAGGGTGTCTGATAACAATTGTGTTTATCATTCTGTCTTTGCCTTGTAGCCTGATAAAGTTTTATGCCATCTGCTGAGCCTTTTTCCAGAAGCAGGTAGAGTTCCTGCAACTGCTCTCTTAGCCTCCTTGTTAGCCAGACAGTATTCCTAATTAGCCTGGTTCGTCTTTTTGATCTCCCACTTCTTCATACACTTCCCCTTTCTTTTGACTTTATGGACTTCTGCATTCCACCACCACCTTTACTTATGTACTTTATTTGCAAACTTATCTTGTCTGTATATTTGTTCAATAGCCCTCACGTGTGCTGTTGGGGTGCTGCCATTCTTCATCTCCACCTGTTTCCTCTTCTTTCTGAGGTGCTAGAGCCCCGAGTATTTTCTTGAACCTCTTGCTTCTCTGGTTAACTTCCAAGTCTTCAATCTAGTTTCTGTTGACCTTAGAGCCTTCTGTGACTACTCCTTGCAGTTGATTTTGGCACCCAGTGATTTCTGCTGGGGGCCAAATGTTCACTATGGATGACTGTGCAATTGCTTGTTCTACTCCAATGCCCTTTCCTTACTTGGAGGAGGTTTACGTCAGTTGCATGTTAGTCACTCTGGTGTGTAACTTTGTGACTGTCTGTCTTGCTGTACCTTGTGTTGGTTACCACATAGCAGTTTTCCAGACAGAAGTCTAGAATGGTCTTTCCTTTTTTTATTCTGGTTGTTCCACCCATGTGGACCCAAGGCAGTCCTCATATCCTGTTCTGTTTGCCCTGATATGTGTATTCAGGTCCCTCATTATGAGCACCAACTCATGTTGTCCTGCTTTATCTAGTAAGTCTTGCAACTGCTGCTTGAATGCACTCTTTCTCACTATTCCATCCCTGTCGTGGAGCACAGGCTGAGATTATGAATAGTGCCTTATGCTTACACTGGAGTCTGATTGCCATGAATCTGTCATGAGTTCTGATGACATCCCTCACTGTTTTCTGAAACCTGTCCCCTTCACAATCTTCTCTCTGTTTCTAGTGTATTCATCAACTGAATGGTAGGCTCTATATCCTAAGATAAGTGGCTTTGCTGTACTTCTTTTCCATTTTGTCTCCTGGCTAGTCTTCCAATGCGTTAGTATTCTCCTTATGTAATTGGCCATTGACAAATGCCACAAAATTCCTCACACAGTGGATATACTTATAAAAGACAGATGGAGCTTGATTCACTCTAGTCTCAAACAACTTCAGCTGACTCCTTGGATAATAACGTTTAGGCACTTTTTTTTTTTTTTTTTTTGAAAATGTGCAACAGTAGGCAAAATAAAAAATGCTACTCTGAAATCTTGTATTGGTAAATGGAAGAAATTTGGGTGTTGGTGCAGCAATAACAACCAGGGCCCAGTCGAGGTTTTTGTACCATTGGTTTTGCAATGTTTGAATTAGTATTCTCTGGCCTTTCTTACTCCGCTGACAAGGTTCATCTTTTGGCCATTTCAACGTGTCTGCCTTTGGAATCTCCCCTTTTTTCTCTTTCTTTGTTCAAGCTGTTCTTGAAGGGAGTATTACATTTAAGACCACCTGCAAAAAGGTTAATTCTGTATCTTTTTAAACCAGCTCATCTGGCTGATTTACAGTTCATGACATGGATGACTGTTTCACTCACCGCTCAGACATTTGTAAGATTATTTGAGTTGCAAGCTGTTATGGTGGGTCAACCTTATTTGGTATTTAACAGTGTTAGCTTTACTTTAAAAACAAATCTCTCATTTATGGGTAAAATGGTTTCACAGTTTATTTTGAATCAAGCCATCAAGTCTCCTGGTCTTCTTTCCAGAGCCTAAAAACAATGTAAAAAAAAGATTCTTCAAACACTGTGTGTGCACAGACAGCACTGCTTTTATCTTGATATAAGTAAATTCTTTAGGAATGCTGAACAGCTGTTTATTCCGGAAAAAAATGGCAACTTTTTTTTAGAATAGACTATTCCCAAATAGTTGTCCCTTGATATTTCTTTTTGCTGTTCTCAGCCTTATAAGACTTCAGGCAGCGCCAAGGCTCACTGTACCAGGGCCTTGGCTACCTTGATGGTTTATTGGAAAACGGTGTATTCAAGGAGCATTCTAGAGGAAGCTACATGGTCCTCTGCAGGGACTTTTACAAAGCACTATAAACTAGATTCCTTTTCTGGACTGGAACAGGCTTTGCTAGGACCATTTTTCTAAAGGCTGCTGTACCCTCATCCTTCCTATCTGTCTAATCTGTGGTAATTTACCAAAATTGCTAAGGCTACTTCAGCTGCGGTTTATGAATGAACATAGTACAATTGTACAATTAAACTTACCATAACACTAGATGTTCGATTAAGTCACTACTACAGTAGTTAGTCCCTCGCCTATCTCCTGTTTTTGTAGGAAAAAAAAATTCTGTTTTGTTAAATGGGTTTGAACTTTAGCATTTTGATTAACTTGACTAGGTTAATACCCCATAAAAGTGAGTAGATGGGTTGTACACCAGAAATAGGAATAAAATATATAAGACAAAATGTACAACTTAGAATTATTTCATGGCCCTCAACTCTAAGGGCCGTGAGTCTGTCTTTGAAAAAAAAAAACATAAAAATTGGGATCTGATGTTGTTCTTCTCATTCTGATTTATGTATGGGTTATAGATCCAAATCTCTGATCAGACTCAGCCTCCTCCTACAGACTACAGCTTCTAGGCTCGAGCTCCTCCCTTTATTCACAATCCACTATACTAAACACAGCTTCCCCAGATCTCATTTGCCACTATCCGTGTTGGATGTGCTGTCCAGGCTGAAGCAGCTAAAGTTATATTTTCTTCTTCAGAAGATAAGTAAACCCGTTTTCTTTGGATATTTCTTTCTATAGTCTCCTTCCCGCCCATTAACTTTTTCTATGGCATTAGGGCATTTCCCAAATTCATAGTTTCCAGTTTTTCTGACATATTACAGTTATATGTATAGTTATATAGTAATATATAGGAATTTTCTGGTTATAGTGTTTTTTTTAAGGTTTTACAGTTGTTTTAAAGTTTATTGCTGTTACTGTTTCGTGTGCCAGTTAGCCATATCTGTGTTCTTTTAGCTTTCTGATTGATGGATAAGCCTACTGGTTTTAAACAGTGATCAGAGTGTGGGCACAAAATTCCACACTCTGATTCAAGTCCAAGTGTGCCATTTGTGAGGGGTTCAATCCTAGAGCAGTTGCCAATAGTCAAAATAAGTTAATTCTGAAGAGAATTCTGCCTTCGTCAACTCACTCTTCTCCAGGGGCTCATCCCCCCAAGCAGGCTATATTGGGTTCTGCATCTGTTTCTGAATCTAAGAAGCATCCTCACAAACATCCCAGAGCCAGATCTTCAGAATCTCCAGCTAAAGTTTTAAAGACACTGGACCAGGCTTCTTCGGCTCTGAGATCAGGTTCTGCACCAGTGGATCCAAAGGCACTCTCAGATCAATCTGCTTCTACCTCAGTAAATCTAACTATAGTGCTAGATCCAAAGGCCTTCTCAGATCTGTCTCCCTCAAGATCCATGTCCAGGGTGGCTCCTCCAGATCCTACTTGTGCCTTGGATCCAAGGAGGTCGGATCAGAAGATTTGGTTCCCACTATCCTCCTCCTTAACATTGGAGCCCACCACTTTGGTTGTGAGTGATAGGAGCCGGTCACTGGTGTCATTTGTATGATCAATCTTTCCCATAATACCAACAAAAATTTTACAAACTCTAAGGCATTCTCACCCTCTGTCACCTGCTTCATCTAGATCTTCCAGAAGCCTTTCTAAGTATGATGTGGACAGGATGGTGAAGATCATCAGGGCTCAGATCCAAATGGGGGTCTTATCGGATCTTTCCCCTCATAGATCTCAAAGATGTGAACATCTCAGCCAATGTAGATTCCCCTTTTCTGATACAGCTCTTGGTATCATAGCCCCAGGACCTTAGCCAAGCAAGCGACTGTATCCGATTTAAGGACTTACACTTCCTCCACTGCAACAGTTGGCTTGACCACCTCTGCTCTGAGATCTTTGGATCAGAGTGTATGTTGGATCTGGTATGTCGAGGCCAGACCTGGGGGTGGGGGTTAGGTTCCAATTTTATTGGAACCATTTCTTTCCCTCAGTGCTTCTGCTTTCGGTGGTACTGGTCTGGTTCTATCTGCGAGATATGGATTCGTGGCCATTGTCATTTCGTCCTCAAGGGCTTTGGCCCTGATGGAGTTGGGCAGGGATTCTCCGGGTCCTTCAGCTTTCCAGATAATAGAAAAGGCTTTCTCTGCAGAGAGACCCCCAATGTCTTTGACGAGTCTATATTAGAATTGCGACAGGGCAAAAGAGCGGATGCCCTTACGTCGACACATCTTAAGCGAAATCACTGAATCTCAAATGGCCAGAATGGCTGGGCCAAAAACAACAAAAAAACACAGACAAAATAAAGTGGGGGGTTTCATCCCCCATAATCCAATGTGGGGGGCTGTGCCCCACACCCCCTCTACTTAAATATACTAACTCCAAGATCGCACTACAGTGGAGGAAATGGCAAATTCCTGACAATCGCCAAGCAATTTTTTTCCCCTGGGAAAAAAATCACAGTTCCGGGCATTCGAGATTTAGTGGTTTCGCTTAAGATGTGTTGACATAAGGGCGTTCGCTCTTTTGCCCTGTTGATGTTCTAATGTACACCCTGTCTTTGGCTACAGTTCTACCCTGTTGCTCCCCATCAAATCTGGGAACTGCACCTTCCATTCCTGTCCAGTGTCCTTCTCGAAGAGTATCCAGGATTTTCCACCTGAGGTGACTCCCTCCTCTTCTGGTACCTGCCCTGAGCATCCCGGGAATTGCAAAAGGAGGCACTTAGACTCCCCATGGAGTCTCTCACCAAGGATGCAGACTTCGATGAGGGAGAAGGATCTCCAAAATCACCACCAAAGGACCTCTCTTTTGTAGACATTTTGGAAATTTTGAAAAACAGAGGTGTTTGGTCATCCCAAGATCCTACTTCCAAAGAGTCTGTATTTCTGGAAGCATTCGGGACCGGCCCATCTACGCCTTGTGTTACCTCCGCATAGATCCTCTTATAGAGCTGGTGGCCCACTGGGCCTGGAAGGAGCCAGGCATTATAGAACCCATGTTCAAGCAACCTGACAAAAGCCTTTTGCCCCATAAGGACTGTTCCTTTTGGTCTAAAGGTGATCCAGTTGACACTATATTGGTGGCAGCTGCCACTAAGGAAGAGCTAGCTGAACAAAGCTCTACCGTAGATCTGCCTAACAGGGAGTCTAGAGTTAATGGTCAAATTGTTGGTCAATTCCATTGAAATAATGTGCTTTTTCCTAAGGCGGCAACATGCAGTACAAAGATGTCTAAGAGCTGGTGGGTTTTGCCACCAATTAAGTTGAGAATCCCTGTGCTTATTTAGGGTAGATTTGATGGAGCCAAGATGACTAAATTGCAGCTGAAAATGTCAGTATTATTCCTGTCTTATCTCCTAAGTATAGCCTTTTATATTATCTGGTGTGGTGATCCCCTTTGACTCATACCCATCCTGAATGTCCGAGTTCGGTGTACAGAATCTCATCCATGACTCCACCCCTAAAGCCAGCCAACCAAATAGAGACAGGCCTTCAAGCAGAGGCTCCTTCCCCTATTATTTCAACTCTGTTGATAACACTGACAAAATCTCATGTTCTGTATACTGCAGTGCTTACATTCTTCAAAAAAGAGCTGAGCTGATATAACCTAACTGATCTAAAATGTGGTTTGATTAAATGATATCACAACAGGTTAGTGGAGCTAAGCGTGCAGTAGTTTAGCGCAAGGACTAAGGAAAAATTCACAAATTTGAAAGCAGTTTAAATGTTTCAGCAAGAATTAGGGAAGGAGTGGCATTAAGGGAATATGTTCATTGGGCTCAGATACTTTTTGTTCTCTCCTTTTTGTAGAATAAGGATTTGTGTATGTTTACCTGTCTGTTTTTCTTATCAGGACTGTAGTCTCCCTTCTTCAAGTTAGCAAGAAAGTCCAGAAGCTTTTGTCTCCCAAGCTGTTGATTTTTTCCCCTGTTGACCTCATGAAATCAGCAGTCTGGGCATGTGTGTGTGGAAGGAGTCCAAAACTTTGTGAGACTGGCCAATTATTGTATCCTAGGCAGGATGTAACCCATATAGTGAAGACTACTGTTTACTTACACAGCTGTATTTTGCAGTGCTCAAAAATGGGGGCAGGCTTTATTTATTTATTTTAATCTGTCAGCCAAGGTGAAGTACTTATCAGTTCTGACCAATTTCAGTCTCGGCCTGAATGATCTCTTTCTGGCTTCTTGGAAGCCATGATCTGACTGTTTGCAGAAAAACTGGAGGAAAGCTAAAGGAATATGGCAGATATAATTTTCCAGCAGCATCACGTGTCTTTTAGTATTATAGTAGCTGTCAATGGTTTTCTCAAAGGATCAGCAAAGAACAGCTAAGGAGCAATAATCTAAGGAGTAATTTTTTCCCATGAAACAGTTACATTGTGTTATCACTTCTGCTCTGAACCTGGTGTAGAAAGGTTACAAGAATTCTGCTCTTTCTGTATGGGTGAGACTTTAACTTTCCTTGGCATCTAATATTGGTGCTGAGATTATGACATGTGTATGGCTTTAAATTGTGCACTCTGGAAAACACTGAAAAAACACTATTGCTGCTGTAATTATTTTATCTTGTATTTCTTGTTTTGATTTGGGTGTTTTTAAGCAACCTGCAAATGGACATTTTTTTAATTTCTGCTGCTGAATTATACTGAATCTTACTTTGTGTACAATACGGAATTTAGACTATTTTCTGGAAGCTTCAAAGTCATTAATTTAACTGCAAGTACTACCTGGAGACAGCTGTAACTGCACAGACTTAAGTTGTAGTAACTGTCCAGTCATACTTTAAAGCATACCTTGCATAAATGAGACTTGGTAGAAGAGTTCCCTAAACAAATGCTGTCTTCATTTGACTTGGCCTACAGTTCTGTTAGTTACAGTGTATTCCACCTTTCAAGTCCAGGTAAAAATCCAAAATACCATATGGACAGGGAGACACCCCCCAACACACACATACACACACCATAGTAAAAGGAAAACGTAATCCACAAAAACTGACAGCCCAAGAAAGAGGCATAGAGATGACAATGTGAACTGTTGAGGGTAAAGAAGGAATTGTGTTACTGTTATGCAAAAAGCCCAGAATTTCCATATAGTGGATATTTAGCAAGAATAAGAAAAAGATTGGATACTCCAAACTGGTCCTAGGGGTGACTGCATGCATGTGTGTGTGTGTGTGTGTGTGTGTGTGTGTGTGCCTTCCGTGGAAGGTTGGGTGCCAGGCTGGCAACTCGACACCGTAAAACTCCACTGCCAATCATGAGTGGAGAGGTGATCCTCTGTGGTGACCCCTAACCGTGAAAAAAGCTGAAAGAAGAAGAAGAGTAAAGAAAAATGCTTGCACAAGAAAAAGTGTTAAAAGGTACACAGGAAAAAATATGTTCTTTAGTACAACAGATCAACAAGAAACATTATATAGACAAAGAAACATTGAGATCTTTAAAAAAAGAAGATCTTGTATGGTATGGCATGGAAAGATGATTAAAAAAGCATTTGGAAGCATCCCACATTAATGGAAAACTGAATGCCAACAGATACGCAAGGCACACCCAACGCTGATGAGTTCTATCAAATAGTGGCAAACAACTTTTGCAGCTAAGACATCACAAAGGGCAAATTATTATTCCAGAGATGGTTAGGCTGTGGTTATAATTTAACTCCTGGAAACCAGTCTTGTCTAAAGATATCTCATCTAATTTTTTCTGGATGTTTTAACATTTTATAGTTCACCACAGAAGGATCTGGAAGCACAAATACAAATGGTTAAAACTTTCTCAGATGATATAAAAATTACATTTTGTCTTGATAAATATGCATAAACAACATTTGCTAAAGGAACTCTCAGTTCGGGTTAGGAATGTGACGTAAAGGAACTGGATCAGGCGGGAGTGTATGAATACTTGGAAGTAGATGAAGGGTAACAATAAAACATGAATAAATGAAAATAAAAGTCAGTAAAGAATACTTTAGAAGATTAAAGCTAATACTGAGCTTTGCTTTAACATCTAGAAAATAAAGTCCAAGCTATAAATCAGTTTGTTCTTCCTGTCCTTACAGCTTTGGCATGATTGACTGACCATATAATTAAAACAGACAAGAAAAATGCATCATGCTTATCAAATGTGTAAAAACTAGTGCATACCAAGATTATACATCCCTTGTTCTGAAGGAGGTATGGGCCTCCTCAAAATGAGTACATGTATAAATCTGCAGTTGTGGAACTGCGTACATATTTGCTGACCTCATCAGATCCAAATATAGTGAAAGTTCTAAAGTATGAAGAGAAGACTTCTAAGATGACATATTGGCTTAGTTTAGGAGCAGCATTTCAGAACAAAGTGGGAATAGACAGCAACGTAGGGTGCCAAAAATGAAACAACGGATAAAATGAAAATGATTAGATGAGAAGTGAAGAAAATTAGAAAGTCCACAAATATAGTTCCAGGTCTAATGATCTTCTGGAACAACCTCATGTTCACTAAGATTTGTTTCAGGAATGGCTAAGGAGAGGTGAACTGAAACCAGATGATGAAAGGCTAATAATGGCTTTTAAAGACAGTGGACTACATACATGTTAGTGTATGAAGTCTATAGAGCAAGTGGGAGAAACAAACAAATGTAGGTTCTGTAAAACAGAACTGGAAATGGTTCCATATCTCGTAGCTAGGCATGATATACATGTGGCTGAGGTTCTGTACAATGACAGACACAATAATATGGCAGGACTGTTACAATAGGCACTCTGCAAACTATACCTCTCAACTGCACTGAATTCCTCAGTATTTACCAGTTTTGAGGGCAAAATAATGGGGTACCATGAATTTCCGAGTAGCCCCTTCAATTCCCGATTTTTGAGAAACTTCTTTAGGGACGGTAAAAGTGATAAATTACACATTATTAACATCAGCTACAAAGTGCCATGTTTAACCTGCACCAGCACAACCATCCCCTGTGCATGCGCGCACACACACTATCTTAGCCACTCCTTGTAAAATGCAGTGTACAGCATATAGGTATAGGTAATACACAGCTAATACTGATGTTATCTTTCTACTCAGGAAATCAAAAACTCCCAATTGGCTGGCTAATGCAACTCTGAAATGCTGGTAAAAGGCAGTGGGATTTGGGATTGTTGATCAATTTATTTTTTCCACATCCTCTGTCGCTGCTTGCCTCCCATCTTGTATGTAATTTATATGACAATTGTGTCAGTTTGAGTGAGCCCTATGTGCTTCATGGGTGGTTGGTCCCAGGCAAACGCAAATACAAACCAACTGCTAAGCAGCAACAATAGGAGAAATGTAGCCATATGTCCGGCTCCTGTTGGATCCCTTTGTCCAAGCTCGGTTTTTGCATTTCTTTCAGTGGCGAAATAATGGGTGATTGACGTCCTTGTACAATGTGTTCTAACTGTTTGGAATACATCTGAGGTTGTTCTTGGTTGTCATGACTTTCAATGGACTGACTCTTAATTCATTTCAGAATCCTGCCACAGTATTAAGGGAAACTCCTTAAGGCTGATGCGACCCCCCCCCCTTTACAGAGTCTTGGTTGGGAGTCTATTAACTATTTCATAAATATAAAACCACCCCTTAAAACAAGATTGCATAAAACACAGGGTAATATATAACTTAAAAGTATAACATGTTTGTAATTTTTTCCCTTGTTGTTTGTAGTTATTGCAACTGACTTTCAACATGGCTCTAACTCAAATATTCATCTAATTAGTAGGAACACAATGTTTTGGTTTCTCAATATAAAAGCCATTCGTTTATACGTACGTATATATTTTTTCACATTTGCAGTTGGCTGCCAAGACTCGGGGGAAATCATTATAACATCACATATGAACTTCTGGCATTTTTAAAATGATTCTTCACTCTCCAAGGAAGGTTTTGACTGGCATACATTTTGACTTAATGATTCAAGCAGGAACAAAACCTTCAGATTTCAGAGGGATGAAATATCTCACCTGGAAAGAGAGATCAGTAAATACCAATGGTGGAAGGGGTGGGCATTTTTTAAATAATATCTGATGTTGTCTCTTTCATTCCTCCTCATATATTGGTTCTGGATTTGTCCTTGGATCCGACTTGGCCACATTTCTTCAGACTAGGATCCAAGACTCGAGCTCCTCCCACTACCAACAATGCCCTGCATTCCAACCAACCTCCTCAGATCTTATTTTCTGCCAGCAGAATCAGACGTAGTCACCTTAGTCTCGAGCACTTCATTGTTTTCCTTTGCGTAATTTTTTTTACAGATAAGTTCATTTTACCTTATTTTCTTGTATTTACATCCTCCTCTACTCGCTCATGCCTCTATAGCATTTGTTTTAGAAAAATGTTTCCTGTATCTGGGTAGCCTTTAACCTTTATGCTCCCCTTCTAGTCCTTCTCTTTCTCCTTTTTTTACAAAAAAAAAAAAAAAATTCCTTGTTTGCTAGGTGTCTACCATTTGTTGGGGTTTCTCTGTGGTTCTCCCTGTCTCTAGGTCTTTTGTGTGAGTGTGAAAGATTTTTCTTATTATGGCTGATAAAACCCTCTGGGTTTAAACAGTGCTCAGAATGCAGATGTAAGTTCTCGCAATCCAGTGCACATTCTTTATGTGTATATTGCCTAAATGCAGAGCATCTGCAGTATGCCTGCACTATTTGTGAGAGTTTTAACCCAACAGTTATTGCTGACCACAGAAACAAACTGATTTTGAAGGGTCTTTTGCCTGCTTCCACTGCAGGGGCTTAGACCCCCTCTATGAGCCATTCAGGATTTTCGGCATCCAAGAAGTGACCCCTTAAATCTTCAAGGGTGTCTTCGGAGCTGCCTGCTAAGGTCAGGAGGCCCACTGATCTGACCCCTTTGGATCACAGACCCACCATGGCTCCGGTGAATCCGAAGCTTTGTGCAGATCCATTTATGTCTCTTGTGATCACAAGCTCACCGGAAACTGCCAACCCCTCCTCCTCAGATCCTAAACCTATGGATCCAGGATTAAGGGACCCTTTACCAGTGCTGGGGTTTGAGTCCGCTACTCTACCTGCTCTACAGCAGACCCCCTCCAGGCACTCCAGACCCCCCTCTGTAGCTTCCTCCAGGTCTTCCAGCAGTCTTTCAGAGGCCAATGTGGATGGGATGATCAGGAATGTTCTCAAGACTCAGATCCAGCTGGGAGTCTTCTCAGCTCCGTCCCCTGTGGGCTCTGCGAGTCTTTACCTCCAAGTCCAATCTCATTCTGCAATCTGTTCTTAAGCTTCGGAGTCACTGGGTCATAGTCAACTGAAGTATCTGGGGTTGCGTGTATGGAGCCTGCCCTTCTCCACTCTGACTATTGCCTTGACCTCCACAGTTCCATTGTCTTTGGATCATAGCAGGTCTCGGCTCCAGGATGCCCCTGTTGGATCTGGGGGGAGGGGTTTGGGTCCTACCTTGTCAGAGACATCTCTTCCTCTAGGTGATTTAGTGCTGGACAGCTCTGGTCCAATTCTGCCCAGGACCCAGGGTTCTGGGATCCTGACCCTGTCTTCTTCTGTAGCTTCAGCTGCGGTGGAGTTGGGGAGGGATTCTCTCAGTCCTTTGGCATTCCAAGTGGTAGAAAAGGCTTTCTTTAACCATCGGGATCTGGTCCTTTTGAGCTATGACCCTTCACATTGACTTACCTTGGATCAGAGACTTCCGCATGTCATTCCTGTCCCAAGGCAGCTCATCCAGACTGGTCTTCAAACACTTTTCCCAGTGGGAGACCCCTCCTCTTCTGAGACATCCTCTGAGCACCCCACAGAGGAGATACCTAGTAAGGTGACATGCAAACGGAGGCAAATTGACTCCCCCTTGGAGTCAATCACTGAGGATACGGACTTTGATGAAAGGGAGAGATCCCCCAGATCACCACCAGAGGACATCTCCTTCAGATATATTTTAGAGATTCTGTGGCAGAAAAGTGGCTGGTCAGCCAAACCTCCCTCCTCTGAGGAGTCTGTATGTTTTGTGGCCTTCAGAAGAGGCCTATTTACATCCTGGATGGGTCCCCCGGTGGACAGGTTAGTGGATTTGGTGTCCAGCCAGGCCTGGAAGGAGCCAGACTCAGTCAAACCAATCCCCAAGTACCCTGACAAATTTTTGTCTCCCTCCAAAGACAGACCTTATTGGAGTAAGGGTATTCCAGTGAATGCCATAGTTGTGGCAGCAGCTACCAAAAAGGAGCTAACAGAATAGAGCTCCACTGTCCAGCTGCCGAACAGGGAGTCCAGAGCAATGGATAGGTTTGTTAAGTGCATTTCTGCCTTGGCCAACTTCTTGCTGAGGGTTTTGAACTACCTGGCACATTTTACTTGCAGAGGGACCTGTGAAAGAGCTATCAGACTCTCTGGCAGAGACCATGTTGCCAGAGGACTTCAAGAAAGTCTCCTCTAGACTGGCTACTCTTTCATCTCCTCCATGATGCTGATTTTCCATTCCATGGAAGTTGCCTCTTGGGAAGTTGGCTCAGGCATTGCTATTTGGAGATATGCCTGGATGAGGCTTTGTGATTTTGCGGAGCCCTTTAAGGTGTCCTTTGTTAATGCCCTCTTCGATGGATTTTCACTCTTCGGTCCATCGGTCAAAGAGACCCTGACCCACAGCGAACAAGAAGGGAAGACCTTGTCTGCCATCGGGATCAGGTTCTCCACTCTGCAGCACACCTTTTCAAGAAATCAGCACAATGGAAGGTAAACCTGGTTCCATAAATACCAGGGGTCTTCCCAAGATCAGTGCGGGAATTCTTTCTCTAGGGACACACGAGGAAGTTTCAATGATAGAAGCCATCCCAAAGGCAGAAGCAGGCCTCCAAAGAACTCTTCTCTGATAGGCACTTCCAGCTCTCCTGAAATGTTGCCTGATTGCTCATCTCTGGAGGCAGTCGGTGGTTAGTTCTCACTGCACCCTATGCCTGGACTGATATAACACAAAACAAATGGGTGCTAAAGATTATATCCAGAGGCTACACTATTCCCTTTCCTCTTCCTCCTCCAGAGAGGTCAAAGAGGCTCCCCAACATTCCACTCAGTCAGAGACAGCTCATAGAAGCAGAAATCCTAAATTTACTGCATAAAACTGTCATCCAAGAGGTCCCGACTGCACAAAGAGTTTTCAGAACTTACTCTTGCTTCTTTTTTGTGCCAAAGAAAACCGGGGACCTGCAATCCATTCTGGATCTAAGCAAGTTAAACTTGCTCGTAAAGAAAGCAAAGTTCTAAATGGTGACAATTTAGTCCATTGTTCTGCTGTTGCGGAAGGATGATTGGATGTGTTCTGTAGACCTAAAGGATGCATATTATCACATCAAAACAGACAGAAGCTCCAGGAGTCATCTGTGCTTCCAGCTGGGAGCCAATCATTTTCAATTCAGGGCTCTGCCCTTTGGACACACCACAGCCCCCAGGATGTTTACCAAATGCATGGCAGTAGTTGCAGCTCATCTCAGAATACAGGGATTCCAGGTGTTTCCTTTCCTGCATGATTGGCTCTTTACTCTGCCAAATAGACATCAAATACTATAGGCCAGGGACTACTTCTCCAATCTTGCCACGCATTTGGGGATCAATATAAACCTGGCAAAGTCAAATCTTTCCCCTGTGCAGACTTTGGAGTTCATTGGAGCTGCCTTGGATACATTCAATCAGATTGCCACTCTTCTCCCCCCATCAAGTTCTAACACAGAGAGATCATGTCCAAACAGTGTTGAATCTAGCTTCTCCACCAGCAAGGCTAGTTCTTCAAGCTCTGGGATCTGTGGCAGCTGCCATTCCATTAGTCCATCTCGCCAGATATTTATGAGAGTCCTTGAATGGACACTAGCTGCTCAGTGGCCTATTCTCTACCAGCCTCCGTCTGGTCCTATCGAGTTGACTCCAGTTTGCAGAAGGCATCTTCATTGGTGGCTTCTGTTGGACGACCTGACGTTAAGCATACCTTTCCTTCTCTTAAACCCCTCTGCCACAGTGGCCATGTAAGCTTCCCAGTTGGGGTTGGGGGGGGGGGATTACTAGGGAGATATGGTCCAAGGCACATGGACACACACTCACAGACCAGACTGCATATCATTGTTCTGGAAAGGAGAGCTGTCCTCCACGTTGCAAGCATTTCAGGACATTCTCCCTCTAGGAATGATAGCGATCCACACAGACAACATGTTAGTGCTGTAATACATCAACAAACGAAGTAACCCACTCTTAGCTACTGTAGAGAGAAGCCATAAGGGTGTGGGAATGGGCAATGTTTTTGGACCATTTTCTGCTTGTAGCACACATACCAGGGAAATACAATGTCCTGACAGACAAATTCAGCAGGTCCATTCTGACCCCTTATGAGTAGTCCCTCAATCAATCAGTAGTGGCCTTGATCTTCAGCCATTGGGGCCAAACTTGCTGCATCCTATTTGCATTCCCCCAGAAGAACAAGTGCAACAACTACTTTGCTCTGATCCCCCCTTCAGGGGAGTGACTGAGGAATACTTTGGTTCACGACTGTCCCCCTGGTTTCCTCTGTGCCTATCCCCCTCTACATTTGATTCCAAAGTTTCTTCAAAAATCAAAGCATCTGAAGCTCTCAGTAATCTTTCTTACCCCCTTTTGGTCTCATCAGATTTGGTTCCTCTTCTTCTGGTGTCACCTGTAGTATCCTCCATGCATTCTGGAATCCAAACAAGATCTCCTTTATCACCCCTCTTGGAGGGTTATCATCCCAATCTGATGTCCCTCAAATTGATCGCATGGTTTCTCCACTTCCAGTGATCATTTGAAGGTCTAGGCTTACTTCCTCAGTCTGAGATACTATTTTAGACTCTGAAAAAACAGCTGCTAAGAAAGTTTATGATAGCAAATGGAAGAGATTTGTCTTCTAGCATTCCAGAGATTATGTTTTGTGTTTCCTTTCATCTCTCTTCAAAGAAGGAGCTAGTCCCTCCACCATCAAACTCCAGTTAGCGCATATCTCTAATTTTCACTCCAGCAACTTTCTTAACTCCCCTTCAACTTCCAAACTATGCAAGGCCTTCTTGAAAGGGCTCTTTCTCCTCAGACCTCCAGTAAAGGATCTCTCTCCATCATAGGATCTCACTGTGGTTTTGAAGAGCTTAATTCAAAAACCCTTTGAATCAGTGGGGGACTGTGACCTAAAGTTTCTTTCATGGAAAACAGTTCTTCTCATTGCCATCACCTCAGCTAAGAGAATATTGGAAATGCAGGCCTTATCTTCTAAGCTTCCTTACATAATTTTCCACTGGAATAGAGTGTCCTTTTGTACAAACCTTTCCTTTATGCCCAAAGTAGCTGCAGAGGCCAATTTTAACCAGACTGTCCTGCTACCAGTCTTTTCCCCTACTTTCTCTAATGATAGGGAGCAATTGTTGCACTCATTAGATGCCCGCGTTTTTACTTGCACAGAACTAAGTCCTTTCAAAAGTTAGATCGGTTATTTGTTTCCTTTTCTGCTAGCCATCTAGGTCAGGCAGTTTCAAAGATTATGCTTGCCAAGTGGATTACAGATTGTATCACCTTCATTTATAATAAAAATGGATTACAACTACCTTGCCCTCCTAAGGCCCACTCTATCAGATCTATGTCCACCTCATCTGCCTTTTCTTCCAGGGCCTCTTTAGATAATATCTGTATTGCAAGCCACTTGGTCTAAGGCTCACACATTTGTCTCACATTATAAATTGGATCTTGTTTCCTGGAGCAGGGCTTCCTTCAGTTCGGCAGTGTCGAACTAGTATATCCTTCCTTGAGACCACCCAGGAGTTGCATAACTGGGGACTCTACCCATATGTGAGGAGGAATGAAAGAGACATCAGATTTGTTAGTTTTGTACTCAACATAACTTGGTATATGTGTTTCCTTCTTTAATTCCAATTCACCTGCCTACCCTGCCATCCTCCTTCACTCTAGAAGACATTGAGAGAATTATTCTTGGGAACTAGGTTGGGAGTGCCTTCTGTGTGGAGTCTACATGTCCTCCCCGCGGTTGAGTGGGCATTCGAAAGACATGTGTTGAATGGGCATGCCTTAATTGAAGGATGGGCATCGGGCTGGCAACTCGACACCATAAAAAACAACTGCCAATCATTAGCGGACTGGAGTTCCACTGTGGTGACCCCTAACCGGGAAAAGCCGAAAGACAAACAAACATTCTTGGGAACTGTGGTTCCTAGTTTTCTATGAGCCTCTGGTTATGGAGATACATATTTAAGTTTCCTTCTTCCTTCTTCTGCTCTTTATTATATATGGACAGCAAACTCAATCTGAGGAGGTTGGTTGGAATGCAGGGCATTATGGGTAATGAGAGGAGCTCGAGACTTGGATCCTAGTCTAAAGAAATGTGGCAAGTCAGATCTGAAACTCATACATGAGGATGAATGAAAGAAGGCAACACAGACACACCAAGCTATGGTAAGTATATAAGTAACAATTTAACCAATCATTGACATTTGCGCCATCACCACTGTTGTCTGCTGTAGGAGGTAGAACAATCTTTCTGTAAATGCAATACATTGCATTTTATTTTTAAAGACAAAGTGTGCAAGTTATTGGACTAGTAAAATAGAAGCTTAGAGCCTGCGTGTTTTAAGTAACTTATTAAAATTAGAAAATAGCCATAATAAAAGTGCTGCAAGTTGCCTTGTGCAGAATTTTGTTATGTAGAATGTAGTGGTCTTCTTGAAAAGCACTACAGAGTAGTTCAAACAGGTTTAGCGAATGTGGCCCTATAATGACTATAACTGACTTCACTGTAGGCAGTTATGTGAAAAGATAGTAACCTTAACTACTTGTGGAGTTATCCCTGTCCCCTGTTACCTTTCTACTTCAGTGCCATTTTCAGCATGAGTTTGCAGGCTTATAGCTGCAGAGTAGTTCATCTGAATCAGGAATCTGAAGCTGCGATAGAGATTTAAACCTGCTGCAATTATGAATGCATTTTAAAGATCGTTGTTTTAACTTTGAATCTTGGTGTGTTGTTGCTCTAATAGTTAGCCTGAGAATACATCTTAGCTGAAAGCTGATTGTTGTAAATCTGAGATTGTTTAGCTAAGTTGACTCCTGAAACTCGTAGGTACATAAAGCGGTCTTATGCACAGCAGTACATACTTAAAAAAAAAAAGTGTATGACTTTTCCTTCAGCATTGGCAGCTACAAGATTAATTAGACAAAGTATAGTTGTTAATTCAAGAGATCACTTAGAGGAAGTGAATTATGTTTCTGGAAAATGCTGACTTCGGTATTTGTAATAATTTTTGCTCCTTGGGATTTCACATAAACTCTGTATACAGTGTAGCTAATCCTTTGGTCATTGTGCTTCTTGGATGTAGACTCCACCCATAGAGGATGGTTGTATTACTTTAAATCATGATTGTTTATAGACACTTATTTAATTATTATGTATTTTAAAACCTTGAAAGGTAGTGTATAGTGCTGCACTGATGACAGATTTTAAGTTTTGCTCCTGTAAACTCAGATAGTTGCTAGAATAACAGGTTTTGCATTATTATGTATTTTCTAAGGGATATGAAGTCTGAAATTCAAATGCCTGCCATTATTTATTATTATTTAGTGACTTCAGTCTTCATGTTGGTATCCCACAATTCCATTGGAGTGGGTGGGGTTATATGATTATGTATGCACATTTTATGTTGATCAGCATCCTGATTTTTGACCAGTTGTACCTACTTTTCACTCACTTTGTCCAGATTTTTAATGTTTCTGGGTTGAGAGGTATGGTGCAAAAACTACAATATAGAGGTAGCTGATAAAGATTGGAATATAAACCACAAAGTGTTTTAGAGAATGATGATGTTTATATCACATGGGATTGCCCATTACCAGTTATTAAAAAAATAGATGCAGGAAAACCAAATATAGTAGATCAAGAAAAAATACAAAAGTAGCAGTGATCACGTAATTTCTACATGCAGGATTACAGTGTCTTATGTACAGAGAACAACAAAGTCATAAAATACAGAGGTTTGTAAGCAGAAATTAGAGCAGTGTGGAAGATGGACAGAGTTCCCGTAGTTGTAGGAGCAACAGGACTAAAAGAATTTACAGTCGCACTTAAATGTGCTAACAAAACATGTAATCCTTTATGAACTGCAGAATGATGCACTTGTGAGCACATTAAAGGTGCCGAGAAGAGTACTCTTAGTTCGCCTCAATACTAATTTCATAAACTCTAATTGTACCCTGACTTGAGAATGGGGTCCATTCCTGTTATGGTATTAAGAAACCCAAAACTCTTGAATAAATTAAAACAGAAGAAAGGAAAAGTTCTGTGTACAATTTGTGGTTCAAGCATTGAAATCCATATACACCAAACAATTCACTATCAGAGAAATGTATGTCATACACCGCTAAGGTGCATAGAATGTTTTACAGAAATGTAGACTAACTGCCTGAGAGCAGTGGGGCATATTGTACACCAAGGATAACGTACCAAGAGTTTTTCTTTGGGGGTATGCAAATGATCATGTGAGGGCTGACCATTTACGATCAAGACACAGACGGAGTTAAGCAGTAAAATTCTGAAAAATCAGGTTAGGGTGTGTGTTTATCTTGTACACAGTGACTGATGAGTAAACCTGTACTACTGTGATTTTCAAACGGCCTGCTGCTATATCTAGTAAAGCATGATGCACACACACTGTATTTCAATTGTGCTATGGGTATGCTGCAAATGTTATGCACATCTTAATGTGTTCAGTATGCTTTCTGCTGTGTACCCTGCTAATGTAGGATTTGCTGCAGTAACCATCCCCTCAATTTTCCCCTGACATTGTTCAGTACTGGAAGAAGTCAATGTGAGTGATGGGGCATTGCCCTTACTTCTCCAAGAGCCACAAAGAAAATGTTTGCAGGTGGGCCACATGATTGGTAAAGGTTTAGGCAGTATACTAGTACCTCTGCTTTTTCCATGCTTTTGTGGTCCTCCACTTTACGGATCCATTCTGTCAACTCTTTCAAATTGTGAAGCATATAGGGTCACCATCATTGTTGCCCCTTCTGCTAAGCTGCCTACACTGTTCCCTCCATCTTTCCACTTTTGTATACCATCTTTTTGCTGTAATTGATATTCTCACATTGCTAGGTATCCACATTGATCTTCCATTTTTTTTGGAATTTTCCCTCATTTTTACTGCCTGCAGTGCTTCATTCCTGCTCCATTTCCATTGCTTATTTATGCCTATTTATGCCTTCTAAGTCCCCTAACTCAACTTTAACCCTCTCCCAAATCATTGTATTTTTCCTAAAATGCCACACCATTGTTTTTGGCCTTATTATTCTACCTCCCTTTTCTCTGACTCCTTGTTTTATGTTATCTCAGTGTCTCCTTATTCCTAAACAGGTTGCACTTCAGAACCTCCCCGTCCTACACATGTGTTGTTTCTGTGCTAGCAGAAGTGTCAACCCTCATCTTCTGCATGACTACCTCCAGCTCTCCGTTTTCTTGCCAGATTTCTTGCATTGCATAGAAATAACACTCAAGGGTGCTCTGAGTCACTCATTTGCTCTTCTCCTTTACATGTCTGTTTTCCTTCTTTCTTACCTGCTCCCCCCCCCCTTTTGCACCTGTGATACCCCTTATTCCTTTTATCTTCATTTAAAGTTAGCAATTGAGATGTAATTTTCAGACTCAGCTATGATTAGTGACGTTGACAGCTGGTCATTGAAAGTTTGACAAAAGTCATACTCTATACCTTTTTTATGGGCATCACTAAAAATGTTCTCATATAAACAAATTCCAGCAGACCTTGGATCCTGGTTCCGAAAACAACTTTAATAAAAAAAAAAAAAACTTGACCATACAAGAAGATACAATCCACCACAAGACACTAAGCGCTTTCACCCTCGTAAGTAGGGCATCATCAGAGTGCAAATATTCATTAACAGATCATCCCTTAAATAGTGTTTGATAAAGCAGTAAAGTGAATAATGTCAATTCATTAACACTCAATTAATAAATTAACCCATTGCCACAGGTAAATGCAATGAAAATATTTACAATGAAAATATTTCATGTATTTGCAAAACTAAAAAGAAAAAGAGAAGAAGAAAAATCCTAACCTAATACAAAAGATAATTAGATAGGTACAACGACAGTTACCTCAAATGAATTAATTAATAAAATATTGTTAACATATGTAGATAAATGTATATAAAATGTATAATAAAAAAGTATGTATGAGATGTATTAAAAAGATGTGTTAAAAAATGTGTTTAAAAAATGTATTTAAAAAGAATATTTAAATAATGACTTAATACAATGTGGATGTGAGTGTGTGTATTGATCACATATAATGTTAACAATTGTGTTAAAATAGTTGTGATATAAAGAAAACTCTTAATATTTAATATAATGTTATGAATTGTTGAATAATAATAAATATTAATAAATATTTATAAATATTAATAAATAAATGTTTATAAATGCATTAATTATGTAAAATGAATTGTTAGTATTTAATTATTAAATATCAATGGAATAGTCCATACATACTTCTGTTATAAATTTATATAATAGATATAAAACTTAAATGAATTAAATAGTTTAAATAATAATAAATAATAATGGTAATATCAAAATGTTACTACAAAAATGAGATAAACTCATAGTGATATATTCATTATCTAATGCTAATAAAATGTGATTATATAAAATGTGATCTTAGTTTAAGAATGCTTGAAATAGATATTTGTTCATTGATACCAGGCCATTTACTTGCATTAAGCCTAAGTTGCCATAAGCATTCTTTTGCTTCCAACATAATTTTTTCGTCCCCACCCTTTTGTCTATTCTGTGGTACTCTATCAATGACGAAAAACAAAAATTTCTTGAAATTGGAACAATTAATACTATGATTATACAACATACTAGTTGTTTTTTGTCTTTTTATATCACTCATGTGTTCTATAATACGCATTTTTAACTTTCTAATCATTTTACCAATATAGAATGCTTGGCAAGCTGTACAAGTTGCGGCATAGACAACCATTCCCGAATTACAATTACAATGGCCTGGACATCTAATAGTCTTTCCATAGTTAAAAATAGAAATATATGGACCATCATTTATGAACCTACAAACATGACATGCAACACATTTACTCATCTTTGATTTTTTATACAGATCAATATTGTGGTTACTTTCAAACAAATTTTTCAAATGTTTACCTCTACTGTATGTAAATGTGGGTTTATTACCCAAAATGCCTGACAGTTCTGTGTTAGAATCAATCACACTGGTCCATGCTTCCTGTACTATGTTAACTATCTCTGATGTTCTATCATTAAATGGGATAATGAATGTATCGTGTCTAGATGTAATTGAGTTTGATCTATCTACCTCTGGTAATCCATATAAAATAATAGGTTTGTATAATATGAACCTTTTGATTTTAATTTCATTGCTCGTTTTCAAAATAAGATCAGAAGGATAGCCTCTAGCCATAAACATATCCATAAGTTTTTTCAATTCCCTATCAAAAATATGGTTTTCACTAACAAGTCTAGACAGCCTAACCATCTGTCCTTTAACAAGGTTTCTTTTTTGATGTAATGGGTGGCAGCTGTCGAAATGTAGGAATGAATTTGAATGAGTTTTCTTCCTAAATATATTGGATTCAATTTTATTATTGGAAACAAACAACACAATATCTAAAAATTCAACATTGTTTTCAAAAATATGACTAGTAAATTTTAAAAAATCCGTAGTTTGTCCCAAAAATATAATAAAATCATTAAACTCATCTTTAGAGCCCCCCCCCCCAAAAATGAGAATGTCATCCAAGTAGCGTAAATATAGTAAAACCTTATTCCAGTAAATACTAGTGAATATAAACTCAGATTCCCAAAATGCTAAAACTAAATTTGCGTAGATGGGGGCACATCTGGCCCCCATAGCGACTCCCTTTCTTTGTCTGTAGCATTCATTGTTGAAATATAGAAAGTTGTTCTCAAGAACAAGTTCTAACATTTCTGTTAATAATCGATTGTCAACATTGTTCAATCTGTTATATTTATTGAGACATGCTTCGAACATGTCCAACCCTTGTCCATGGGGAATAACCGAAAAAAGGTTAACAACATCTATGGTGGTCATGATGAATTCAGATTTAAAATCAAAATTATTTGAGAATTCTCTGACCCGTTCAAGACACTGCCATGAGTCTCTGAGAATATGCGGTAGACTTTTCAAAATATTTTTACACTTCAAGTCTATATAAGCCGCTACTGCCATGAGTCTCTGAGAATATGCGGTAGACTTTTCAAAATATTTTTACACTTCAAGTCTATATACGCCGCTACAGCTTCAGTTTTCGAACCTTTTGCTGACACAATCGGTCTAAATGGGGGGTTGTGTACATCCTTATGGATTTTGGGAAGCCCAAAAATAGATGGTATAATTGGAAATTCCACGGAAATAAATTTGAAAATGTTTTGGTCTATCCTACCATCCATAAGATATTCATAAAACAGCCAATCTATTGTAGTATATGCTCTGTTAATTTCATGTCGACTAACTTTTTCGTAGGTGTCAGTATCATCTAATAATAATGTCATCCTGTTTAGGTAGTCAGAACTGAGCATAATTACCACTCCACCCCCTTTATCCGGTTTCATGATCCTATATTTGTCAGAACCTGTTAACTCCTTAAGACAAAACTTCTCTGCTAGTGTCAGATTGTGCTTAACAGCAAATTTTTTAGTTAGAATTCTTCTAATTTGAGTTTCACAGAGTTTTTCAAAAATCTGGATCATGAAATGTTGGGGGGAATTAAAGTACTGTGGCGTTTGAAAGTGAAGAATCTAGAATCGAATACTGGATCACCTGAATTGTGAAAAAATATTTTTAAATTCAATAGCCTGGTATACAATTTCAAATTGATCAACACATATCCAATGTCTAAATAAAATGTAGGTACAAAAGTGAACCCTTTACTGAGTAGTTTCAAAAAATTGTTTCCAAAATTTTGTTCAGTAAAATTATATAAAATAAAACTTGAATATGTAGTAATAAAACAATCACAATTGTTTCTAATGTGAACGTCTTCTGAAGAATTTAAAACATTATTGAAGGAATCCAAAATAATATTATTTTGTTCATAAACCTCAGTATCCACATTGTGTATATCCATAACTAACACAGAGTCATTAAACTCTTCAGGGTTTAGCCCGGTAGGAATAGTATTATCTACCTGTGCCATGAATTTGTTCTGTATGTCGCCCTGTTGTAATTGTTGTGCAACTGTTTATTGTGACTGCCCTGCCTTTCTCTTAGCCTTTCTGACCTCCTCAAGGTAGGCTGGTCTAAAAAAACTGTTTGTACTTCATCATTGGCATTGTTCACATTACTTCTGTGTATATGTTCGTTGACCAAGGTAGGGTTATGTCTATTCTGATTATTGTTTCCTGAAGTTTGACTATAGTATTTCATGTTTTTGTATTCCTTAAAATGAGTATAGACTTTATTGTTTTTATCGTCGTAACTGTCCCTTTCTATTTTATGGTTCTTAATATCTAAACCTTTATTAATGTACCTATCCATATTCCTGTAAATATTGTCTAATCTAAATTTTTTGTGCTCAAATAATAAATCGGCTTTAATACTTCTGTCCAAAAAACACAATTTCTCATTTAAAATGTTTAGTTTATCAGTGTTATTACGAATAATAAGTCTCAAAAGCTCGAGACCAGTTTTATCAAACAATAATAAAAGTTCCGAAAATATTTCAGTTCCTTCTTCAAACCCATGTGGTAATTTAAAAATACGTAAACCTTGGGTACTTGTTTAAGCTCCAAGGAACATTCCAGAAAACCGTTGTCCATCTGTAGAGACTTAAAGGCTTTCAGTGTTTTTTCAAATTCTGTCATTTGGGCATTCAATGTGCCCATATCCCTAGCTGGTATATGATTGGTCTTGTTTAAGGATAAGGGTTGAAGAAAATGTTTAAAGTCCATATTGGAAGTTGTAATATTGTCTGTAGAGGAAAAAACATAATTTGCTGCACCGTTTCGCTCTTCTCTTGTAATTGATGACGCCTGAGGGTGAGGAAGCCCAGCATCACCGCTTCCTAACATCACTGTGCCTCTCATTGGACTATTGGAAGGTTGCCTACCAACATTTTTCTGCATACTGGTATTGGGTGTAGAATGTAAGGTGAATAACTGTTCTTCAGATTCTGTAATAACAGGTTCACCATCTACACCCAAATTGTTGCACTGTTCATGCAGCACTCTTATCAATTTGTTAGTAATCTCAAGATGTTCCTGCAATAAACGATGCATTGTTAAAGTATAATATATATATGATGTATAAACTTAAGGTCAAGATATCTCAACCCAAGATTGTTGGAAAATTGTACGTTTTGTTAACTGCAACGCTCACCAAATGCAGCCAATGGTTAATAATAAAATTCTAAATCTCCTCACCAAAGCAAAACTTCAATGACGCTAAATGTAGGCTGCAAGAAACACCAAAGGCAGCCGATAGTTGGCAGTTCAGCAAGTAATGTTTTGTAATCACAGTATTTCCTTCCAACCAGAACTGCAAATATACTATGTATATACTGCAACGCTACCAAATACTGCCAAGGAGTGAAGGTTCTGAACAAGTTAGTCGAGGTCAAGATCTCTCTACCCGTGCAAATATCAATAAAAGTTATATGTAAGCTGCAACACGCCCATCAAATGCAGCCAGTGAATAACAAATCAGAGACAGTAGTATTTTGAGGACAATGAAGTCAATTTCTTTCCACAAAAAACGTAACTTTAATTACGCTGCGTGTAGGCTGCGATAACTGAAAATGCAGCGAATAATAACAGTTCCAAAAAGTTAATAATTCGAAGGTAAATTCTCTCCTTATAACCAAAACTATAATTTGCTATACGTGGGCTGCAATGCAAATGTAGCCAATAGCAATTCAACCATTCAATAGTTCAAAAACAATTTCTCCACTCCAACAGTTTCGCACTTACGTTGTATAAAGGTTGCAAAACACACACCAAATGCAGCAGTTAATTAACAATTCAACCCAAAAAGATAATTGCAGTTGTAACAAGGGATAATCACATATTTAACAGTTCCTTGAATAAAGCAGAGAATTTTTCTTTGTAGTAAAGGTAATTAGTGTAGTGTAAATACACAGTTTAATACAACAAAAACAACCCTTCTTGTTGGTAGAATATGCCAATATCACATCCACATAATTCATTTGAGGTAACTGTCGTTGTACCTATCTAATTATCTTGTGTATTAGGTTAGGATTTTTCTTCTTCGCTTTTTCTTTTTAGTTTTGCAAATACATGAAATATTTTCATTGCATTTACCTGTGGCAATGGGTTAATTTATTAATTGAGTGTTAATGAATTGACATTATTCACTTTACTGCTTTATCAAACACTATTTAAGGGATGATCTGTTAATGAATATTTGCACTCTGATGATGCCCTACTTACGAGGGTGAAAGCGCTTAGTGTCTTGTGGTGGATTGTATCTTCTTGTATGGTCAAGTTTTTTTATTAAAGTTGTTTTCAGAACCAGGATCCAAGGTCTGCTGGAATTTTAGCTTACCGGTATACTACTTTTTGGAACTCATATCAACAGAGTGTTTTTTCACTTGGTTTAATTTCTCCAAGTCTTTTGTGTTTCTAGTACCGTGGTTGGAATCGATCCCATTCCTGAGTCAAAGTATGATTAAAACGTCATGAAATTAGTATTGTTTTGTTTGCCAAAACTGGGCTGCAGCGCACATAATGTACCCAGAATTGACGACTCCTGTAATTCATAAGGAGTTACATGCATCAGTAGCATATTTAAATACAACAGTAAACTCTTTTTTTCTGAGGCCCATTGCTCCTACAACTATTAGAACTGTCTGGACATCCTTCTTCCACAGTTTCCTTGTTTCTGCCTGCAAATCGTAGTATTTTATGATTTTGTGTGTCTCTTTCTCTGTACACAAGACACATAACTGAGTGCAGCAATTTCAGTGATCAGTGCTACTTTTGTCTTTCCATGGACTACATATCTGGTTTTCTCACATCTGTTTTCTCAACTGTTGATAATAGGTGATCCCATGTGGTATTAACTTCATCATTCTCTATAATGCTTTGTGGTTTACGTTTCCATTGCTGTTCAGCTACTTCAATATTGTAATGTTTGCACAATCCCCACTGCAGTAGTCTTGCCACATTACTATGCCTTTCAGTACATAGGCCCTCTGCCATTAGTGTATCACATCAAACAAGATGTGTGACTGTTTCCAGTTCTGTTTTACAGAACCTGCCTTTGTCTGTCTCTCCCACATATTACCAATGTATATGTAGTCCACTATCCTGAGCTGCCAGTGTTAACCTTACATCTTTTGATTTAAATGCACCTTTCCTTTACCATTCTTGTATCAGCTCCATATCAACATGAGTTTGTTCTGCTGTACTTCCACCTATATTTATGCTTTTTCCACGTTTCCTAACTCTCGTCTGATCCTTCAAATAATTGGCTATGTGAGTGATGCAGTTGTAAGAAATTTATTTGCACATAAATAGTTTCTCCTAACTAACTTTCCATGATGTCAAAATTCTAGACTGTTACATAGTACAAAAAAAATTGTTGACTTCATTTTTTAGGTGTGAAAAAACATTATAATGTCTATGGAAGTTCAGATTCTTCATAACACTAATGTCTTAATTCTGTGTCTAAAATGCTTTGCCGATTACAGTGGGAATAAAATTGCTAAGCTATGTCTATTAAAAGGTTCAGGTAAAAATACACTAATTAGGTGCTAAAGAAAATTGTCTATTAAAAGGTTCAGGTAAAAATACACTAATTAGGTGCTAAAAGAAAATTATTTTTTAAACTCCTTTACTGCAGTATTACTTAAGACAGGCACACATACATTAACAGACAAAAAGCAAACAATATTAACATTTTAATGTATTATACACTACATCTATGTTTTGTTTCGTTTCTTTCTTTATAACTGTCATTTACTCCAACATCGCATAAATTGCACAGTTCTTGTCTTTTCTTAAACCTAAACATTATTCTGCATGTATCTTTCCCACATACTCCATTTATTTCTATGTAATGTACTCCTTCCTTTTTCTAAAGGTCCCATTTCCCTTTCTTTTAGCTTTTTTAAGAATATTCAGTGCTTCAGTTACATTTTAGTTTAGATTTTGATTTCCACTTTCTGGTAAGCGTTTTTTTTTTTTTGTCAGCCAGTACTGTTAAAGTTAATAAAGCCTTACTATGTCAAGACAACTTAGATTTTGTGTCCCAGCTCAAAACAATCATTTCGTTATATACAGCCATTTGCTACACCAAATATTTCTGACAGTATCTGTATGGAAGTTTTAAAAATCTGTCAAATCATCATACTCCCAAACATGTTCCCAGTTTCCTTTCTCTTTCCTATCACACTTCCAGCATTTCCTGTTTGCCTGAGGAAAAATTCTGCAAAGTTTGCTTGGAGTATAAAATACCTATGCAAACACTTCCAAGCAAAAATTGTAAACCTTCTGGTCTTTGTTGTGTACTTGGGAACCATACATATGTTCTTCCATTTTTGCTTTTGGAAGGGAGATGGATAAAGCAGTTAACAATCTGTTCTAACCTCTTCTGATTGATTATTGTAGCTGTCATGCAATATTTTATATACCCTGTTATTCCCTTTTTAACAACAGCTTCTGTAGAGTGTACAAAAAAAACTCTTGTAGACCTGGTCTTTCACTTAAGATTTCCCTAGCTCTTTCTATTTGCCTGTACTCTGGTATCAATCCCTGGTAGTGAAGGCAGTTGGTAACCTGCAGTCCAAACTTCTGCTTGGCCTGGTCCCACTCTAGCACCTTTCTTTCTCTCTAGTTATTTGCTCCTAGTTCCTTGGTTTGTTTCAGTTTTCTCCAGTGAATTCCAGCTCGCCTTGCCTATTTTCTGCAGCCACAATTGTAGTCATCCTTATTGGCAAAATCTCCTTTCTCTATTCCTGTATTGACTTAATAATTAGAATACTTTCTCAAACTTTATAAATATAATATTCTCCTTAAGAATTCTACTCTGTCTTTATTTCTTAACCCCACATTTCTTCATCATCATCACAATCACCATCCCTTTCTACTTTGATGTATGAACTTCTGCTTATGCCATGTTATTTCAGCCTTAACTGCATAGCTCAAAATATCCATACAAATCAGGCAATCCTAAACCATCTTGTTCTATGGAAAGGATTAACTTATTTCACTTAACTCTTGCCCTCTTTTCCTCCCTGATAAATTCGCTTTATTAATTGTTGTGCACAACTTCTCTTGTTGATAAAAATGTGCCTAACTTATATATAAAATTAAAGGTAATAACATTTTACAGCTTGCATCTTAATATCCATAAGCAAGAGCTTCCAGATTCTGAGTTTTTGCATTATATTTTGATTATTTATTTATTTATTTTATTTTACATTTGTTGACCGGGCTAGTCTAGCTGGATACATGTCTATTTTCAGCAGGGGCCTGGGGAGAAAAGCTCCAAGAAATCATACATAGTTAAAACAGAAGTTATTACAGATATTATAAAACAGCAAGTATTACAAAAGCTAATTATAATAAATATATATATATATATATATATATATTTTTTTTTTCTTTATTATCCCCCCTCCCCACCCACAGGTACATACAAATTGCAAAACACTTAGTGATTACATGATCATGATTAGTTTGAATCAATGTTATTTTTAGTTGTAAGAGAATCCTTTTTAATCCATACACCTAAATACTTCATCTTATGTCTCCATAAATATGAGTACTGCTGAACCAATTAATACATGGGTGCATAATTTGCTGTTATAGCCTTTGTTTTTCTTCATTCATTTTATATCATAAAAAGACTTGAAACTGTCTCAAAATGTTCCACAAGATGAATGTCGATTTCTGGATCCGTCAAGCACAAATATCTACAAATAAAGCTAACTTTTCTTGATTAACATCCCAGTTGTATCCTTGAATTTTTGAGTCCCTTATTTTATTTACCACTGGCTATGAATATAAATAAAGCTCATCAGAGTGGAACTCTCTTGCTTAAATTGATCCTTCATATATTCTCATAATTAATCTTATTATTGTATCATGGAATGCAAATGCTGCCATTACCATACTGATAAAATCCCAGCTTACTCTGCAGAATTCTTTGTCTGCACCAGGACACAAAAATTACTGCAGTATTTCCTTATATTGTGCTTCACTGTGGATAGTCATTCTTTTGCTAATGTTGTTAAAAGTTTGCCTCTCCTTCACAAAAACATACTAAATCCATCTTATCAGTTTTGGTAACACCTTTGCCATTCTCTTAGTATAGACAAACACTTCAAAATGAGCCTGTATGAAGATGATTCTGACTGTCTTTACACTCTCTGGGTAATACAGCCACCACAGCTTTCTTCCAAGATGCTGGCAGTTCCTCTCCTTTTAAAGGTTAGACAATGCCTATCCTCATCAATCTCCAAACCACACACCAAAATCAACAGCATACTCACACATAATGCCTACCTCCAAGAACGAAGCCCATAAGGCAAGCACACATTTTACCCAGGGCACTTATCATAGGGACCTTCATTGAATGACTTTGATACTCCACTCGCTAGACAAGGGAAAGATAAAGGTTAGTTGTTTATGTCGAGCTAGGATCTGCCAAGTTATCCATAGACAAGAACAAACGAAAGAACAAAAACAATAGACCAGACTAGGAGACTGTAGTATACGATCAACCACAAACACGAATTTGACCTAGGTTTCATCTTTATTCAGACTTCTTCAGAAAAACTTTCAAACGCACTAGTTAAACCCATTAATTAAAGCAGCCCAACCATAAAAAACAATGCATTAACATTATTTGCTAACTGCCTATTAAAACTTAAGTTATATGTAGCTGGGGTGCCAATTCGCTTATATGGTCATTTTGATTGTCATTCTAAGAATGTGGTTTATCTAGCCAAGTGCAGCCAATGTCCTGCATTCTATATTGGTAAAACCAGCAGGGCCTTTAGAGATAGAATCAATGGACATATGTCAGATATAAAGCACAGGAGGTTGACTAATGCCCTGTATAAACATATTGAGTTGTATAATGGGCATGAATTTAAGTTCTGTGTGATACAAAAAATTGTCAAGGATGTGCAGGGTAATACTTTGGACATTCATCTTGATATTTGTGAGATGAAGTGGCAGTTGAGGCTAAACGCCACAGCATTCCCTGAGATTAATGACCATATTAGTATTGCATCAATTTTAAAGTTAAAACATATTTTAGGCTAATGCCTTTTATTTATTCATTTTTCGCATTTTTTGCTTTTATGTTGGTCAATTTTTTTTTTATTTAGACGTTGAATTATTCATCTTGTATGTGTTTTTTGTCATTCCTGTTCAGTTTTAATAGGCAGTTAGCAAGTAATGTTAATGCATTTTTTTTTATGGTTGGGCTGCTTTAATTAATTATTTTTGTCTGCGTTTCATTATTCAATTATGTAATTGAATTGTGCCTATATATTGGAATGGGTTTAACTAGTGTGTTTGAACGTTTTTCTGAAGAAGTCTGAATAAAGACGAAACCTAGGTCAAATTCATGTTTGTGGTTGATCATATACTACAGTCTCCTAGTCTGGTCTATTGTTTTTGATCTGCCAAGTTATGCAGGCACTCAAGTCAATGCACCACATGTATCAGTATAATTCTATCATAGTCCACGTGGCTGTAAATGAACTGAGACATACCTCACCGAACTATATGAAGAAACACAGTAAGGATCTCTCTGAATATGTGTCTCAGGGATGTATGAGCTTTGCATTAAGCAGCATTTTACTTTCATCAAGGATGATGCCACTGTATGAACAAAAAATGTTGACTTTAACAATTCATAGGTTCATAAGACGATACTAGGCTATTGTCCTGGAGGCCCTTATAAGCCTAGCCCAGACTTTGCCATGTTCCACAAAGTCCCAATTGGCTTAGTTTCTGGTGTAATTCCAGGAAGGTTCAGTATTTGTCAGCATGGGAGGACATAGGTTAATAGGTGTTTACTAGTTGAATGACCACAAGGGCCTTTTTAAGCCTAGCCATGCATCCCAAATCTCCGACAAGTTCTGGTACCCTTGATAAGTGTAAGCAGGGGCTTGGGAGGTGAAACATTTACTAGCAAAGGCCTGGGAGGTGAACCATTTACAGGCTGTCTGTGTCCATTAGAGAGACAGGTGCCAAACCAGGGGTAAACTTCCTGTTCCTTATCCATTTGTCCAAGTTAGACTTGAATTGGGTTAGGGAGGAACCCTGCTTCACATTGATGGGGAGCTTGTTCCAGAGAAGGGGTAGTCTCTGGGAAACATAGCTGTCATTCCAGCAGGTCCAGTATATATCACAGGCAAGGTCTACATCTTTAGAACAGGTAATTCTGCTTCTGTTTGTTTTGCGGATATGCAGGAGGTCCATCATGGTGGGATCTGACAGTGCCTTGTATGCCAGGCATAAATCTCTCAACAGCCTGTAGGTGACAAAATACAGAAATAGGGCCTTGAAGCTGTCTGCATCGGGCATGTTACTTATGCCCTATATTCTTTTAACTCATTACATCTGAGTGATGCCTCCAGGTGCATCTGCAGTTAACTCCTACTGACATCTCTAGACGTCAAATATTGTTTGTTCATATTTATATGAACAAACAATATTTGTTCATATTTATATCAGTAATTCCAAAACCATGCTATGTTCAGAGTTTTAAAAGTTTTCATCTTAAAGCTTACACAATAGCAAACTCAACTGCATTGATACTTGACCTCTGTGTTGTTGTTGTTGTTGTGTCTCTCGGCTTTTCCCGGTTAGGGGTCGCCACAGCGGAACTCCGGTCCGCTAATAATTGGCAGCAGATTTTTACATACAGAGTTGCCGGCCCTGACGCACAACCTTCATCGAAGGTACACCCATTTATGCATGTCTCCACAAAGAAGATGCTCTATCTGAGAATCGAACAGGACATCTTACTGTGAGGCAACACCAGCAACGCAGGTATTTGACCTCTGTGTACTGCAGGTAAATAGATATTAACTATTATTTTTATGATATTAATTTATATAGATATAATGTTCATATTTTTTTAAATATCTCAACAACCAAGTAACAGAGAAAGAACTCCTTAGCCTCATATGAAAGCTTTCAGTTAGATGGATAAAATGCTCCTGATAGTATGTGTGTAACTTGAGTGGTTGCTGAGATATTGTAAGCTGTTGATAAAATATTATAAATGTAATACTTACTGTGTTTACTGTGGCTTATAAAATTCAGTTTAAGACCGAGAACTTAAAGAATACTGCCACTATAAAAATAGTTAGTGCTGGAGAGTCTGCCATGTATACTTTTTCATAACCCCTATGGTTCCAGAAATATTAATATTTGTTTGAAATATGAGGACATCATTTGATTCAGTCAGGATGCTTAGGCTCTGGCCATTGGAAGTTACAGTGCAAATTTCCTGAGCTCCATTGGAGTGAATGAGTTAATGAGGAAGCTCTATGGATGCTCCTTTTGTTGGATATGCCTGGTTAGGTACATGCCAAAGGGAACATCGTACTCAATGATAGGTCTAATGAATGCCAAGTACAGTAGAACAATGACTTCCTTGGACCTATCTTTGTGTATAAGTTGGATAACATAGAATGATTTCCTCACTGCTTTAGATACATGATGGTCCAAGGCTAGATTCATACTGTGTCCCCAAATCCCTGACTACTGGGTCAACTCTTACAGGTGTGTTGCCAATATATTTACCAAGGGTGGATGACTTCACAATGGATACTGTTATGCATTTCTTGGGATTTAGTTTTAGTCCATGGCTCTGACACCAGTTAGTTGTCTGTGTCAGCCCTTCCTGGAGAACATTTGTTTTGGCGGAGGATTCTATGAATGCTCCATCATCTGTAAATCTAGTCAGCCAAAGGCCATTGACATATTGGCATTTACTTCAGAGAAGTAAATGCCAAAAGGAATGGTCCCAAAACTGATCCTTGAGGGACTGCACTTGTGATTGGTCATTTTGTAGAGGTGGACTCCCCAGTTCTAACTTCCTGGGTCCTGTCTGTGAGGTAGCTGGCTATCCACCATGTGACATAAGTGTTTACACCTAATCTCTTGAGTTTACCAGCAATGCCAAAGTAGAATATTGTATCAAATGCTTTGGCCTGGTCAAGGTAGGCAGTGTGAACAATTCTGTCCTCATCCATTATTTTGGAGACCTTCTCAAAGAAGTCCAGCAGATTGAATAGGCATGACCTGCTGTTGATGAAACTAAATTTAGTTGGGTCCAGTGTCACGTGGTTTCCTGTGTCATTATTGATAATTTTCATAATTCTTTCCATGGGTTTGCATATGAGATTAGTGAGACTTATGGGTCTGTAGTTTCCAGGGTCTGTAGATGGCCCACCTTTGTGCAGAGGGATGATTCTTACTGTTCTCCATTCTTGAGGCATGAGACCTGTTTAGAGGCTACAGTTAAATAGCAATCCCAAAGGGCCTGATAGGTCATGTTTCATGCTGTTTAGAAGGCATCCTGGATATTACCTGGGCCCAGTGATGCAGTGTTCAAAGACAGCATTAAGGACCTGTTCTCTAGTACTAGCAGATTTGATGACAGTTTCCTGATGGAAGGTTGAAGGGAAAAGTTGGAGCTTAATTTTGTCAGCCAGTAGGTTTGCTATGTCTTCTGGCTTTTTGAATTGTTCCAAGTTTTGGGGGGTTCTAATACCATGGAAGGAATGGACCTCACTCCTAAGTCAAAGTATGATTACATTTTATGAAATTAGTATTGTTTCAGTATTTGATGTTATCCATAAGTTCCCCTGTCAGCACCCGCAATGTGCCCAGTAATGACTCCTCCTGTAATTTGCATGGAGTTTCATATTGGTAACATATCTAAGTATGATTGTAAATTCTTTTTTATAAGACTAATCGCTCTTACTACTGTTGGAACTGTCTGGGTATCTTTCTTCCTTCCACACTGCCCTCATTTCTGCCTGCATATCCTGGTATTTTATGACTTTGTGTTTCTCAGTATGTAAGACATTGTGGCCATTGGGTGTAGCAGTTTCAGTGATCTGTGCTACTTTTGTCTTCTTTTCATGGAGTACTAAACCTGGTTTTCTTGCATCTATTGTTTGAACTGTTGGTAATGGGTGATCCCATGTGATATAAATTTCAAAACCAATAAGAAAACAAGCCAGGAGTTCAACATCCAAATGTTTGTTTGTTTGTCTTTCGGCTTTTCCCAGTTAGGAGTCGCCACAGCGGAACTCCGGTCCGCTAATGATTGGCAGTGGATTTTCATGAACGCTGAGGTGCCAGCTCGACATTCAACCTTCAATGAAGGCATGCCCATTTACGCATGTCTTTTGAACGCCCTCCCAACCATGGGGAGGACATGCAGACTCCATACAGAAGGCACTCCCCGCACTCCATCCGAGAATCGAACGGGAGAACCTCTTGCTGTTAGGCAACAACACTACCACTGCACCACCGTGGATCCTGAGTTCAACATCCAAATATAATAGCTAAAAAGATCAAAGTAAAGACAGCAAAGTTTTCAAGACTCTAGCTCTTTCTCAATGCACATACCTACTAAATCAGCTTAAATCCTTTTATACAAAAAAGCTAGCCAATCAAAAAAAATCACGACATATAAATAATTAATTAAAAGCAACATTTCAAAATTCCATGTAACAGCCCTATATCTTAAAAATGTATGCAAAGCAAAAAAATATATATGAAACACAGAAAAACACACAAGTACATATTTTATAGTAAATCACATCTAATTTTTAATACTGGCTGGATACTGTTGGTACTATTTAGCCCTGGTAGAGTATCAGCTCTAAAGTAATTAATCCATCTGTATTCTGCCATTTCAGTTCTTGTCACTAAGTCCCCCCCCCCTCACAAATCTTGAATAATTCTGTGTAAAATCCTACATTTAAATTTATGCTCAACACCATTAGTCAATATGTGTTTACTCAATGCATTAGTTTAAACTTTTCTACGAATATCAGAGAGGTGGGCAGCGATTCTTTCAAGTTCCATATTCATTTTACCTATATAAAAACAGTCACAGCAGCTATCCCCCTTTGAATTTTTATCCCTGGTATAATAATCTGTCCTTTATCATGGCTTAACTGCAAAGTGGTTTGTCACTGTTTCCTGGTCGCTGTAATGTAATTGATCAGTATAGAGTGCATCTTACACATTTTTAAGCACTCTTTTAGCAATGAATGTGGGATACTGTCAAATGCTTTTTGTAGTCTCTCCATGCAATACTTAGATTTTTCCCCTTTTTACAGTTCTTCATTATGACGTTATTAAACAACAAATTATCCTTTTTCTCTATATGACTTTCTTTTGTTACCCCTTTGTTCTATTGCCATGACTGAGTTATTTTCTAAATGACTATAAACTCTGTTGGCATCAGTTCCAGTGTATAGATTATATGTCGTCAGAAGGTAAATTATTAATCTATATTTTTTAGGATAACTTGCAAGTTCGCACTTAAGTAGGAGTATTGTTTTTCCTGTTGTTAACCAGGCTGGTGTCTGTTCAGGGTGTGCATATAAATACTTCTTACTGATGGCTAATAGTTTTAGCCAGATGTTTGGTACTGCATCTGAGCCTGGGGGGTTCCACTTAGAAGCTGTTCTTAACTTTGTTTCAATCTCTCTAGCTGTTACTTTATCCCATTTCATATCCTGTACATTTGAACTTCTTATTCATTCTTTTCTTTCTTCCGTCCATTCAGCATCTTTATGTTCCACAGGAGCTTCATGGATAATTATCCAAAATGTATCTATTTCTTCTTTTTTTTTTTTTTTTTCGTGGTGTTTGCTTTTGCCTTGTTTCCCAATTCTCTATAAAACTTTTTTGGGTCATCAGTAAATTGCTTATTTTATAGTTTTTCTTTATATTTATCTGCATATCTTCTAAGTTTTTCTTCATGTGCTGATATTTTTAGTTTATTGTTTGCGGTGGTGCATGATAGACCCTGATCTATTTTGATACTACACATTGTTTTATCATGTCTTTCCGAGTAGTTTTGTTATCTGTTCCCTCTTCTATACTCTTCTAACCATGACACTTCTTGGCTTAGTTGCTTTATAGTTTTCTGTATTCAATACTTCCATGATGGCATTCAATTTCTCCCCTTCCTTTCCCTTACTACCCTGTGTTATTGTGGTAAGACTTTATCTGTTATTAATGTAGCTGCACAGTAATATATCCTGTTTACTTCTGTTATATCACATGAATCTGTATGAATAGTCCTAATTACTGTGTTCATTTGTTTTATCAAACTTCTAACTTTTGGGATTCTATTGACTTTCTGGATTCTGTTTCTTTCATTGATCTTAGTTATGTGTCTCCCATCTCAATTATATCAAGCAACTCTCCCTTAGATAATTTTCTTCTAGACTGAAGACACATTCTTTGTTCTCCTTTCCTGTGGGCATTCTATAGAAAATTCCAGAGCGTCTTCCCGTGCCACATTCACTTCAGGTTCATCCTGTGTCATCTGTTGCTCTTTCATATGGGAACTCACTGGCCTATCACTCCACAACATTGCCTGCATTGGAGCTGCCTCAGTTTCCTGTTCCTTCCCTTGCTGTGCAACTCCAACTGAACTTTGATACTGGCTTCCTGTGGGAGGCTCCGAAGTCAGCTGATCAAATGTTTCCCTGCTCCACTGGTTTCTCCATAATTTGGGGATCCATTGCTCTATCCTGCTGTGATGTTATCAAAGTTAGACTTTCTGAACTAAATCCTTCATTTTTAATCTCACTTTCTATTTCTTTAACTTCTCCATTACTAATCCTCTTTTCTACTTTTCATCTTAGTTTTCTTATTTTTTGTATTGTAAAGTTTTCCATATCTGGATGCCTTTGCCTGCATTTCTCTTCAACTATCTTTGGTGCTGCTCTGTTTGTATTAAATACTTTTGCTTTCTCCTTTGCATAACTACTGCATGATATTAAATATTTTTCTTTCCCATGTCCATATTTATTCAGATGTCTACTGCTCCTCCTTTTTCTCCTTACTTGGAGGACTTGTTGTTCCATCATGCTGTGATGTAACTTGTGTTAGACTTTCTACACTAAATCCTTCACTTCGCAGGTATTACATAACCTCAGCTTCTATTTGCTTTACTAATCTTCTGCTTGTGTTCCCCCTTTGTGATCTTAGTTTTCTTTTTGTGAAGTTTTCCATATCTGGATGCCTTTGCCTGTATTTCTCTTCAAATATCTTTGGGGCTGCCTTTTTTATATAGATTAATTTGGCTTTTTCCTTTGCATAAATATTGCACCATATCAGATCTCTTTCTTTACCATGTTCATATTTCTTTTTTATACCTTTCAAAAGTCTCTAGATTTTGTTCTTTATATTTTTGCAGTTACTTAGTCGCCCCTTTTTCCAAACAGACCACGATATCTTGGTCTATATAATGTTTTTCTTAAATCTGTTGTATTAATGAAAACACATTTTTATTTGAAGCTTCTGACAGTTTTTCTCGTGGAAATATTCTTATTTTCTCTAATTTATCTCTTAATCTTTTTGTATATCTTCTGTCTGGAAATTCTGGGTTTCTTGCATAATAACAATACATAGTCCACTCTATCATCTCTGTGGCTTTTTTTGGCCTATCAATTTTTGTGGACTACTACTTCCTTCTACAACAGGAGACCATCCTCTCCCTGGGCCTGGCCTAGCCCCAACGTAGGACTGTTTCTGTGTCTTGAGGATTCTACACTGTCATTTTTTTCCAGTCCTGGCACCAATGTGCCTACCAGGATTGGGCACTTTTTTATTCTCGGTTTTGTGCACCCAGCTATCTTTTTCATTTTTTTAACCTACTTCTGTCCATGATACATGCTATATAAAATACAGTCTATATATTAGTGTCGTCTTGATGAGATTTTGTGAAAAACACAGTCCGCCTCTTGAAGGTACGCACTAAGACTTGAGGATGAAATCAGTTCCAGCGACCCTGCTCTCCTTTGCTTTCTAATTTGTCTCTCCATTCTGACCCCTGGCTCAGTATAGGTGGCTCCAATTAACAATGATCTCCACACACAACTGTGGTTTGGCTTTAAGTTTGCAAAAATGGGCTTAAGAGTGCCTTGTGGTTGTCCTTTTGACTGAGCGGCCAAATTTACCCAAAATTTAACTTTGCTGACTTTATTTGTCCTTTGAATTGTTTGTTTAATTTGATGAAAGTGCTTTTATCTGGGTCTATATCATAATCTCGAAGTCTGACAATATTGAATACAATATTGTCGACACAAGATTACTGAAAGCGCACATCGAATGTTTAAATGGAAATCTCTGTAGGGGGAGATTTCTGTTTACTTCAATATTGTGCGATCTCAGAGTTGGTATATTTTAGTAGTGGGGGGTGTGAGGGAGTGCAGGGGGGGGGGCTTGCTCCCCTGCATAAAAACTTTAGTTTTTTTGTTTGTTTTAATTTTTTGTTAGGATTCGATGGTTTAATACTTCGATGCATAAAGTTCAATCTTTATGCATTCGAAGTATTAAACTTTCGAGCTTATAATATAGACCCCTTTTATCCTGCTAGGTGCTGCACCTCCTGGTATTTGACATGATTTTCTTCATTGTGTTATAGTGTATTAATGATGAGATTCCACCAGGATGGCTGTTTTTTTGAGCTAGTTCTGTACTTCCTAGTGGGCACAGGTGATTCTGTGCAGCTATTTACATGTATATATAGGGTTTCTTTGAACAGTCCCTCATAGGGAGTCATGTTCTCAGTGTTTATGGGGAGTTGAAATTTTGTCAAGTTACCCTTGGAGTAGTTTTGAATATAGTAGGGTTAACTGGGGTTCTAGGTTTTATTTTTACTTCAAAGGAGGCCAATTTGTGGTCTGATCTTACCAGACAGGGCATTACACTAGGAGGTGTGCATCACCCTCCCATATTAATGAGGACCAGATCTGGTATGTTTGTACCCGTGGTTGGTGTATTGACATTCTGGGTCTAGGGGGTTTGTGTTTACAAAATCTAGTAATCTCTGTGCCTGTATGTTTGGTGTTTTATACGATTTCCAGTTAGTAGTGAGGAAATTAAAGTCACCCATTAATATATTTGTTTGTATGGGTTTCTGGGTCTTAGAGGAGGATCTATAGCTTGCAAAGAAGTGGTATAGGGATTTTGCCTATGGTGATTTGAACATGGGAAATTCGAGTCCTGTTTGACCAGCCTTGAGGTATAGTTATTTTTGATGTAAATTGAGATACCTCCACCTTTAGTGCTTCTCTGTGCAGTAGCTGGTCTAAATTTGTGGATGGCACTATAACTTTGCACTGATGGTGTGCTGTCTGCAGCATCAAACAGTGTCTCAGTATCCTCGAGGGTGAAGGCAACTTGTAGGGAGTGGAGTTTCTTATTTAAACTCCTAGCATTGAGCTGTAACACCTTTAGATTTTCCTGTTTTTGATGTGCATGTAGGATGTATTTTCAGTTTGGCATTGCCTAAAAAAGGCACTTTCATACTGAACAGACCATGTTGCTTTGCCAAGGGTGATCTGCACTTGTTCTCTTGGTCTTCCAGATATTAGCAAAAAGTTTGTCCACCATCTTAGAGCCTTTTTTAGGCAATTCCAAATTGGCAAACCTACCGACATAGCAAATAAAACCAAATAAATCTAATGGGGTTACTGCTCAATGCTTGGAACCTTATCAAGGAACTCCTCACCCAACAAGCTTTCCTCATTCTGGAGAATACACACATTTGTGTCATTAATTATACATGGTTTAAGGCTGCAGCAAGTACTCCAGTAACACAAGGCTTCTGTGCCTTTCACACATTTGGATTATCTGCAGCACAGGCATGGACAAAAGGTGGAGGTGTCTAGATCTTCCTTAATAAGTGTACCTGTAAGTTGGTTAAACAGGATGATGCCCTGGAGTTCATCCACATGCAAATTGCAATAGACAAATTCACTTAACATATCTTAGTAACCTATAGAGCTGATGTCAGTTTTCATCCTATTCTGAACTGGTGGCCTCAGATCTGATCTTCGTAACTGACTTGGCCATTACTAAAGTTTGTGGTAACCAAAAAGCTCTTGAGCTTCTCCCTTACCCGTAATGCACCCACCCTTAGCATATTTCAGATCTCATTTGCCACTTTTTTGCAAAAGATGTCGCCATAGCTGTAGAGCTTCATCTTTGAGTTCTTCAGATATGTTAAATTGTTTTCCTTATACTCTGTCTTTTTCTATCATTCCCTTTCCCTTGTACTATTAGTATTTCTATTCTTACCATTGTTGGTATAATTTTCTCCCTATTTTCCTTTACAGGATAGTGTACCCTTCATTACCATTGTTGGTAATTGCTATCTCCTTTTCTTTTCTATTTCCTGCCTACAAAAAAACCTTCATCTATTTTTCTTTTGTAATAGGAATGACTGAGAAGGGCCCTTCTTGTTTTAAAAATCGTTCCCTTTGGGAAAAACCATGTACCCATGAATTACCACATAAGTGACAGTACACTAAACACCGAAAGTGTGATAAGGGACTTGGGGACACAGGTGGACAGTGGTCTCGCCTTCGATAACCACATTGCCACAACAGTCAGGAAATCCTTCTATGTGGCACACCTCATCACTAAGGGCTTTTCATTCAGACAAAAGGAGGTCATTGTCCCACTGTACTCATCACTCTTTAGACCCATTATAGAGTACAACGCCTCATTTGGCATGTACCTCACAAGACATCTGCAACAACTGGAAAGGCCACAGAAGTACCTCACTAAAAGAATCACAAGCCTAAAGCAGATGCCCTATGCTGACTGTCTAAAAAAACTCCAGCTATACTCTGTTGGATATTGCCTACTCAGAGGCAATCTCTGCTTAACATACACGGCCATGTCAAACCCAGAGCTGTTGGACATACTACACTTAAAGAAATCCCAATCCCTCAGAGCCACATGCTCCAGGGATCTAAAGATGGTCATCACAATGAACAGAACATGCTGGAGGGATAGGTTCCTGACCCAGAGACTCCCCATACTCTGAAATAAACTGCCCATACATGTCAAGCTGAGCACCTGTTTGGCCCTCTTCAAAAGGAACTTTGACTACTGGATGGGAGATAGGAAATTCACCCTGGAATCACATCAGTCCCTCTGCTAGACAAGGGACCAGGGAAGTAAATATTTTGGGAAGAAATACTGTTATGGCTAGGCTAGGCCGATAGCATAGTACTAACCTATGTTCATAGTGTGGACACAAGTTGCCCATTTCTGATGCCCATGGTTTCTGTCTCTATTGCTTAGGTCCACAGCTCCTTCAGGAAGACTGTACCATCTGCCATCACTTTAATCCATGTGCATTGGTGGATAAAAAAAATAAATTAATCTTGAAAGGTATGTTGTCTTCTTCCTTCAGAGAAGCTATTGCAGGGACTCAATCCCCCAGGCTGAAGTCCAAGGAGTCAAAATCTCCTGCTACTTCTACTTCCTCGGCTATGTCTTCTGAGCCTTCCAGGAAGCGAAGCGGACCAAGTTATATTCAAGGAGGTTGGATTCGACTGCTCAGAATCCTATACCTTTGCCTAGGACCTGATTATTCCCCATTAGCTGATCCTGTACCTTTTAGGCTGCCTTCCCCTTTTCTAGAGAGGTGCCATGCAAAATCTCCTTCCCTGGCATAGTCTCATTCATCTAGATGTTTGACCGAAGAAGATGTGGAATGGATGATGAGGAAGTTTCTCTTGGCTCAGCTCCAGATGGGAGTGTTATAGGCTCCTACTGTTTTGGGTCAAGAAGCCTATCCATCGACCAATTCACCATCTCACACTCCTCCTCTGATTTCCTTTGTTGCTTCAGAGTTCCTGGATCTGGATGTGGGTCTCTTAGGCTCGGATTAGACGTTGATTTCATAATCATATCTGAAGCTGACTGAGTGCCCTGGCTCTGACTTTTTCCAATCCAGGGCCTCCATGTCAGATACGAGGTGCTGGAGTCTACTCCAAAGGTTTCAGAGATGTTTCTGTACCTTGTTGCTTTGGAACTGTACAGCTCTGTCTTCTCTCTTTCCTGGGCTGTCAGTCTTCGAGGTTGTGAAGAGGGTTTTCTCTTCTTCAACAGGACTGACTGATCCAATCCCCTTGAATTTCCAATCCATTTCCCAGATGTCTCTGTGCTTAGAGACTCATCATTTAACTCTCCAGGGGCAGCCAGCTCGAGACCTCCAGACTACCCATCGGGGGTGTTACATTTTCTTCTGACACCTCCCAGGAACACCCCACTGAAGAGGTGCTTAAGAGGAGGAAGTGTAAGAGGAGGTACTTAGACTCTTTGCAAAAATCATTCACTGAGGATACGGACTTTTATTAAGCTGAAATGTCCCCACGATCACCTCCAGAAGAAGTCTCATTCACAGACATCCTTGAGATCCTGAAACAGAGTGTGGTTGGACTATTAGCAACAATTCACCTGAGGAGACAGCATTTCTGGAGGCATATGGAACTGGCTTATCTACCTCCTGGTTTACTCTACCCACTGACAAACTCATTGATTTGGTCTCTTGGCAGGTGTGGAATGAGCCTGACACATTTGAACCAATACCCAGAAGGCCAGATGTGATTCTAGCTCCAACTATGGGGAAGGAACTTTGGGCTAAAGAGGTGCCCATGGATGCCATGGTTGTAGTGGCAGCCACCAAGAAGGAACTTGCTGAATAGAGTTCCTCTGTTCATCCCCTTAATAGAAAGTCTAGGGTGATGGTCAGGTTGGGGAAGCGTCTTTAAACTTCAGCGACCTTTGGCACATTTTACTAGGTTGCAAAAAGAATTGATTAAAGAACTCACAATTTCCCTTTCAAGAACCATTTCTGCAGAGGTCCAGTGATCTGTGGCTTCTCATTTGGCTGCCATTCAGTCTGTCTCAGATTCATCCATGAATCCATGATGCTTATTTTGCATGAAGCCAAAAGTGCCTCAAGGGCAGTAGGTTCAGGCTTTTCTATCAGGAGGCATGCCTGGATGTGCTTATGTGATTTTATGGAGACCTTCAAGTCCTTGTTTGTCATTGCTCCCTTTGACAGCACTTCCTTGTTTGGTCCCAAAGTGAAGGACACATTACCAGGTGTGAGAAGGATGGAAACCCTCTCTGCAGTGCGCATACGTTTTTCAACCCCTCAAAGATCTTTTTCAAGGAATCAACAAGGTGGTCAGAAGATGCGGTTCAGAAAGTCCCAGGACACATGCAGAGAAGGTTCCCTTAGGAACAGAGGGAAGAAGTCTAAAGAACGACATCAACCCTTTGGCAGAGGAGGCTCGCAAAACCAGAGGTCCAGAGATTCTTTCTCTGACAGAACCTACCAGCGCTCCTGAAAGGTGGCCTGAATGTCCACCTCTGGAGGCAGTCGGGGGTTGACTATCCCTGCACCAGAGAGCCTGGCTAGACATAACAAAAGATACATGGGTGCAGAGTATTATTTCTTGAGGTTATAAAATACCCTTTTCCCTTCCACCTCCAACTCTTTGAAAAATTCCTGATGATCCCCCTAGTCAGATGAAAGAAGGAGCAATTCAAATACAAAGGCTGCTAGAAAAAGTCATCCAAGAGGTCCTGTCAGACCACATAGAATCCGGAACTTCTCAAGATTCTTTTTAGTGGCAAAGAAAACAAGGGACTAGAGACCAATTTTGGATCTCAGCAACTAAGTCAGTTCGACACAAAAATCTGGATGGTCACAGTTCAGTCCATTCTCCCTTTTCTGGGCAAGGACAACTGGATGTGTTCAGTACCACTTTCAGGATGTGTACTATCAGATAAAGATGAACAGGCAATCCAGAAGGTTCCTCCACTTCTTGCTGGAAGCCAGTCATTATCAGTTCAGAGTTCTGCCTTTTGGTCTCACCACAGCCACCAGGGTATTCACCAAGTGTATGGCAGTAGTAGCAGCTCACCTGAGACTTCACAGATTCCAAGTGTTTCCATATTTAGACAACTGGCTCATCTCTGCTGCGACAAATCAACAGCTACTGGAGACGAGATTACAGGTTCTTCAGACATGTTCCTGTCTGGGGATAACCATAAATTACAAAAACACACACTTAGAACCAACTCAGACTTTAGAATTTAAAGGGGTAATCTTAAACACAAAGAAAATGATAGTCTCCCTTCCCCTGTCAAAACTAAACACAAAAACAACACAGGTTATGAAAATAAGTTGCAGTTCCAAAATTTTAGCACGTTTGGTCCTTCATGCTCTAGGATCCATGGCGGGTGCAATAACTCTAGCTCCACTGGCCAGATTTCACATGAGGATTTTACAATAGTTACTTGCAACACAATGGTCTATACCTCACCAACCAATGTCAGCCTCGATATCAGTCACCAACATATGCAAAAGGGATCTCAGATGTTGGATGCAGTCAGACCAAATCTGTCAAGGTTGTCCATTTATTCCCCCTCAACCCAAGGTCACAGTTCCACGGATGCTTCCCAATTGGGGGGGGGGGGCATTTGGGCATTTTCTGGGGAAAACAATCCAAAGCACTTGGTCCTCCAAAGAGGTCAATCTGCATATCAACATTCTAAAGATGAGAGCAGTGTTCTTAGCATTGCAGGCCTACTAAGATGCTCTCCCCTTAGCAGCAATTGCAATTCAAACAGACAACATGTCGGTAGTTTGATATATCAACAAGGAATAACCAGGTCCTAACCACTGTGTCAAGTAGCCCTCAAACTGTGACAATGGGCGATCTCATCCACCTGCTTTCTCATAGCAACTCTATGCTCTGGGAAAGTACAGTGTGATAGTAAACAAACTGAGCAGATGTATCCTTCTGCCTCGTAAGTGGTCCCTCAGACAACAGAAAGGATTTTCCATCGATGGGGTGCGCCTTGCAGCGATCTTTTCGCCTCTCCCTAATCACCAAGTGCAGCAACTATTTTGCCCTAATCCTCCCTCAGGCGGAGTCACCAAGGGATGTTGTCCTTCACAGCTGGCTTCTTGGTCTCCTTTATGTCTTTCCTCCCACTCCATTAATTCTGAAGTTCCTTCAGAAAGCTGCCAGGTTGAAGAGCAAAGTAATCCTCATTACACCGTACTGGCCTTGACAGATTTGGTTTCCTTTCCTTTGACCTCACATACTTCAACAACATTGGATTCTGGATCCAACTCCAGACCTCCTGGCTCACCCGATGGCCATGATTCATCCAGACATTTTGAGCCTTAGACTGACAGCTTGGTTTCCCCCAATTCCATTAATAGACAGGCGGCCTATGCTCTCTTCCCCTGTCCGACATATTCTTTTATCCTCTCATAAACCATCTACTTGGAAACTTTATACTAGTAAATGGAAGAGATTTGTTTATTGGGCACATCAGAATAAGACTGACCCATTTACAGCAGCTATCTATTGCATGCTTGACTTCTTAGCCTTACTTTTCAAAGAAGGTGCATCTTCTTCTAATATTAAGATGCATCTGGCTGCCATATCCAGTTATCATATTGGATAAAGACTCTCCACTTGTTTCTCACAAATTTTGTAAAGCTTTTTTGAGAGGAGCTCTTCTCTTAAAACCTCCCTTTAAAGACCCTATTCCACCTTGGGACTTGAATCTGGTGTTGCAAGCTATTACTCAACCATCTTTGGAACCAGCAGCCAAGTGTGATCTAATTTTTTTGTTTTGGAAAGCTATTTTTCTAGTTGCTGTTAATTCAGCAAAAAGAATCTCAGAAATTCATGCCAATCATCATACTTAATTTTTCACAGTGATAGAGTCATCTTGAGGACAAATCCATCGTTCTTACCGAAGATGGTTTTCGAGTCTAATATCAGCCAGTTTTTTAATTTATCTGTGTTCTTAGATGTCCACAGACAACTACATTTTTACCTTGACAGAGCAAAGAATATTAGAAAATCTGACCATTTGTCTCCTCCTCTCATTTGAAATTAGGAAAGCCTGTGACTAAGGTAACGTTGACCAAATGGCTCACAGATTGTATTTCCTTCATATATGGCAAGTTAGGCATTACTCCACCAAAACCTGTATGAGTTTGTTCAGCTAGAGCTATGGCTACCTCATCTGTATTCCAGCCTAGGGTATCTGTAGATATTTGTGCAGCAGCAACTTGGACGACTCCCCAATACCTTTATTACTCATTACAAATTAGATCTTGGTCTCTAGGGGCAAAGCATCATTTGGTTCAAAGGTGCTTAGGAATTTACTTCCATGAGTCCTCCCAGGATCTAAGGTAGCTAGGGACTCTGTCCCACAGCTTGAGGAGAGAATGAAAATTAACATTAGATAAGCTAAAGAAGTTATGTACTCACCATAACATTCCATTTGTGTTGTTGATTTTCATTCCTCCTGAAATCCTCACCCACCAACCCCTACCAGTTATCTCCTGGAAGAGCGAGTGGATTTTAGGAAGTCACTTCCCCACTATGGCTCCAGATATAGTTTCTCTGAAGACTTTGTGGCCTATTCTTCCACTTCTATTAGTAAACAAGATCTAAGGTCCTGAGGACTGATCCATGCTGGGTAAGGGGCAGGCTCGAGAGTTTTTGGTTAACACGAGCTATATTAATGGCCACGTTGGATCTGAGGGATCCAAACCCACAGGTTGAGGAAGAATGAAAATCGACAACACAGAACGTTATGGTGAGTACACAGCTTCTTTTTCAAAGTGGAAAGGGATGATGATGATGATGATGATGATGAAACAAGGGGGAAGCTCAAGAAACAAGGAGAGACTGGGATTTTGGATGCAGATCATTAAGAAGGGTAACAATAACCATAGAGAATATTATATTCATATAGTAGTGTGTGGGTGTGCCTTCTTTGAAGGTTGGGTGCCGGCTGGGAACTCGACACCGTAAAAATTCACTGCCAATCATTAGCGGACCTGAGTTCCACTGTGGTGACCCCTAACCAGGAAAAGCCAAAAGACAGTATAGTAGCAGAAAGTATTTTAAGAAGTACGCCAACACATGAATGGAGCAAGGAGATTCTGCCAAAACGGATGACAGCAATTAGGGATACAGACAGTAGGCAAGAGGGTGCTGGGATTTACTGGAGAAAGCTGGCAAAGGAGCTAAGGTATTGGGAGCAAATAATTAAAGAGGAAAAAGTAATAGATTGGGAAGAGACCAACAATTTACTTGGACTTCAGGCTAGAGATTGACTTCACTGTCAAAGATTGATAATGGTGTATAAGCAAAGAAAAAGGAATAGGGGGATCCTACGTGAAAGGCCAGCACTGGTAGAGTTTTGGTAGACTCTAGAAGAAAAGCTGTTGCTAAAAAAGGGATAATTAGTAGCACTTATAATATATTGCATGATAACTATAAAAATCAATCCGAGGAGGTTAGAAAGGATTAGAAAGAGAGTTTGGATGACCAGTTCACAAAAAAAAAAAAAAAAAACAATGGGAGATATATGTATGGCTCAAATATGCAACAAAGTCTAGAAGATTTATGATCTTTGCTCTGAAGTGTCTACATAAGTATTTTATACCCCAATTAGACTCCAAATAACTTTTCCTCAGGTAGATAGCAAATATTGGAGGTGTGATGGGGAAGAATTAATTGGGAACATATTTTGGGAGTGTAATGAGTTGGTAAATTTTTAAAATTCCCTGCAGACTACTCTATCAGAAATATTGGATGAACAAATTGGTGTAACGAAGGAAATTTTTTTTTGAACAATGATATAGAATCAGAATTGCCTAAACATAGTAAAGCCTTGCTGAGTTAATTATGGTGGCTGCCAAAAAATGCTACTAGAAAATGGAAATCAGATTGTAAACCAACAACTAGTGAATACAGTAACGGAGATAAAACAACTGAAATGGGAGCTTTAGAAAAGCATAGGAGCAAATTACATGGCAAAAAAGGGGATTTTTTTGGGAACAATACATGCAGAATAATATTTTAGAGGCAAAAGTGGGTTAAAAGAAGGCAGGATTTGAATGAGCCATGTAATATTTGACTGATAATGACTGGATGGAGTATAAGTGAGGTATAATGTTTGCAACTGAAAATATTTAAATATGGTTTGTTTTCATTTAGATAAATGTAGGATTGCCTGTGTCATAAGTGATGATTTAATAAGGATGTTTCTTGTTTAAAAAAAAAGCTGATCCAGTAGTCAGGGATCTGGGAAAATGTAGACCATAATCTGGCCTTTGACCAACATGTAGTCCAGGCAGTAAGAAAATCATTCTGTGTTGCCCAGCTTATAAGTAAGGGTATGGCATTCAGGTCCAAAGAAGTTATAGTACCACTTTACTCTGGCTTCATCAGACCCATCACTGAATATAATGTCCCCTTCAGCATGTACCTGACCTGGCATTTAAAACCATTGTAATGCCCACAGAGGTTCCTCACCAGGAGAATCCAGGGTATTAGCACATTGACCTATGCCTGGCATGTAAGGCATCCTCAGCTCTAGCTCTGATGGAGCTTTTGTACATTCTGAAAATGAACAGCACCAGGAACAGTAGATCCAACAATTTAAACTTTGTGACATAAATAACACGTTAGCGGATTGAAATGCATCTTAAAGGATCCCTACATTCTGGAATAGGCTCCCCATCCATGTTAAGCATGACCCTTAGATGGGAAATTGGAAATTTATTCATGGTCTGGCTCCCATGTCTCTGATGGACAAGAGTCTGACAGTAAATATACCACAAGTAACATACCCTCCCACAAAACCTTTAGCAACCTCCTAACTAACATAACCCTTCCAAACAGACACCCATGTTACATAGGGACACAATTGGGTTGGGTTGCACTGCTAGGCTTACAAGTGCCCTGGCTATCATTAGCATGCTATATGCCTACGCATCTGTGAACCTGTTGGTAAGGATTTGTTCATTACTTTCATCATTTCTAATTTCCAGACCTCTGTAGGAGTATATTCTGTTCCTGGAGCCTTCCCTGCACTTTGCCTATGGATCACTGTTTTTATCTCATCTTCTTCCGTCTCAACTATTAGTGGCTGAGCCTCATCTTCCTATAGCGTTGCATTATTACATTTTCCATAAATAGTTCTTTCTGTGCTTTTTCTTGATTTCCACATTCCTCTGCTTTATATAACTTTTCATGAAGTTGTCAAAATATCTCTAGTACTTCTGTAGCATCTTTGGACATTTTTCTTGTCATAGGCTTCCTAAGTTTGGCGGCAACCCTTTATACTTCTGTTGCTGAAGCTGTTGTACTAAAAGGTTTTGGCTCTGGAGTTACCAAACAATAGCTGATTAACTACAATCTTTCTACACTCTTACATATGATTCAAATACTCCCTTATTTTCCCTTTAGCGCTCTACAGTTCCTCCTGTCCTTGCTCTGTGAGATTCCCCTTATTTTGTCATACTTTCCCCTTACTTTGTGATACCTTAACATTTATCAGCTCTTCTAAATAATTCCTATTACTTAACCATATTTTTCTGTTTTATTTCTACCCTATTTTTAAAAATATTTTATTTTTATTCCACTCATCAGCTATCCCTCTATAGAAATTTCTGTCTTCCCTAATTACTCAAATAATTTCCACTACCCATTCTTTAAATTTCTCTCATTTTAGCAGGCAGGTGAAATTGTACCAGTGTCTCATTTTTACTTCATTACCCTGCATTTTTATCGGCACATAACCTGAAATAGTTATTAGATGTGTGTTGAAGCTTTCAATTAAATGTGCATGCTCCTGTGAAATATAACCTGTTCTTTTGATCGGACATGCAGGTCCTCAAAGACTATTGTCTGGTCCATCCCAGTAGTTTTGGTGCTCCAGTCTCGAGCCCCTTTATGAAATTCCCTTGCCATAGTGCACATATTTCCCTGGTTATGTTGACTCGTTTGCCGCTTTTGTGACTGGAGGCATGATCACTGGCAGCTAGGTGCTCTACCTCTTGTATTGCAAAATTCATAAAGTTTGCCATGTAAAATAGTCTGAAATAGTTTTAAATACTTAAATTTATCATTGTAGCAATTTAGCAAGTTTTTTGCAGTATATATATCTTTGTATTCTTTCATAGCCCCCTGGTCTTTTCCCCCATTTTCTGTACCTATTTGGTGTGCTGTTCTCTTATTTAGACAATAGTTTCTCTTCTTCAGCAATTAATTACGATGGATAGCTGTTTTGTAGTAAAATCTCTGAAACTGGCTTTTTTTTTTGGATCTGTCTTTGATGGAATATGCATAATGGAAGAACAAACTAGTTTCAAGAAATGTTCCAAATGTAACATCAGAATCCTATCACAAGACCTCCATGACTTGTGTGTGGTCTCTTTGGGAGTTGCTCATTTATCTGAAAAGTGTGACATTTCTCCTGCCTTCATAGCTAGGCACTGATGAACAGGAGTCGGTCATTATTGATTCATGCCACAGCCCCTAGGGTTTCCATCAAATGTATGGCTGTTATAGCAGCTCATCTATGACTTGGGGCACACAGGATTTTTCCCTGCTTGGATGGCTGGCTCCTGGATACCCCTTGATGGAGTCCCTTCTGCAGACCACAGATTATCTTTGTCATCTGTGCAAAACCTAAGGCATTTCTGTGAATGTTCCCAAGTCCAACCTGGCTCCCACCCAGATTCTTTTGTTGCTAGGCTGCCACGTGGATAGTGCTCTCTCAAATGTCTCTCTTCCAAAGCACAGGGTTAAGATCCTAAATTCTGTGGTCAGTCTACTGTTAAGAATCCCCCACCCAACAGAGGCTGTAATCTTAATAGTTCTAGAGTTGATGTATCTTCATTTGTGATACTTGATTTTTCACACTTTCACATGAAATTTTACAGTGATTGCTTCAGAGCTAGTGGTCTTTACCTTCTGCCCGAGACCATTATTACCAGCTTATGCAGGAAACATCTTCAGTGGCAGTCGTTACACCTTCATTTAATTGGAGTAGGCAGACAATATCAGATCCCGTTGCCAGTGGCAGTCGTTACACCTCCATTTAATTGGAGTAGGCAGACAATATCAGACCCTGTTGCCATTGGCAACGGTGGCCATGGATACATACTCCCGTGGATGAGAGACATTATGATGTAAGGTGGTCCTTCAGAACTAAAGTTAATGACTTGGTTTCTCCAGTTTCAGTGTTGGCTAAACTTGAGTCACTTACCCTGAAAGTGGTTAGGATTCTTACAATGTCAGAAAAACCCTCCACCCAAAAGATTTACCACAAGTGGAAGAGGTTTTTTTCACTTGTGCTCAATACACTGACCCTTTTTCAGCAAATATAGCATACCTTTTCTGATTTTTACTTCACATTCCCTGAGTTTTACATCTCTCTTTGATTCATGTTCCAATTTCACCACTATCAAGGTAAAATTGGCAGCTATTTCATCCTTTCACATTGGCTTCCAAAAAATAACTTGTCATAAACTATTCAAGATATTTCCTAAAGACACCTTCTTGTTGAAACCACCAGTAAGATCCATTTTCTTCGTCTTCTTGGGACTTAAAAATTTTGTACTAGAGGCTATGACTAAATCACCCTTCGAAGCAAGTTCCTTGGCACAGCTTTAATTTCTTTCATAGAAAACTATCTTTCTAGTAGTCATTACTTCTGTAAGATGAGTTTCAGAATGCCACAATCTGTTTTCATCTCATTACTTGGTTTTACATACAGGTAGAATTGTTCCCAAGGTAGCTTTAAAGTGTAATATATTTCAATTGGTTCACTTGCTGCCTTCTTCCCTCTGTAAGAGAGTAAAGGAGAATGTATACTACATATTTTGGATGCACATACACACACCTAACAGCAAGAGATTCTCTGGTTCGATTCTCCTCTGGAGTGCCTTCTGTGCGGAGTCTGCATGTCCTCCCTATGGTCTAGTTAGTTTTAAGGACATGCAGGCAGGTGTGTGTTTGTGTTCTGTGAAAGGTGGGCACTGGACTGCCAACTTGAAACCATAAAAACTCCACTCCCAATCAATCTGCAGACTGGTAATCTGCTGTGGCAACCCCTAATGGGAGAAGCCAAAAGACATTGCTTTGCTGGCCGTGGTTGTGCAGTAGTTAGCACTGTCACATCATAGCAACAGGATCTCTGGTTCAATTCTTAGCTAGTGCACCTTGTGTGTGGAGTCTGCATGTCTTTCCTGCAGAGAGTGAGTTTTAAAGACATGCAGGTAGGTGCAAATGTGTGTGCATCTTCTGTGAAGGTTAGGCCACCAGGCTGGCAACTCCACACAGTAGAAACTCCACGCCAATCAGTCTGTGGACTGGTGATCCGCTGTGGCGACTCCTAACAAGAGAAGCAGACAGAAATTGCATAGACAGTGATGTTTCTACTTTTACAGAACAAAAAGTTTCAGGAAGGATGAGCAACTTTTCATTTCTTTTACCCACAAGAAAATATTGTTATTAAATTATCACTTAAGACACAGACAAACATACATTAACAGAAAGAAAAACTATATAAACATTTTTTTCCATTTACATACATTATACATAAAACGTTTTTTTCTTTAAATCTCTAATTAGTACTACATTACATAAATTGCTCAATTCAGGTCTTCCTTTAAACCTCACTCCTACTCCTTAACATTACTATGCATATATCGTTCCCAAAATTTCCATTTATTTCTGTTTAATTTGCTCCTTCCCTTTTCTAAAGATCCATCTTCCAGTTCTTTTATCTCTTTTATAATATTCTGTACTTCAGGTACAGTTGGTTTAGACTTTGATTTCCACTGTCTAGTAACTGCTTTTTCAGCAGCCAACAGAATTAAATTTAACAAGGCCTTAGTTTGTCTGGGCAATTCAGCCCCTGTGTCCCAGCTCAGAAAAATCATATCCTTAGATCTGATGTCAGTTTTTATTCTGTTCTCAACCTAATGGGTTCAGATCCGATCTATCGGATCTGACTCAGCTGTTAAAATAGCTAGTGGTGAACAGAAAACTCTCGAGCTTCTCCCTTACCCATAATGCACCCTTCCTATGTAGCTCAGATCTCGTTTGCCACTGTTCAAATTAGATGTGGGGACCAGTTGCCGTCAAGCAGATAAGTGTATTTAAAACTTCCTTTCTTTTCTAAATATATATACTTTTTTTGCATTTTCTCTGTTTATCTTTTTAGCTTAGCTTATATCCCTCACCTAGCAACTGCTTTCTTGCTGTTATTTCTCCTTTCTTTTCGTACAAAAGTACCTCTGAATACTATTAGTATTTCTTCCCTTTACACTTAGTGTATTCCCCTATTACCAATGTTGGTATTCTCGCCATTTTAATTCCTTTTTCTTTATAATAAAAAAAAAAAAAAAAAAAGCTTTCTATTCTTAGTTCTTGCTTAACCTTTTTCTCTCTTCAGTATGGCAGAAAAAGCAAAAGGGCCGGCTAGCTTCAAAAAGTGTGGAAAGTGTCAGAGGAAAATGCCTTATTCTGATTCACATACTTTGTGTGTCTATTGCCACGCATTTAACCATAGAGCTATGGTTGAATGCAAAAATAAATTGATTCTTAAAGGTCTTTTTCCATCAGCATTCAGTATGGCATTATCTGGAGCTTCCTCTTCCAATGAACAAAAAAGGGCAAGTCAACATCATGTAGCCCTTCTTCATCAAAAACTTCTGATAAATCAAAGAAGAAGCTTCTGTTCCAATGAACAAAAAAAGGGCAAGTCAACATCATGTAGCCCTTCTTCTTCATCAAAAACTTCTGATAAATCAAAGAGGAGGCTTCTATCGGATCCATCAGTTAAAAGACCCAAGCTTTTGGATTCTACAACCTCCTCGGATCTGAAAGTAAGGACAAAGAAGCAAATGGATCCATCCACTTCTTCTGACAAGACTAAACCTTCACTGGATCAGACACCAATTGATTTGACTTTAAGGGTACCTGCTTTACCAAGGGTCCCAATACTCACCTTCACTTGACCCAGTTCCATTAAGAGTACCTTCTCCTTTACTGGAAAGCTCAAAGTCACCTTCTCTGATGTCTATCTGTTCTTCTAGGAGTTTGACCGAAGATGTGGAGAGACAGGTGAGAAAGAAAGATTCTCTGGGCACAGAGTATGCCAGGGATATCCTCAGCTCCTACCCTTTTGGATCAGGAGTTCCTTACATCGACTACCTCTCCTTTGCATCCTCCTGTGACTTTTTTACAAGCTTTGGAGCTCCTGGATCTGACCTGCCTGACTCCATCTGCTTCAGATCTGAAGATAATGCTATCATTGAATCCGTCATTTTCTCTGAGTTCTTTGGTTCAGTCAGAGCCAGAGACCTCTCGGAGCCATAGCTGCCTAGTCAGCTTCGAGGTGTTGGGATCAATTCTGAAGTCTTCAGAGCCATTTCTACACCTAAGGGCTTTGGCTCGGGTTAGCTCAGCTCCAGTTTCAGCCTCAGGAGGATCTTCCTCAGGGCAGGGAGGAACTAGGATCCAGAGGCTTGACCTCTGAGATCCGGAGTCATGTCCCTCTCAGGGGAGGTCAGCCTTTGAGATTTTGGAGAGAGCCATGTCTGCTTCAGCAGCTCAGACAGCCCCTACCTCCTCAGATCTTCACCCCCAACCCTGTCATCCCTAAGTACAGAGTTTCAACCATTTTCTCCACAGAGACAACAAGTACTGAAATTCCAGGCCTCCCAGTATGTCATTCTCATTTCTTCTGATATCTCTCCTGTGCATCACACTGAGGAGGTCCCTAAGAAGAATAAGCACAAGAGGAAACACTTGGATACCCCTGAAGAATCCATCACTGAAGACACAGACTTCGATGAGGATGAAGGGTCCCCAAGGTCACCTCCTGATGATGATGTTGCCTTTAGAGACATCCTGGAAATTCCAAGCCCAGCAGTCCTTCGCCTGAGGAGTTTGTGTAACATGAGGCTTTTGGTACCCACCCATTTACCTCTTGGGTGACTCCGCCCACCCACAAGCTCATTGAGTTGTTCGCTTGGTGGACATGGAATGCCCTCAACACCACTGAGCTGATTCCTCAGAGATCAGACAAAATTATTACCACTCCTGAGGACAAACAATTTTAGACAAAAGGTGTGCCTGTGGATGCCATAGTCATGGCAGCGGCCACAAAGAAGGAACTAGCTGAGGAAAGTTCCTCTGTCCATCCCCCAAAGTGTCTTGAGCAATGGATAGGTTCAGGAAGCATGTCTATTCTTCAGTGACCGTCTCCTTATGATCCCAGAACTACCTGGCACACTTCACTAGGTTAAAGAAGGATCCATTTTCAAGAGTTTTCCAGATACCCTCTCAGGATCCATAGATCCATATTTAAGGAAGTACAAGCCTCGGTTACTTCCCATTTGGCTACCCACCAGTCTGTTTCCAACTCTTCCAGGAGGCTCATATCACATGTAGCTGAAGGAAGAAGTAGAGCAGCGGGTTCAGGCATTGCCATCAGGAGGTATGTCTGTATGCACTTGTGGTGACTTTCTGGAGCCTTTAAAGTCTACATTCATCAATGCTCCATTTGATGGCATGTCCTTATTCAGCCCTAAAGTAAGAGACACATTGTCCAGGTGTGAGAGAGATGGGAACACTCTATCTGCAGTAGACATACGTTTCTCCACTCCACAGAGATCCTTCTCCAGGAATCAGTGAAGCAGTGCAAAAAATGTGGTTCAGAAAATCCCAATGTTTTTTAAGAAACATGTAGAAGTAGTCTCCCAGGGGTAGGGGTAGAACTCCAGTGGTAAATGCCACACTGTTGGCAGAGGAGGCCAAAAAAACCAAGGGTCCAGAGAATCTTTCTTTGACAGACACTTCCAGTGCTCCTGGATGGAGGCCTGATCGCCCTTCCTCTGGAGGTAATTGTGTGTCAGCTGTTCCTGCACTGGAGAGCCTGGCTGGAAATAACATTGGATACCTGGGTGCAGAGGATATATAATACCCTTTTCCATTCCTCCTTCCCAATGCAGAAAAATCCCTGCTGTTCCAGCCAGTCAGAGGGAACAAGCAGCTATTAAGGTACAAAAGCTGCTAAAAAAAAAAAAAAAAAAAAAAGAGTTATCCAAAAGGTCCCACCAGACCAGAAAGGATCCAGAACTTACTCAAGATTTTTTTAGTGCCAAAGAAAATGAGACTGTAGACAAATTTTGGATCTCAGTAACTTGAATAAATCAGATCGGCAAAACAAGTTCCGGATGGCCACAGTTCAGTCCATTCTTCAGTTTCTGTAAAAGGATGACTGACTGTGTTCGATAGGCCTTCAGGATGTGTATTATCACATAAAGATGAATAAACGAATAAACACTCCAGGAGGTACTTAGGCTTCTGGCTGGGAGCCAGTCATTATCAGTTCAGAGTACTGCCCTTTGGTCTCACTACAGCCCCCTGGGGGTTTACCAAGTGCATGGCAGTAGTGGCAGCTCACTTGAGAGAGTGCATGAATTCTGGGCGTTTCCGTATTGGGATGACTGGGTCATTTCCACCCCAACCAGGCATCAACTATTGAAGGCAAGAGACCACTTTCTCCAGACGTGTTTATGTCTAGGGATAATTATAAACTACGAAAAATCCTATCTAGAACCCACTCAAAGTTTAAACTTTATAGGAGCAATTCTCATCACAAAAGACAGTAGCCTTACTCCCCCCTTCAAGTGTGGAAACAGTCAAGTGGCAAATCACAAGAATAATCTGCAGCAACAAAATGTCCACTCGGCTGGTTCTTCAGACATTAGAATCAATGGCAGAAGCAATAATGCTAGTTCCACTGGCCAGATTTCATATGAGAATTCTGCAATGGCTGTTATTAGCACAATGGTCTTTTCTTCAACAACCAATGTTGACTCAAATAAAGATCACCAATATTTGCAAAAAGATCTAAAATGGTGGATTCAGTTAGATCATATACTACAAGTCGCTTGTTTGTTTTTCCCCAGCCCAAGGTCACAGTGACCACAGATGCTTCCCAGCTAGGGTGGAGGAGTGGCATTTCCTAGGCAAAACCATCCAAGGCACTTGGTCCCCACAGAGGCCAACTTGCATATCAATGTCCTTGAGATGAGAGCAGTGCTTTTAACATTGCAGGCTTTCCAAGATGCTCTTCCCTTAGGAATGATTGCAATTCAATAAGACAACATGTCAGTAGTCTGATATATCAAACAAGGAGGAATCAGATCCTACCCCTTGTGTTGAGAGTGTGCCAATGGGTGATCTCATCCAGCCACTTTCTCATAAGTCCAGTGTGATAGCAGACAAGATGACCAGGTGCATTTTTCTACCCCATGAATAGTCCCTCAATCAGAATGTAATGGAAGGGATATTCCATTGATGGGGTCAGCCTTGCTGTGTGCTTTTCCATCTCCCCTAAACAAGTGCAGAAACTACTTCACCCTACCCCCCCCCCCGTTCGGGAGTCAGTGAGAGATGCTCTCCTTCACAATTGGTCCCCTGAGTCTCTCTTATGCCTTTCCCTGACTCATTAATCCTGCAATTTTCACAGAAAGCGGACAGGTTGAAGAGCAAAGTAATCCTCATTTCACCATATTGGCCTTGACTGATTTGGTTCCCCTTCCTTTGGCCTCACTTCACCAACTGTGGAATCCGGATCCAACTCAAGACCTCCTGTCTCAAGGATAGGCATGATTCACCCAGACATACCAGTCTCAGGCTAACAATCTGGCTTCTCCAGTTCCATTAATAGCCAGACAATCTATGCTCTCATCTTCAGTCCGACACATACTCTGGTCTGCTCATAAATCATCTACACATAAGCTATATTCCAGTAAATGGAAAAGATTTGTTCACTTGGCATTACAAAATAACATTGATCCCTTCTGTGCTCTGATTCATGATATTCTTGATTTTTTAGCCCGGCTTTTCAAAGAAGGGTTGTCTTATTTGACTTTCAAAGTCCAGTTGGCAGCAATATTGAGTTTTTACATTGGTGTCCAAGGTTCTTCAGTTGCTTCACATAAACCCTGCTAAGCATTTTGAGAGGAACTCTCCTTTTAAAGTCCCCTTATAAAGACTCTACTTCCTGTTTCCTCTGGGACCTAAATTTGGTGCTGCAGGCTATTATACACACCACTTTTCAACCAGCAGCTAAGTGCAATCTCAAATAGGTTCATGGGTTCGTACTAAGCTAATTGCTCTTGCAAGCCCATTTTAAGCCTAGTCAATTATCCCTTGTGAAAATCAAACCCTGCACTTTGTGTTTGTAAGGCAAACACCTTAACCATTAGGCCACTCTCCCAACCCCTTTTTCTTGGAAGACTATATTCTTGGTAAACAAAACTTCTGCAAGAAGAATTTCAGAAATTCAAGCCTTACCTTCCAATCCACCATATTTGATTTTTCACAAAGACAGAGTCTGTTTCCATACTAATCCATCCTTTTTACCAAAGGTGGTATCAGAGATAAATATCAGGTGGTATCAGAGATGCATATCAGTCAGTTCATCAAATTACCAGTATTTTTTTCCAAAATTTGAGAACAAAGGTGAATACTTGTTAACATTTATTAGATGTTTGCAGACAATTGTTTTTAACTTCATAGAACCAAAGATATCAGGAAATCTGACCAATTATTTGTTTCCTTTTCAGATGTTAAATTGGGTAAACCAGTTGCCAAAGTAACCTTGTCCATATGGCTTTCTGGTTGTATTACTTTCATTTATGATTTTTGGGCATGGCCTTGCCAAAATCATTATGAGCTCATTCTACTAGAGCAATGGCAACTTCATCAGTTTTCCACTCTAGAGCCTCTGTGGATGACATTTCTGCAGCAGCAGCTTGGGCTACCCCTTTGTTACTCATTACAAATTGGATCTGATCTCCAGGGGTAGGGCATCATTTGGTTCATTGGTGCTGAGGTACGTCCTTCCTTGAATCCACCCAGGATCTAAGGTAGCTGGGACTCTGAAGTTATGTACTCATCATAACATTCCATCTGGGTTGTCCATAGTCATTCTTCCTCAACTGCCCACCCAACAGGCCCCTACCTTTGAACTCCTAGATGAGCGAGTAGTCTTAGGTGGGCACTTACCTTGTTCTGAGCTCCAGATATAGTCTCTCTGGATCCTTCTGATATTTTCTTTACTTCCATTAAAAAAAAAAAAAAAACTCCTGATATTTTCTTTTACTTCCATTAAAAACAAAAAATCTGAGGTACTTAGGAAGGGTGCATTATGGTTAAGGGAGAAGCTCGGGAGTTCTTTGGTTACCATGACCTATTGTAATGGCTGAGTCAGATCTGAGGGATCAGATCCTAACCCATAGGTTGAGGAAGAATGAAAATGGACAACACAGATGGAATGTTATGGTGAGTACATAATTTCTTTTATAGCGACTTGGTTACCCAGTATTTCTGAGATAGTACTCTGTAGAAAATGTATTTTTAAAATCTGCCAACTCAGTGCATTCCAAAAGTATATGTTCCCAGTTACCTCTTTCTTCCTCATCACACTTCCAACTTTTTGTTTTTTAGCTGAGGAAAAAATTCTATGAAGTCTGCTTGGGGTATAAAAATACCTATGGAAGCACTTCCAAGCAAAGATTCTAAACCTTTTAGACATTGTCACATACTTTGGAGCCATACATATTGCTCCCATTGCTCTCTTCTAAACTGCCAATCCAGTCTCTTTTTTCCAATCTTTTCTAACCGCCTCCGATTTTCTTACAATTATCATAGAACATTTTATATGGCCTACTTATCCCTTTTTAATAGCAGCAACTCCACCAGAGATTATCTTTTACTCAAGATTTCCCGGTCTCTTTCTCTTTGCCTATACTGCGATATCATTTCCAGGTATGGAAGGCAATCTCTAGCCTGGAGTCCAAATGTCTTCTTGGCTTCATCCTGCTCTATTACCTTTCCCTCTCCAGTTATTTGCTCCCAAGTACATTGATTCCTTTTCCATTTTTTTCCAGTAAATTCTTGCCTCCTTCTGCCTGTTTTCTGTACCCCTACTTGCAGTCATCCATATTTGCAAATTTTCCTTTCCACTTTCTCCGTTCATGTGTTGGCTTCATTCTTAAAATACTTTCTACTACTTTCTGAATGTAATATTCTGTATGGCTTTCTGAATGTAATATTCTGTATGGTGGTGGTTCTTAAGGATCTGCTACCAAGTTCCCACTCGCTTTATTTCTTGAATTTCCTCCCATTCATCATCATTCCTTTCCATTTTGAATTCTAACCTTCTACTTGTGTTATGTATATGAGCCTTAACTTTATAGCTATAAAATATCACTTGAAATTAGGTAATTCTAAAAAAAGAAGTTATGTCTTACCATAACGTTCCATCTGTATTGTTGATCCTCTTTCAGTCATTACACGCATGGGTCTCAGTTCCGAGCTCGGAACCGAGCCGGCCATTTTCCAAGCTCGCATCAGCTTCAAACTCTCGAGCTAAACTCTTACCCAAAATCCCCCTCTCCCTGTTACCTCAGATTGAGTTTGCAAGTCAAAGAAGGTAGAGGCTACTGCTGGTCAAATAACCTGAGAGAACCGGATGGTGAGATCCACTAGAAGCCACAGGAGGGAGGGTCGTAATGACTGAACGAGGATCAACAATACAGATGGAACGTTATGGTAAGACATAACTTCTTTACCTGATATTGTGAATTCTCGTTCGTTCCTTACGCATGGGGCAGAGTCCCCAGCTACCTCTATTCCTGGGAGGCTCTCATGGAAGGACATTCCTGAGCACCATAGAATTGAAAGATGCTCTTCCCCCTGGAGGCCAAATCCAATTTGTAATGATTGATGAAGGTATGAGGCGTAGCCCAAGTTGCAGCTGCACAGATGTCATGTAAAGAAGCTCTGGCATGGAAGGCAGCAGAAGTTGCCACCGACCTTGTTGAATGAGCTTTCATGGTAGTAAGGCAATGAGATATTACACTGTGTATAAATAAAGGTCACACAGTCCTTCAACCATCTAGCTAATGTGACCTTAGCAACAGCAGATCCTAATCTAGGTCCAGAAAAGGCAAAAAATAACTGGTCAGATTTACGAAAGGGTTTAGTCCTGTTTAAGTAAAAATGGATTTGCCTGTGTATATCTAGGGTATGTAGGCAATACTCTCCTCTGTTTGAATGATTGGGAAAGAAAACTGGCAATTCAGTGGCTTGATTAATGGACATTTCAGAGATCACTTTAGGCAGAAATGACGGATTAGTTCTCAGAGACACTCTATATGAAAAATCAAGTATGGACTCTTGATACATAAAGCTTGAAGTAAAGAAATACATCTGGCAGAAGTAATAGTGACCAAAAACAAGGCTTTCCATGACAAATACTTGAGGTCGCAAGAAGAGGCTGGTTCAAAAGGTGACATTGTCAGAGCTTGTAGAACTAATGATAAATCCCATGGTTGGATAGGTCCTCTAAAAGGTGGCTTCAGATGATTCACAACTTTTATGAAGGTCTTGCACAATTTATGGGACATGAGAGGAATCCTGGACACCCTCATGAAAATTAGAAAATGCAGCCAAATGAACTCTAATGGTAGAGGCCGATAGACCCGTCTGAAACAGGTCGGCCAGATAGTTTAGTATTATTGACACTGGTTCTGAAGAGGGGTCTACTTGTTTATCTTTCAGCCAACAGGTAAATCTTTTCAACTTGCTCAGGTAAGTAATTCTTTATGAGAAGCAATGAAAATATCACGTACTGGTAAAGAAAGATCATTCTGCCTGGTAATCAAGGGAATTGGAGTAGCCAAGCCGTGAGCTTCAAGCTGTTCAAGTTGGGATGAATCAGGTTCTGTGGGTGCGAGATCAACTCCGGGGTTGGATGGAGAATCCATGGTCGATCTAGTAGGTGAGACCAAAGGATGGGGAACAAAATCTGTCGAGGCCAATATGGTGCTATGAGGATCACCTTGCTCTTCAACTGACGGGCTTTCTTCAGAAATTGGGAAATGAGGAGAAAGGGCGGAAATGCGTAAAGACCTGAGGGCCAATCGTGGACTAGAGCATCCCTGGGTGACTGTCCTGGAGGGGGAATCAGGGTGAAGTAGTTGCTGCATTTGTAGTTGGTCGGGGATGCAAAGAGGTCACAGCAAGGACGGCCCCAGCGGTGGAAGATCTCCGCCGCTATCAAGGGATTCAGGGACCACTCGTGAGGTTGAAGAATGCACCTGCTGAGTCTGTCTGCTATCACGTTCGAACTCCCGGGAATGTGCGTTGCTAGAAGAAAACGGTTGGTAGCCATCGCCCATTGCCATATCCTCATGGTCTCTCGACAAAGGGGGTAAGATTTGGTTCCACCTTGCTTGTTGATGCACCAGACCACCACCATGTTGTCTGATTGAATCGCAACTGTCTCAGATGGCATCAGGGGATGGAATGCTTGCAACGCCAGAAGCACCACCCTCAGCTCTAGAACATTTATATGCAGATGGGCCTCCAGTTCAGACCAAGTGCCTTGGACTCTCTGTTCCTGACATAGCCCCCCCACCCCATCAGGGAGGCGTCCGTGGTCACTGTGGCCTTGGGTTGCTGGGGGGAGAAGGGGCGAGACCATTGTGAGAGATTGTGTGTCATCCACAAATTTAAATCCTGTTTGCACCCGTGGGTTACTCTAATCATGCTGAAAGAGGATGCTGAAAAGGATACCATTGGGTGAGCAGCAGCCATTGTAGAAGCCTCATGTGAAACCTGGCCAGGGGAACAATGGTGATGGAGGCTGCCATGAAACCCAAACAGCTGTAGAACCGAGTGAGCCATGGATTTTTCCTTTGAAAGGATTGGAATTAGTTGTTGCTTTATCCTTAGAATTCTGTGCTCTGGAATAGCAGCTCTGCAGTTTTTGTGTCCAAGATAACCCCTATGAATTCTGTCGACTGAGATGTGATGAGAATGGATTTCTGCCAGTTTATAGTTATGCCTAGCATTTAAGCAGCGAGGAGAGAGTATGCCAGGGCTTTTTCCAGTAGATGTCTGGTGGGGGCGGAAATGAGACAGTCGTCTAGTTATGGAAACACCTGGAATCCTTGAAGTCGCAAGTGAGCTGTGACAACTGCCATGCACTTTGTGAACACTTTGGGCACTGTAGAGAGTCCGAAGGGCAGTGCTCTGAACTGGTAGTGACTGGTTCCCGCGCAGAAATCTTCTTGATGGCCTGTCCACCTTTATGTGGTAGTATGCATCTTGAAGATCTATGGAGCACATCCAATTGTCTTTTTCCAAAAGCAGGAGGATAGACTGTATTGTGACCATCCGGAATTTTTGTACTCTCACAAACTTGTTCAATACACTGAGATCCAAGATTGGTCTCCAGTCCCAATTTTTCTTTGGCAACAAAAATAGTCTTGAGTAGAATCTGGATCCTATCTAGTCTGGAGGGACTATTTGGATGACTCTTTTTCTTAGCAGCTTTTCTATCTCTAGTGCTGCTTCTTCCCTTTGACTGGGTGGAATGTAGGGAAGATTTTTTTGAAGGGGATGGGACAAAGATCGAAGGGGATACGATACCCTCTGGTTATGATCCTTTGTACCCAATATATCGGTGGTGATGGTTAGCCAGGCAGAACGATACAAGGAGAAACGTCCCCCAACCGCCTCCAGAGGAAAGGAGTTGGGCCGCTCTTGAGAAGCACTGGTAGGATTGACCAGGGAAAGAATCCCTGGAACCCTGGTTACACGGTCCCCCTCTACCCCAAAAGGAGCGTCTTCCCTGTGAGTTTCCCCCTCTGCCTCTGGGGAAGAACTCAGCCTGTGTGTCAAGGAAAGGACCCTGAGATTTTTTTGAACGATATCTTCCCACTCTCTTGATTTCAAGAGAAAACACGTTGTGGGGAAGAATAACGGACACCTATGGCAGAAAGGGTCTTACTGTCCTGTTCACATCTGGCCAGTGTGCTTTTAACTTTGGGCCCACACAACGAGGAGGCCTCAATGGGGGCATTAAGAAAAGAAGACTTAAAGGGTTCCGCGAAGTTGCACAAGCGCATCCAGGCATGTCGTCTCAAGACCACAGCTGAAGCCACTGCTCTAGCTGCTCCTTCTGATGCGTGAGATATCAGTCGCATAGAGGAGTTAGATATAGATTCAATGGTGGCCAGCTGAGAGGCCACTTTGTCACGGACCTCATCAGACACGGCACCAGCCAAGGTTTCAGAGAGCTCAGAAAACAGCTCCCTTTGAAGCCTGGTGATATGTGCCATATAATTCAGGGACCTGATAGCAAAGGTCGCTGAAGCAATGGTGCACTTCCCTATCCTGTCCAGGGCCCAGGACTCTTTGTTAGGTGGATGGACAGTCTGGCTTTCTTCTTCTGCCAGATACTTTTTTGTTGCAGCCGCCACCACCAAAGCATCCACAGGAAGACCTTTGGACCAATGGGGATCTGAAGCAGGAGGGGACAAGATCTTATCTGGCCTCCGGGAAATAGCTTTGATGGTATCAGGAGCCTTTCAAGCATGCTGCAAGATAAGCCGGACAAGTTCATCGGCAGGTGGAGTAACCCAGGAGGTAGGGGGCCGGGCACAAAAGGCCTGCAGGAACACACATTCCTCAGAGGTCAAATTAGAGGACTGCCAGTCACCTCTCTGTTTCAGGATTTTGAGGATATCACCAAAGGATACCTCAAAGGGTGACCGAGGGGATCCTTCCCCCTCATCGAAATCTGTCTCTTCGGTGAGGAACTCCACTGTGGAGTCCATGTGCTTCCTCTTACATGAACTTTTCCGGTGGATGTCCTCAGCTGGAGAAGACAGTGGAAAAGGGGATTCCTGAGGGAATATGTCCTGCGGCCCTTGCACCCGGAGTCCACTAGATGTGACTTGTGGAACTAGTGTTCCAGAGGTGGGTGGAGGTATAGACAGTCCGGTATCACCAGCAGCAGCGAAAGCCTTCTCCATCAGTTGGAAGGCTGGTCCACCCGAAGAGGAGTGTATGTCTAGGACAGGGGTCACCCCTCCCCTAAGTGGCTCAGCCTGCCAGTCCCTGGATGGCTGTGGAGCAGCAAGCTATGCATATCACAGCTGATATCCCGGGTTGTAGCAAAACTTTCCTGCCACAAAGGCAACTGCGGTTCCTTAACTCATTCACTCTGGAGCAGCTCAGAAAAAGCTGCCTTCTTAATTCCACCATAGGAACAACAGTGCAGCTTGAGCTCATTTTCAGAAAATCCATTTATAATACTATACAGAAAACAAATGTTCATAACTCTAACTATAAGAGCTACACTAAAAATGTAAACACGAAAGTTGTTCAGCAGACACTGACCTTTCCAACAGTGTATAGTGCATATCAAAGTCATTATTAAATATTTGGCAAGGAATGCTGATATTGTGCATATTTTTTTACCTTTTTGGAAAAGCAAAGCACAATATTGTGGTCTATGTACCACGCAGACCCATACAATTTGAATTTAATTTGTTAGTATGAATGTCAGCTTTAAAATGATACCTTAACCATTACTGTGTGATGCTCCTTTGATGAGATATTCACAGAAATATGATTAATATATTATTTCTCATAATTGATAAATAAAGCATAATATCTCATCACCTGTAACAGACAGAGCCTACATATCAGTGTAGAAGGTGTGCGTCTGAATGTCAGCTTCAAAATGATACATCATTTGTGTGATTACCATGCTCCCAAGCAAAGATATGGGCATAATAATGAGAAGTATTGTAAATGTATAATTTTCATATTCGTACAAGACTAAACAGACTGTGATATCTGTAAGTGTGTACAGTGCACATACGCAGTTCTTTTGCCATGTTGTAAGGAGTAACACTGTCTTCAAAATGAGGTATTACTTCACATGAAGAGATGCTCCCTTGCAAAGTTATTTACCAAAATATGAAAAAAAATCATAATTTCCATAACCTAAGTCCGAAACAAACATTGATATTTGCCTATGAGTACAACATACAGGCCACATTCTTTTACCATGTTAGAACTATAAATAATCTTTTCAAAATGATGTATTACTTAGCACATTCAGATGCTCCCTTGCAAAGTTATTTACCAAAATATGAAAAAAATCACAATTTCCATAACCGTAAGTACCAAACAAACTTTGATATTTGCACGTGTCAAACATACAGGCACAATTATTTTACCATGTTGGAACCAGCAATACTTTCTTCAAAAATGAGATATTACTTGGCACATTCAGATGCTCTCAAGTTATTTACCAAAATATGAAAAAAATAATAATTTCCATAACAGTAAGTACCAAACAAACTTTAATATCTGCACATGTGTCAAACATACAGGCACAATTATTTTACCATGTTGGAACCAGCAATACTTTCTTCAAAATGAGATATTACTTGGCACATTCAGATGCTCCCTTGCAAAGTTATTTACCAAAATATGAAAAAAAATCATAATTTCCATAACCATAAGTACCAAACAAACTTTGATATGTGCACGTGTCAAACATACAGGCACAATTATTTTACCATGTTGGAACCAGCAATACTTTCTTCAAAATGAGATATTACTTGGCACATTCAGATGCTCCCTTGCAAAGTTATTTACCAAAAGATGAAAAAAATCATAATTTCCATAAGAGTCGTTTGACATGTTAGTGTGGAGTGCAGAGGCATTCATTATCATTCAGTAGAAATATTTTATCATTATAATTCAATCAAAATACTATAACACTTGGATGTTACTGAGCCCTTCCTCCTACCACCTAATTTCCTCCCATGACTGACAAAGCTTGGAAACATGCCCGACTACTGAGTATAAGCAGAAGTACAGTAATACAAGCAGAAATGTCAAACTTATCTGGTTCATCCACGTAAGAATTAGTCAGAAAAGTAATAATTACAGTCATTGAATCTGACCATCACTCTGGTTACAATAAGACCCATGAGTTCTCCTCAACAAAAAATTATAATAACCATCACATACACATAACACAACCTGGCTTGTGCATTCATCAAAGTGATAACGACTTCTACTTATGTGAATAACAGTGACAGCAGCTGAGACTTTTCCCAGAAAAGTGATAATGACTCAATGCCATATTGTAACTGCACGTATTGCTAATGTGATAATGACCTTCATGCATGCTAAAACACATGTGATAATTGGTGCACATAACCAGTTGAGTAGGCATTCATTATGTTACCTGGTGCAGGTGTTATGTAAAACAGTATCAGTAAGGAGAAAACCTGAGTCATTCAGTCAAATAGTGTAACAGTTAGATATTACTGAGCCCTTCCTCTCACCTAAATTCCACACGACTGACAAGGCCAGGAGAAATGTCGCAAAAATATGGTAGCTCCATACTGTCAGTAGTCACCTAGTAATAACCTTTATTTCACTCAGGCAGTATAATCACAAATAGAATAATACAAGCAGAAGTTGTTTCTTGTCTTCTGTGCTGTACTATTGTGCTGTACTATAAGTAATGTAACTCAATGTAATTTGCAGAGTGACTTTCTATATGACCCCAGTAACCCATCCGGTTGTTTGCATTCTGTATGCAGAGGCAGCAAAATGACACAAATTGGCCCAGCAGTCACTTCAGCAGTGAGATCATGTATGCACAAGCAGTTCCCTGATACACAATGAATTATTACCTCAAGCAACATCCTCGTAATTATGTCTAGGTATACATGCACCCAAATGAAACATTTCCACAAACAAGCTTTCAGTAACATTTCCTAGTATGTGCAACCACCAGCATGAACACTTCACCCAAGCAACCCCTTCAGTGGAATGTTGAGGTATGCACAATGTCCAAAATTAAATGCTCCCCCAAACGAAACGTCTGTAAGATTAGCTAGTATTAAAACCACCAAAATGAAGCATTCAGCCATGAGAGCCCTTCAATATAATGTATGCACAGGCACCAGAATGAAAGATTTCCCTGAAACAACCATTCAGTAACATTTCCTGGTATATACAAGCACCAAAATGAAAAATTCAGAAACGAACACCTACTGTGTAGGTGGGAAATTGCATCACATTATCTGTTGAGTAGACATGCATTATATTCCTGGTACAGGTGTAATATAAGACAGAGTTATCACCATCTGTTAGGACAAAGACCATATTCGTCATGCTAAAATCCCACCTATATAGCAAAGTCCCAGCTCAGCTATGCAGCACTTTCACATAATATGGCTAACATATCCAAGTGGTCCACAGGCATGGTCCTAATCCCCACACACTCTGACAAGATGTTAACCTCAGCAGACTCCAGATGACTGCATAAAATAAAATGCTTGAAGACAAGAGAAAGACTACAAGTAGAGACGAACAAGACTTAGGTGGATAAGTAGCTTTGCTTTTTAACTTCTAATATACTGCAACTACTAGCATAAAATTGTAATTTATGCATTTTTTACTTCATACCATTTACATAACTTTTTCCATTTATATTTTTTAAGTTATTACATTATAATAACTACAACCGAACACAGTTAAAAATGTTAGGTAGCCCTAGTGAGAATAACTCACAAACAGACACTAAACTTCTCTTCCCCTGAAGCTCTTATCAATTTTTTTTATTTATTTAACATTTGTTTACCAAGAAAGTCCAACGTGGAACAAAGCCAATTTTCAGCAGAGGCCCAGGGAGAAATACTCTACATGTATGCCTTTGTAACATGGGAGGAAGCCAGAGCATCCAGAGGAAACACAGACAAACAGAGGGAGGACATACATACTCCACAGAGAAGGCACCCTAGCCAAGAATCAAGCCAAAAAATTCTTGCTGTGAGACGACAACACTACCACTGCACCACCCACTTGACAACTAAATTTCTCAATTTCACAGCAGAAGAAATCTGGAAAAAGCCAAAATTTATTTGGGAATGGGGGTAAAGCCCCAAAACCAGGGGCACATTTAAAATTTTTCTTGTATAATCTTTGCATTATGTTGCTACAGTAGTGTATTGTGTTACCATGTGTTTCCAAAAAAAGATAACAGACCAAACTCCCTGGATCACAGTAGGTAGAGAATGCAGGCTCCTGTACCTAAGGTACAGGGTTTGAGCCTAATTCTAAATACCAGTCATAGGTAGCTGGGGCAACACACACACATACACACCTTCCAGCCTGCATAAACGGACTACACCAATGCAATTATATAAACTACAGAACTAACATACAGCACACATAACCAATGTTAGTAAGGTAATCATTTTTAAACAGAAAGCAAGACAAAAAATACACCGTTTTCATATTCTGTTGGCTGCCTACATGTGACCATTTTTCTATTTGTGGATTTATTTTCCACTGTTGTAGCCTACTTATTCACTTTATATTAGTACTATAACTCTTAAAAAAACTCAATATGTGTATTGCTAAATAGATTTGCATACTGTCATTAAAAATGCCAAATATTACATATAAATGCGGTATATCCTTTGTGTTCTATATTATAATAAAATTACAATGCTATAAACTCTCACCACCAGCTCCACAGGAAAAAAATGCTTATTACCAAAATTTCCAAATGGCATACACTTCCATCCTCAGAATTGCTGCTCGCCAAAATATCAACTCACTTCCAGGGTTGGATGTATAAACATAGCTCTTAATCTCTTAACTCCTAGGACAAATCCAGTATGGTGACAATCACTACTACTACTACTACACTACACTGTCTACTAAACTCAAAAAAACTTTTCCCATTACCAAAACTAGTACTTCAGCAATATGACACTGACTGAAACTAACACGAGTGGTACCAATGGACATAGCATTACGTCGGTGAAAAAACATAATGCATAGCAGAGAAATGGGAGAGTAGGATGCAAGAAAACTCCTCAAACTCTTATTTTGTGAGGCATATTTTGTTATACAAGGTACCAACAGCGAGCTGAAATGTTGGTGCATTTATCAACACCCTCTTTCAAAAAAGTTAATTTGTACATTTCCGCTTATGTTTTGCAACTCTGTAAGCTTCGTTCTTACCATTGCTGCTTATTAACATCACAGGTCACCAGCACGTGGGTCGTGGGAGTTTAATTAACAGAAGGGGAAAAAAAAGCTTACAATAGCACTGCAGCAGAACAAAATAGTCTTACCTCTGTCGTGACAGTGCTTTGTTTCACTGTACGATCATCCTCTTGCACCTTCCAGCCTGCATAAACAGAGCATAGCTTTGGAGAACCAAAACACAGAAAAAGGAGCTTTCCAGCCTGCATAAATGGAATTTGTTCAGGCAATTCCTTCTACCGGTATCTCAGAGGAAATCTATATCACCAATAAATTATTATACAAGTTACTTACCCAGATGCAGGCTCAGGTTGATGGAGTTAGGGTACTGAATTCCTGCCAGCATGATTTAACTCTACCACCATGTGGTTTCCACTTGATTATTGCAATCGATCAGGTAAACAGTGCCGCGCATAAACTGTAGATCTCAGGAATTGCAGATATGGCATGACTTGGTGACATCAGTAACACCAGTCTGTACAGAATATTCCTCCTGTGTTCGTAGCTACCACCAGCATTTACAAACTCGGGCATACAATGCTGCTGGCGACCGGATTCATCAGTACATTCATCCAAGGCAGCCTGGTCCCAGAACTGTAGTCCCACTTTGCACAAACAGCAACAGGAAGCCCCATTTTCTTGAGTGGTGAATCCGTCCAATCAGCATCAACAAGAGCTTCACCAGTAGTTAACCAGCTACACCAGAAAGGAGATGTTTTTACTTCACCACCCCAATTAAAAACAAACAGCAAAAAGCACAGGGATGCACATAAACAATTGTGGAAGTATGACTTACGCTTTATTCCTCACACACGCAAATGAGCACAAACTGCAGCAAACGATAACCCCATAAGAAAGCCATAAATTATAGCCATCAAAACAGCATATTCAACTTTCTACTTACAATTATATATTGAAAAATAGAGAACGCAGCACCGGGCAATCCAGGGGCTTAATCAGCTGCTTTCACTTTACCATAGTTGTACGGGTGCAAGTGGCGGCTTAAAATGGAATAATCAGATTGGTTCCCACCACTTGCAATGCATTGAGAATTGCCTTACTGGGTTTCTTGTATTTACAGACGATTTTCTCTAAAAATGCAAATATAAACATCAGGTAGCTCCACACTGAAAAGTAAGTTGAGAAAGTACCTGAAAAAGTTCAGGTACTTTTTCAACTTATTTTTTAACAGTGGAGCTACAGTTAGGCTGTAAACTTTGATGCGCTTGTGGAAGGGACTCGGGTGTAACTGCCTACAATTACTACCATCTCACAGCGCGCTCGAATGTAAGCAAAAAGGCGCTGAGAGACGGTACTCGGGCTTAATGAGTTAATGAGATCCATAAAGGGAACCGCAGAAGGGGAAGACTGTGCTATATCCATGGACTTCAAAGGCAATGAAGGAGGAGAATAAGAAGGGGTCTTTGGAGATGGGTGATCACCTCCCAAGGAAGGATACTTCCTGAGGGGTGGGATACCTCTGGCTAAGAGTACCTGGTCCACAACGCAACACATCATGTTCGGAAAGGCTTCTAGTGGACCTCACGGAGACTGAGGGAGAAACAGGCTTGTCCACAGAAGAGCCAGACTCAGTGCCTATCTCATCTGACTGCACCGAGGACAACGGTGCCAAGAGAGACTGGACTACTGCTGTCTGCACCGAAGAAATCATCGGTGCTGAGGTCGTCTGCACTGAAACAGGGATCGGTGCCAAAGTGGTTGTCAGTGCCGAAGCTGGAAGTGACAAAACTGGAGTCAACAATAAAGGCTTCGGTTCAGAGGAAGATCTCGGAGCTGATGCAGTCAAGGTCTGCTCCAACTGAACGGTCGGTGCCAATACAGTGGTAATGGTCTGAACTGAGGAACCCCTCGGTGCCGATATATAGAAGGCTGCAGGAGAAGACGGAGCCGAAATCACTAATGCTAATCACGAAGGCCTCGGTGCTGAAGGTCTAGGCACTGAAAGCACTGGGGCTGACAGAGAGCTCGAGCCAAAAATTTAGCCTTTTTAAGTTTTGGTTGGTGGGAGTCCCCAGCCGGGGACGAAGGCAAAGATTTAGCCTTGGTAGAAACATCCATTTTCTTATGGGCTCTAGGAGGGGTTGAGACCTCCGACCCAGAAATAGCCTATGAAAATGGAGATTTTAGAAGTCCCTTCAGTATCAGCTTGTTTTTTTCTTTCCAACAAAGTTCTATTAGAAAGGTTCTCACAAATAGTACAGGGTGGTTCAACAGATAAATGGGAAGCTCCCAAACAATAAACACACAGAGTGTGTGCATCAGAAGTAGGCAGTTTGTGTCCACAATCAGAACACCGCTTAAACCCTGGACTACCTTTATCATCTGCCATGACAGCAAATTAATTAATAGAAAAATACCAACAATGGTACAAGAGAGTACCCAAAGCTATGAGAGAGAAAGGGGAAAAAGATTACCAACGATGGTAAAGAGAATACCTTGTGGTAAAAGTGGTAAGGAAAAAGTAGAAAAACCTGAAGAAATTATGAACGCTAGATGTGATAGGGTAAGAGACAATAAAACATGAACTTTTCTGACAGAAAAGTAATTTGTAAAACAATTAAACAACAATTGACCGTACTTGGCTCAAGAGACGTAGCTTGACACGACTGGATGGCAATGCGGCAAATGAAATCTGAGGTAACAGGGAGAGGGGGATTGTGGGTAAGAGTTTAGCTCAAGAGTTTGAAATGGACGTGAGCTTGGAAAATGGCCGGCTCAGTTCAGAGCTCAGAACTGATATTCATGCGTAAGGAATGAACAAGGATTAACAATATCAGATCAACTTGTTCTATTGGGAAATGTGACACCAGGAAAATACTACCAGCCAAGCTATCTGGAATTTTGTAAATATTTATATTTCATTTGTGAATATTAATCTGATTTATATAGAAATGTAACAAAAAGAGATACTGCCAGCACAACTGTCTGAAATTTTGTAAATGGTTGTGTGTCATTTGTGAATAACAACATGATTCATACGCCTGTGTTACAAATGTATGTCATATTGTATAGATGTGTGCTGAAGAGATATTTTTATACACTACTGTAACAGTATATATATATATTTTAAAAAGAGATTGCCTGGCAAAACTTAAGAATAGTTGAGATTGAAGTACTTTATTGCTGGGCCGTAAACAAGAGATGCTATCTTTCAGTTTCAGTCAACAATAGATAGGATGTCTACACTATGGGATTCTCTGTGTAGCTTTGAGAGAGAGAGAATTCCTAGGCTTGAGATGTAGATGTGCTTTATAGTTTTATGACTTCCAGGATGTGCAAACATCTGAAGGCTATGTATTTTCACAGAAAGCTGCTAATGCTACCAGTTGCGGTGGGGGGTTAGCCTGAGAACTGAAGTCAGGTGACAAAAAGTGATGTCATCCAAGCTAACCCAGCAGTAATATTTGATAGTAATTTAAGAACTCTCTGGGAGAGAGACTGGGCATTTTGTATTTTGTCTTGGACCTAGCAAGAACATCCACTCATCATCACCATCTGCACCTGAGTGTCTGTAAGTAAGACTGAGGGCATAGTATCTCTTTAAGATATAGATAGGAATATAATAAAGATTAGTTTATATGTTTTCTGCATTTATTTGAGACTGTCCTGCAATGTTGTCTTAAAATATTTCCTGTGATTCTGAAGTAACTGTGTTGGTTTATTGGGTATCGTTTTGTTATTTTATTATTTATTAAATATATTTAAACCGATATTTGTGAGATATATTTAAGCTCTTAGAGTACTTGCATATGTATTTGTTGACACTGTACAGGCCACTCCTAAGTAGCCTTCCAAGTCTTGGTCAATGCTACCATTTGGATAACAGAAAAATTACACAGTAGGATTGGACACCCTTTGCTAAGGGCCTTAGAGTAGCTGATACAAAGTTGGCTGGTGGCAGTCAGAACTACCTTATAGTCTGGGCAAAAGGGGGCATGGCTAGTAAACTTGTGCCAGGCTTTCCCAGGTGTGTGTGTGTTTGTATATCTATCAATGTATGTGTCTCAGCTACTTGGGCAGGGACATACACAGAGCACTGGTTGGACAGAGAGGGTGCTGGAGGTCTTAGCTTGGCCACTGAGCTGTGCCAGTGGGGAGTCTTATTGGAAGTCTGCAGAAAAAGGGAGAAACCAGCCCCAGGCTGACTGTAGTCTCTGTGTGCTCTTAACGGAAATTGCACTTTACTGTGTGTGTGTGTGTGTACTTATCCTCCCATTGTGTACATCCCTCACTGTTGCTAGTGGTGAGGATTTAGGCTCCGGAAATTTTCTGTTAAACCCCTACCACACATTTTTGGTACCAAACTGGCATGTCTGGTCATATTCCTCAGCGAGCTGTGCAAATCCTGGACTGGATTCACTCAGCCATGCATTGGCAGTGTTGCGCAGCCCCCAATTTCTGGGGAGAAAGTGTTACATGGGCTCAATGGGTTCCTGAGGTGTAAACTCGTGTCATGCCAGCAGAGGATTGCTTGGCTATCAAAAAATTAAACCACAGTAGCCAGGTACAAGAAGAGTAACTGCAATTTTAAGACCATTCATTTAACGCTAGAAGAAAACAGCTTCGCTCCATCTCACAATTGTGGACAATCCTTCTCAGTACCTAGACTACCTTACGGTACTATTTAACTGCCTTGATTTATCATGGCAAATTATTTAAGTTGACGTGAAATACTTACTCTAGTTTCATTTCAACTATTAGAAAGTTGGTTTAACTTATCCCAGCAATGGGAAAGGCTTCTGAAAGAAAATTAAGAAACCTTACAACAAGATTAAACAGCTTAGGGGTGGATGGATGGGTGGCTAACGGGTGTCGGGGGAGTGCAGTTTGTATCTCTGACAAACCAGGCCAGAATGAAGTAGCAGAACTGACTTAAGCAGGTGTGGCTTATTTCACAGCTGCATATGTGAAATCTTGTCATCCTGAGCAGTTTTACAAACTATAAAATATCAGTCATTATCTGTGCTATAAGCTGCTATAGTCCAGGTTATAAGTTAACATCCATCAACCGCTTGGCGCAAGAATTCTTGACAGAGAAATATGGGGAGGGGGCCAGAAAAATGCTGCAAAAATCAGGGTAGATTTGAAACACTAATCTAGAAATGTGATAGAGCATGCTAAGAATTAGCGGGACCATTAACAGAGTTATAATTCGGGCTAAAATATTCCTTTGTGGGTCCGTGGGGAGGGGCACCAAAACAGAACATATTTTGCTGGGCAGTGGGCATCCTAACTCAGCTAGTTTAAAGGCCCATGACAGACTGAGCGTGGTGCCGATACAAAGCCTTGGAGAAAGGAACAGAGCGAGACATGCCAGTCCAGGTCCCAAGACATGTGGTAGGGTTTTACCGGAAAAGTACCTAGGCTCCTTGATTACTGGGCCAGTGCAGGGGCTTCACAGGAAGTATCAACTTATCCTACATAACTCTTGCCCTCTTCCCCGCCCACATAAATTTCTCCAACTCTTTAATAATACAGCCCTGTGAAAACAAATTATCTTAATTCTACACAATCTGTATACTTTTATACCTTACCCCTAATCCTCCATGCCCCAGTATCACAGTATATTAAACTGCTTTCATCAAGCCTTCCCAGCCTTGTTACACTGTAGAACTTATATATCTTACAGCTAAGAGAGTACTCGTTTACATTTTAACATATACAGCAGTTGATGAAAAGACACCCCCAAACACATTTAAAATATCCTTCATTGAACACTGTACAAAACTGCTTTACATTCTCAGATGAAATTTACATCATGAAGCACTTAAATAAATATTAATAAAACAGTATTTTTTACTTAATTTCCCCTTTAGTGTTCTAAATGTTAATGACACAAGGTGAGGTATATACATTATTGTCCACCACAAGTTTAACAAAGTCAGCAAAATTCTAATCTTTCTTAGCTATTTTTTCTTGGAAAGCAATGTTTCACAAATGTGACTGACGCTTTATAGTCTCTCATTTATTCAGTAGTTTCTGTGCTGGTCTTCTTCCTGATGATCTTCATTTTCCATCACCAGATTATGGTTCATGTCCAAGATACTCATTTATTTATTTATTTATTTCACATTTAACCGGGTTGGCCTGACTGGGCAAGATGCCCTTTTTCAGCAGAGACCCAAGGAGAAAAGCTCCATTACAAAATTTAGCAATACAGTGATAAATACAATACTTAAAGGAAAAGTGTGATTAAACTTTATACAGAGTAAAGTGTTACAAAGAAAAGACATTTTAGTAAATCTTAGGTATTTTATACTAAAAGTCAAAGGATTAAAACAAATTTACGGAGAATTCAGTAGGACAGTCATTGTATTAAAGTGCATTAGGAGGAGTAAGGAACTTGAGAAGCTGAGGTAGAGATTGGAGGGAATTTAGTGGTGAAGGAAGACTCAAGGGGGAAAACTAGCTGTTTGAAAGAGGGAGAGTAGTGGATCAGGTAGAAATATTAGAAATTAGAGTTAAATATGAAGATGAGGTAGAAATGAAAAAGGAGGCTAAGCCGAATGAGAGAGAGAGAGGCAAGGGGGAAGATGTTCAAGTGGAGTCATTGCAGGAGCAGATCCAAGAGGTATGCAGAAATTCCTTTAATGCTATTTTATAACTGTGGGTATTATCAAGCTTGCGTATATGTTGAGGAAGTTTGTTCCAGGCAGAGGTGACCCTATTGCTGTTGTGCATCTTACCAAAGGATTCGTTAGGCTTGGAGATGCACAACAGGAGTTGGTCAGAGCTACGTAGGTTAAGCTTAGGGATATAAGAGAAGATAAGATTAATCAGAGATGGACAAACAAGTGGATGGTGAAGGATACAGTGGGCCAGATGGAGCTGTGGCAGGAGGATTTGGTGTTGGAGTTCAAGCCAGTAAAGTTTTTAGGGAAAGACAGTGGTGTGTTTGATAAGGGTGATTACTGGCAAATTATGCTGTTGGTTTTATTATTATTACCTATGTACCTGCAACCCATACTTCTTTTGTTTTTCCCTGCAGAAGTGGTGGTCCTTTTCACCACTCTGTACTAGATTAGTAATATTCATAGTTATTAGGTAAATACTGCACCACACTGACCTGCAATTAACTTAGCTTGCTTTTCCTGTTTTCTTTTTAGCAGTTGGCTTAGTCCAGTTTTTCTGACTCTCAACCTTGCATTACTTTATGTCTATCCCTTCCCCCACCTTGATCCTGCATACCTCCCCACCCACTTCTGCTTAATTACAGAGGTATCAAAAAGCCCAATGTAGAAAGGCACCATCATACTCCTAAAGTTTTTGTACATTTAAGTGCATCCGGGCGTTTCCCTCCTTGTTGCAAAGTTAAAGAATAACCTCCTGCTAACCTGAAGACGCCCCTGAAGCTGACTCCTTGCCTGGCTTCATAAAGCTTGTACTCCTAAAGTTTTTGTACTTGTATGTTGCAAAATACCTTTTTACTACCTGTCTGTAGTGCCTATAACTGCTTGTCAACCCTTCGGTGTGAGATTTAGTAGCTACCACAGACCCAAAGTCACTTCCTCCCTCCACCCTTTTGTCCCCTCATCCAATATCTTATCCCTTTGGAATAGCTTTTTGCCTACCTCCCCCAGCTGCTATTACTCTACTTTACCTACACTACATTCTAGTATTAAAACTAACTATCCCTCAGGTCCTACACTCATTCTTTGGCATTTCAATACAATTCTAATCCCCCTCTCTGCACATGAGAACCTCACTCTCGCTTTACTAAATCATCTACACCCATCTGATAAGCTTATATACTTTGCTCCCCAGTTTTCACTTGAGTTACTTCTGTATTACGCTAAACATGAGACACAGCTGATTGTCTTTTGACTGAACTTACCTTACTGCTCTTGCCCGCTCCAGTCGCCCTGCAGGCTCACTCCGCTCCCCCAGTGCACCTATCCTTATACTGCTAGAAGCCACACAGCCACCCCACATCAACCAACAGCTTGACATATTTTGTTACATACTCAACCATCTGTTACTAATTTACTCACACCTTCCACACTATCTATACTTTCCTCATTAAACAAACCCACCTCATATTTGCCCTTCTATAACCCCTAATTTTCTCATTACTTACATTCCCACATTCTCATTATGTCAACCCCTGGCTTACTAAAACTCTCTAATTTCCTCCTCTTGCCAATAATTCTTTCCGCTCTGCTTCTGTCTCATAGCCTCACAGGCTATGAATTCCTAAGCTCCTTTCAATTTCAACACTACATTAAACAAACTTCCCCTTTCTATCAGCCTGACAAACCCACAGTAACATTACATTCTCATCAGCCTACCTTCTCCCACAGTTTCACAGATTACACCACATTAAGTATTTCCAAACCAGAAAAATAGACCTTATTTTATGTAAACTAGCAAAACTTCCACACAATCAATATTCTGAGAAAATAGCTTCAGTAAAATTGGAACCAAGAGATATGCTTATACAATGAGCTTCTTTGGTAAAAGAAATAAGATTCATTCTCAAATTGTCTTTGAGACTAAATAATGACTGCACAGGTATTTGAACTACATAGAATAACAAGTTGTAACAGTTCCTTGCCAAGTAACATGAAAGCAGTAGTGAACCTTCAGTTTGAATTTCTTCACCTCCATAAGCAACAAGTTTCACACAACTAGTCATATTGAGTTGTTCATTAGCTCTCACTTTATCAAAAGTATCTGCTGACATAACATTACACCTTGAACCAGTGTCTACTTTGAGTTCTGTGGATTTACCATTGATCTGCACAGTATAAAATACTTCATTTTTTGTCAAGAAATTTACAGCATCAACCTTTTCACCATCTACTGACACACCATCTACATAGAAAGCAGACTGCTGCAATTCCACTTGATCCACTTGTTTTTTTGTGTGACCCTTATTTATAACTGTGTGAGGTTTACTTGATTTACAAAACTTTTGAAAATGGTTCCATTTTTTACATTTATGGCATTGCTCACCAACTGCTAAGCATTTCTCTCTTTTAAACTCATGGTTTGTATCACAGTTGCAACAGTTAACAATAAAGCTGTATTTGGGTTTTGCTAACACACCTGTACTGTACTGAGCATGCTCCATTAACTGAACTAGTCTTGGAACTTGCTGGAAAACTACATAGTTTCCCTCGTTGACCTGCAAGGGCTGTGGCTGCCATGTGTTTAGGCCTACTTTGCATGCCATGTGTGGCACACTGTCTACATTTGTTCTGGAGCCTGTTGAAACCATACTTTAATCACTTGCAAGCATACTTGTGTGTGCCTTTCTGTAACTTAATGGATTTGGCAAATCTCTATAACTTTACTCAAATCACTGTCACAAAGTAAAATCTTTCTCACTGCAGCACTGTTAATACCGCACACAAGCCTGTCCTTTATCAACTCATCTTTTAAATCACCAAACCAACATGTTTTAGCTTTGTTTCTCAGGTCAGTTATATAAGCTGCAAGTGTCCCGTAGTTTCTGATCTCTTGTGTAAAATAATGCCTCTCTAATGTAATATTTGTCTGGGGGTTATACATTTCCATGAATTTTACAATTCAAACACTCAGGGTCTTCCTTTGATTCAACCTGTACAACAATATGATGATTTTCCCTCCTATACTACTGGTGCATAAACAAATGAATGCTGTGTTTCAATGGCCTCTGACACAGCTAGGTTTAGAAAAATAAATGCCCTGGTGTGTGCATCTTTGTCAGAATAAACTGCTTGTATAAAATATCATATTCTTGCTCAAATATTCTCCAGTTCTCTGCAATATTCTGATCACAAATGGTGAGAGGTTTGGAAATCCATCTCCCATATTAACACATACCAGTGAAGGCTTTTGCAAATATGCACACACATACCAGAAATGTATGCCCGTACTTCCACGGTGGTGCAGCGGTAGCGCTGTTGCCTCACAGCAAGAGGTTCTCCGTTCGATTCTCGGCTGGAGTGTGGGGAGTGGCTTGTGTGTGGAGTCTGCATGTCCTCCCAGTGCTTGGGTGGGCGTTCAAAAGACATGAGTAAATGGGAGTGCCTTCATTGAAGGTTGAACGTCGAGCTGGCCCCTCGGCATTTGTGAAAATCTACTGCCAATTATTAGTGGACAGGAGTTCCGCTGTGGTGACCCTAACAGGGAAAAGCTGAAAGACAACAACTTGTAACTTTGACCAATAGTACAAGCAGTAACTGCACTTTACGAAATAATCTCTCGGGCACTGTAATACTCTTGAAATTTCTGTACTGTAAGAAATCACCTCTTATCAGTGTAAGAAACATTGCAAAATAACTGAACTCTGAAAATAAACGAGGCATAGGAAGCTCAGAGTAAGAAACATCTCAAAGTAATTGCACCTTGTGAATAAATAGTACACAGCACACTGAAACTTCCCCCAAATGGCTGTACTTTGCTAAATAACTTTTTACAATGCAAGAAACACTCTAATGACGGCACTTTGAGAATAGGCACACCCAGCACAAGAAACTTTTCAATATGGCTGTATTTGACTGCGCTTTGCACTCAAACTCTTCAGAATAAACGCACAGTAATAAGCACACACTGTAAGCACTTTTACACACTTTAGGATACTTTAAATAACTCGTTATGCCCTGAATACAATTCAAAGTAGTAGTTATGTCAAAACACAGCACTTTGCCAAAAACATGCAGTCATCTTGCTTTATTTATGCTTAATGTGCCCTTGTTGTCCTTATTATATTCCTTTTGCTAATTTAATCTCTTTACATGCCCACTGCACTTTTCTTCTGCTCTTTTTACTCTACACCTGCCCATTTTGCTTTAAACATGCACATTTCACTTAGCTCAGAAGTAATTTCTAATCTCTTATGTGCTTTTATGATGCTTGTTTTATCAAATATCTTAATATTAAACATTTCATGGCTTTCACTTGTTTAATAATGCAGTTTGTGCTCTTGTAATGCTCAGTTTTATCTTTTTTTTATAAAATAAAATGTTTGTGCAAGTTTTTATTCACTTTGGTTCCTTTCTGGCTCTTTTTTGTGCTCGTTTCTCTTAGTTTACCTTCACAATTATCTCTGCACCTCGTAGCTCTGGAAAGCAGCCTCTGGAATCCCGGTTCTGACACCATGTCACTCGCCTAATCAGGATACAATAGATGAGACTTTGTGGGTTGTTCAAGCAGCCATGTTATGTACAAACACATCAGGAATGAGGCTTAATAACTTTAACTTAAACTAATAAAAAAACTAGCTACTGCATTCATGCATGTTCACACTCTGGCTGCATTCACAAAATGGCACTGAACCTAGCACGTGCTGACTATTTATATGCGCATTCAGTCTTTTTAATGCTTCTTAAAGACACAGCACACTATTCATTCTACACCTTCCATCTGCCTTTGATGACCTGTGAAATGGTGAGTAGGTTGTTGCGGACATTCCTCATGACGGGTGTCTGACTATCTTCTTTATCTTTCTGTCTTTGTCTTGCAGCCCGATATAGTTTTTTTGTGCCTCCTTCTGAGTCACTTTGCAGAAGCTGGTAGAGTACCACTGATGTCCTGTCCTTTGCTATTGCAACTCCTTTCTCAGCTTCTATGTTAGCTAACCAGTATTCCTTCCTAGCCTAGTTGTCTTTTCTACACCCACATTTTCCTGCATTCCTTCTTTCTTTTGATGACTTCCTGGACTTCTGCATTACACCACCAGCTTTCCTTATGTACCTTGCTTCCATATCTAGCTTGGTCACATATCTGTTCTGTAGTCCTCACACATGCTGTTTGAGGTGCTGCCATTCTTCTTCAAACCCACAAATTTCCTCCTCTTCTTGGGGTGCTAGAGCCCCGAGTAATTCATTGAACTGTTGTACCTTCTCTCCAGTCAACTTCCAGGTCTTCAGTCTGGTTTCTGTTGACCTTAGAGCCTCCACTGACCATTGCTTGCAGCCGATTGTGGCAACCAGTGATTTATGCTGTGGGCGGCTGCTTCACTGGGGATGACACAATCATTGAATCTACCCCAGTTCCCTTTCCTCACTGGGGGAAGTCTACCTGGGTTGCACTTTGGCCACTGTTGTATGTGATCTTGCGACTGTCTCGCTTTCTGAACCATATGTTGGTTACTATCAAACCATTTGCCAGGCAGAAGTTTGGAATGGCCTCTTGCTGTTTATTCCTGTTGCCCACCCATGTGCACGCAGGCAGCCCTCATATCCCATTCTGTCTGTCCCAATACAATATGTGCTTTCAAGTTGCCCAATATCAAACACCAACTCATGTTGTACGGCTTTATCTAGTAGGTCCTGCAACTGCTGCCTAAATGCACTCTTTTCCTCACTATCATGGCCCTGGTGTGGAGCATAGGCTAAGATTATGAATACTACCCTGTCATTAGCGTAGTCCGATAGCTATGAGTCTTGTCAGTAATTCTGAGGATATCCCTCACTGCCTTCTGAAACCTCTCTCTCACTACAATTCCCACACCATTTCTAGCCAGTCCTCCTCCTGAGTAGTAGACTCTGGATCCCAATCCAAGTGGCTTCACTGCACTGCCTTTTCATCTTGTCTCTTGGATACATAGGATGCTCAGCCTCCTCCGTATCATCATGGCATCCACCTCCAAGCTGTATCCTGTTCATGGAACCTACATTAAGTGTAGAAATTTACAGTTCATATTTGGCAGTTGGATTGGTTTTATATCCAGCTTTCGCTCAACAGAGCTATCCCAGGTAATTCAGGCTGGGCAACTAGACACAGGCCGGTCAGTAGCTTATTGACCCAGGGCTGCTGGGCCAATAGGGAGACATAAATCCCCCTCTCCATTAGCATGGGTGTAGGTTGGAGTAGGCTGGGTCATCAACCCACTTATCACAGGTAACTCCCCATGCCCATTTGGTGACATTAGTCAACATGAATGAATCACCTGGAGCCATATTTTACACTGTCAAAGTGGCTAGCCCTGCCACAGCATGCAGTCTGCGATCCATGTTCTCCTATCCTGAGGATGTAGAATTCTTTTTCATCAATTTCCTTTCTTTTTTCTGTAGTACTTATCCCTTTAAATTTTCTTTTTCTATCCTTTACCAATTTACCAATAGAATAAAGTTTTTATCTTTTACTACCTACCAGTTTATTTATTCATCACTTATTTCAGAACCTTATTCTGTGTCCTTTATTATTTTTCTCATTTAATTTTTCTTCTATTTCTATTACATCTAAAATGTATTTTCTTTCTTCATTTTTTTGCTTTCTCTTCCCTTTTCCTTACTCTTATTTTCATTTTTGCAATCCATCCATAATGTCCAGTTTTATTACATTTATAACATTTCAGATCACATTTTTCTTTGCATCATGTCCCATTTTCCCACAAGTATAACATTTTCTTTTGTCACAATTGGTTATCAAATGTCCTCCTTTACCACACACACACACAAAAAACAAGTTTTGGGTTGTCCCCAGTATTTTACAACACCCCTATTACCCTCCACATTTATCATGCTTAGTATAGGTATAATTTTTTTCTCTTGATTTTTAAAGCAATAATAGAATCTCAACCACCAGTCAATAAAACCCTTTGGTCATAAGCTTTTATAATGTCCAGTACTTGTTTACATAACATATTCAAATTTCCTTTCCAAGTGTCTCTTTCTACCTCTGTTTTAAACTGTACATTAATTTTCTTTTTTTGTCTCCCCTGTTAAACACTTTTATTGCATAAAGATTCCATGGGTTAGTCTTTTTTTCATAGTCTCCAAAAAAATTTTACACTGAAAACACTGTCTCAAATATGTCACAATGTATTTTTGTTAAAAATAAATGTTCTTACCTCATTTCCTTTTACCTCCAAAGGAGCTATTAAAACTGCCCCACACTTCATACCTATTTCTTTGTCTTCTTTACTTGAATCCTTACCATGTACTCCTATTTGTCATTTTCTTTTGCCTTTTTTCCTTCTACTTCTCTTTTGCCTTCTTTTACTTTCTCTGAATACATTTTCTTTTCCATTTCATCACTGTTCTTCAGGATAGTCTCCTCCTTTCGTATTTTCTCCATAATGTCCCCCTAGGAAATTTCACTTTCATTTTCTGGCTCACTCTGCATCACCATTTCTTTAAGTAAATTGTCCCGTAACTCTCCTGATTGGAGGGTGTTATACATCCATCAATTGCTGACTCATATGCCTCAAACAGATTTCTTTGAAAGGTTTCCTCAGAATCCTGCACACCTTCTCCACTTTCAATATTTGCTTTCTCCTCCATTTCTCCCAACACTCCATCTCTCCATCTGGTGTTTCTCTGGGCCACCTCCAAGTCTGGAATGTAAATAGGAAGTACTCCTGCAAAATGGATCCCACTTGCGACTATGACAAGTAGGCAAAGCTCCCCGATGCCCTGGCTAAATTTCCCTTAGTAGTAGTATAAATATCACCTTGAGTCTCCCCCTTGAAAAGATGCTACTAGTCTAGTGGGACTAACTCAGTCACAAGTTCCTAGGATCACATGAGGTTACTAGGCTAATTGCCCTGGGGCCCTTACAAGCCTAGCCAACAGTTTATCCTCAAAAAGAAACCTCAGTCAGCACCTGTCACCCCTGTCAGAGAGACACAGGTGGAACCCCTGGGACAAATTTGTGGTTTCCCATCCACTCATCAAGGTTGCACTTGAAGAGGGTCAGCGAGGTGCTCTGTTTGACATGTACAGGAAGTCTATTCCACAGGCGAGGCAGCCTCTGGGAGAAAAACCTGTCTCTCCAGCCAGTTTTGTTGATGTCACATATTAGATTCAGGCCTTTCAAGTGGGTAATGTATAAAGAATTAGACTTACAAATATGGAGCATCTCTAGTAGGGCAGGGTCCAAAATTGCCTTGTAGGCAAGACACAGACCACCCCTGTAGGATACCAAATAAAGTGACAGGTGTTGGAGGACATGTATTCTCTTTGTGAGGTAGTTCAGTGCCTTTCCAGTTGGTGCAGATGTTTGGAGAGGTACATAACAAATGGGGCATTATACTCAATTATTGGTCTAATGAGGGAGGAGTATAGAGAGGTAGTAACCTCCTTTTTTCTGGATGCTGTTCCTTTACTTATGAGATGAACCAAGTAAAAGGCTTTTCTGACCACTGCTGCTACATTATGATCGAATGTGAGGTTATCAACTTTAGTGCCCGGCTCTCTCACCACAGGTTGTATGCTTAGGGGGTTGTTGATGTGGTAATCAGCAGAGGCCATCTTTTTGCCAAATGTTATGATGATTTGTTTTGCATTTAGCTTGAGGCCATGACTTTGGCACCAGTCATTATTTGCTGTGAAATGCTCTTAATATGTTATCATTTGGGGAGTCAGTGACAGCACCCAACTTACACTTGTTTGCAAACTTGGTCAGCCACAGGCCTTTTGACTTTGTCTGGACCTCTGAGAAGTAGATGCCAAACAGTAGGGGTCCCAGGACAGATCCCTGGGGAACTCCACTACTAACAGGTCTATCAAAGGTGGAGGCACCTATTTTGACTTTGAGGGTCCTGTCAGTGAGCCAGTTGGCCACCCACCTGATGAGATAGGTATTTATGCCAAGTTGTGTTAGCTTTTCAATGATGCCCAAGTGGCCGTTTGTGTCAAAGGCCTTGGCCAAGTCAAGGTAAGCTGTACGCACTGACTTTCCCTCATCCAAGGCCTTGGTGAACATCTCAAACTCAACCAGGTTCAACAGGCAAGATCTGCTCGTGACGAATCCGAACTGGGTGGGGTCAAGGGCTTGGAGATTCCCTATGTCTTTGTTTATGAGATCCAGAATAATATACTCCATGGCTTTACAAATCAGACTTGTCAAGCTAATGGGGTGATCATTTCCAGGGTCAGTAGTGGGACCACCTTTCTGCAAGGGGATGACAATGGCAGTTACTCCACTATGCTGGAATGAAGCCTGTACTTAGTCTGTGGTTGAATAGGGTGCTCAATGGTGAAGCCAGTTCTTGCTGGAGATGGTGCAGAATACAGCTTTGGATACTATCAGGTCCCATGGAAGCTGTGTTATTTGCCTTGGATAGGGCCTTTAGCACTTGATCTACGGAAATATGAGGTGTGGGATAAGCATCAGGGATGTCGAAAGGGCATTTGGGGTGAAGCTTGTGCTGAACCTAGCAGGTTGGCCAAGTCAACAGGTCTGTTGCAAGTGATACTGTTAAGTACTAATTCGGAACAAACCTGGGCTTTGCCATGGAGCTGAAGAAAGTGTTGTGGTTTCCCTTTGTTTTTGAGGCTAGTTTTGATTTATAATTGGTTTGGAGGCTTTCACTAGTGATCCAATTTGCTTGTTGAGGCTAAGGAGGGAGTTTTTCCAATTTGGAATATGTTAATTTTTACCTTTGGACAACTGTTTCCTTTTGTTGTAAAGCCTGATGATAGAGCATGCCCATCAAACAGGTTTGTGTTTCCTTGAGGAACAGGTTTTAGTTCTATTGGGTATGGCTGAGTCCATGAAGTTGTACAGGTGCCTGTATACTGCATTGGCTTACTGTTTAGCATAGTTCTCTGCATCCTCTGAGGGGGGTGGTGGTGTGGGGTGGTGGTGTAAAGCTACAGATATAAGTTGTAGTCTACTTTTGAGAAGTTTTTTAGCTTGATTACAGTTGAGGGTATTCTTTCAACAAAGAATAAACAGACAAAAACACTAACATTGGTGATTTATTCTGTATAAACACAGCCATTCAGCTATGTACAACAGGTGCAGCTCTGTTGCATAACATTTGTACATTTCTGAATCACTCCACCTTTTTGTTTTTCCTCATCATACAAGACTGCTCATTATCCAGTCATCAGCATACACTATGACTTCCCACATTGTAGAGCCTGGTTTCCTGTACTGCATATGACTCCTTGTTATTCATGTGTGTGAGTGAGTGCTTTGTAGGTTTCAAAGCTGTTTTAGCTTCTCACCACTGTTCTATGATAGATACTGTGTATGCTGTAGTGTGACCCTAGAGAATAACAGCTCTGAAAGCCTCTCTGATATCAAAGAAGTGCACAACAAGCATGTCTTTTTCTCAATTTCAAAGCATAGCTAGTAGACTTCCTTTACCAGACAGTAATGTAAAACAGCACTGTGGCATACTAGTACAGATTTAAATAAGTATAAATGACTACAGCTTGAACAAAACATTAGTGCAGTAACTATGGCAAAACCATAAATGTGGAAGCTGGTTATCAAAAGTCGAAATGGGGAAGCAGAGTTCCTCTGTACTAAACTATCAGTATCTTAGTTATTTTAGCATACGAACTACTCTGTTGAAATCTTATTTCACTGAATTATAGTAGCTACAAAATGTCAGATTAAATCAACACTAGGTTTTAATAAAAGTATGGTTTATGTATTTTATTTTACAACTGTTGACTAGGAAAGTCCAATGGACAAAAGTTACCCATTTTCTTTGGAGCCCCAAGGAGAAAAACCCCATAAGAAATATATAATATTGTGAAGCCCACCTATGGCCCAATAAACAAGGAGCCTCAATCCTCATCACTATCACCAGTGATGATATACACTGCAAGGATGACTGGTACTCGCATAGTATTTCCAGATGGAGCTCACTGTATCAAGTGCAATTTCCCTTAAGAGCACACAGAGACCAGTCAGTCTGGGGCTGGTTTCTCCCTCTTTCTCCAGATACCCAGTAAGACTCCCCACTGGCACAGCTATAGAGTTGAGATCGCAGCTGAGTGACCAAGCCAAGACCTCAAGCACCCTCTCTGTCCAACCAGTTCTGTGTGTCCCTGCCCAAGTAGCTGACACACTCTGAGGTTCGATTTACACACACACCTGGGAAAGGCTGACACAGGTTTATTAGCTGTCCCCACCTTCTGCCCAGACTATGCAGTAGTTTAAGTGCAACATCGTCCTTAACCCTGTTATATAAAGAAGCAGTCTGTATTTTAAAGTTTGGCACTTTGGTGCCTCATGGTTTAAACAAAGAACTTGAGTGGAAGGCTTTTCTGCATTAAGTGCTAATTATTGGCTTATGTTTTGTTTTATTTAATTGATTAATGATGTGATATTTGTTATTTAAATGTAGCTTGTGCTACTGTGATGTTAACTCTGAAAGGCTTGTTAACCGAGGTGCTGGAGTATTAAAAATGTTTGGATTTTATAGATGTTCTTCATATTTCACTGTTGCAGTCATCACATTTGGGTTATCTGCCTGCAGGTAGCCCTCAGCTGGCCTGAATACCAGAGTCTTCGGATTTCTGGGTCAGATGCTGTCTCTTTCTTCCATGACGTCAGGTCATCAGGGGTATAAAACATGCAGCCGATGTCATTACATCAGTCTTTCATGCAGTGCGGTGCCCAAAGCAGAAGCAGTTCACAAGTGCTGGTTGGCAGACTACTGAAATTTTTATTTTTGAGTTTCAGATCCAAAGTCTTCAAAAAAGATAAGTACCCCAGTGGGGATCCTTTTTCTTGCTCCAACCGGTGTCAGTAAAAGTGAAAAATTGTCTTACTTGTGTTAAGCAAATACCTCAGAGATTTTCATTCATACTGCATCCCTTGTTTAGGCCCAGATCACGACATCCCTCGGTGTCGGACTTGTGCCTTGTTCAATCCCCGAACTATTCGTCGGGCCATTTTTTGCAGCCAATTACTTTTGTACTCTGTCTCAGTACTCCAAAATGGCTTCGTCAAGCCATCAGACTACCGATCTTCTGAAAATATGTAAGAATAAAGAGAGACAGACCGCATAGGTCCCAAACTGCTGACTATGCTTCTGTTAAGCTAGTCGCCAATCTGCCAGTACTCAGGGAGGTGCTTTTGCAGCCCCTGAAACCCACTACTTCAGATTTGCAGGCCTCTACTGGGATCCATTTGGAGTCCGGTATGCCACGAGATACTTCGACTATGGAACCTGCGGATGTCTACCTTGGATGGGTCCGGAGCCGCTGTGCAGGCACCGGCTTTCTAAGGTGTATTCAGGCCTACAAACTTGCATTTTAAACAGACGTCATTGTTTCCATTCAGAAGTTCCAAATCCCTCAGGCCTAAAACTCGCACTACGCCTAGAAAACTGATGACCAAACCGCGAGTTCAGGCCCATATGCCTCAAAACAAATGCTTAGAATGGCTGAAGACCTTATTACCTTAATTAGGGGAAGCCAGCCTTCCCCCTCTAAGAGACCTAGAACTGAATTTCTTACCGATTCTTCTGATCAGGAATCAGATATTTCTGTTCCTTCTGAATACCAGGATTTGCCCTTATCTGCTTATGAGGATTCTGGAGGGGAAGATTGGTCTTTCAGTGAAACCTTGCATACTCTTAGGGAGCATTTCCGCTGGGAAAGCCAGGATTACTCTGAGTCTAAAAGGAGGCTTAGGGAATTCTTACTCCTGCCCCAACACAGGCCTCTAGCTATCCCTCCTGTTCTTGACATTGTAGATGATGCTTTCTTGCAATCTAGCCTTACCCCAGACACTTTACCTCTAGCTCCCAGAAAACCTGACCGGTATTACAGAACACCGGACTCTCACAAGTTCCTCTTCAAGAATCCTTCTGCAGATCCAGAGACCATTTCCCAAGGACCAAAAGGCATTAAGGCTACTTCTGCCAAATATCCTACCCCTTCTGATAAGAGATTCTAGACAGCTGGAGTAAGAAGGTGTACACTTCTGCTACTTTGGCCATTAGGGCTTTAAATTGGCAGTTTCATATGTTAAAGTATCAGCAGCATATTATGGGACTACTTAAACAGAAAATGATGTTGATTCTTGACTGTGCTGAACACAAAGAATTACAGGATTTAATGCATTCTGCAGAACAAGCTGGTGAACACACTTTGCAATGTGGTTTTGACACTTTAGAAGCATTTTGCAGGGCTGCTGTCACTGGGTCTCTACTTAGAAGGCATGCTTGGCTTAAGTAACAAAACTTGCCAGACATGTTAAAGCTAAATTACTAGAAGCTCCCTTAAACCAAGACCACCATTTTGGCAACAAAGCAGAAGTCCTCAAAAGGATGGAGGAAAAAGCTAAATCTATGCAAACTGTTAAAGATTTCCTACAAGTACAGCTTCCCAGATTTAGTAGGCATTGGCCTTCAAAGAAATGGTCCTTTCCAGTCTCTTCCAGGCCTTCTCAGTCCAAACCCAGAACAGCAGACCACCTAGGTTACAGTCTCAGGCTGCGCACAAACCTAAGCAGTGGGGGGCTCCCACTTCCAAAGCAGGGAGTAGTAAGCCACCCCCCTATGGAAAAATAGCACAATGACCACCTTAACCTTTCCAAGCCCTGCTCAACTGCCTGCTCCCTTAGGAGGAAAGCTCACCCTGCATGCAAAAAACTGGGAACTCATTATCCAGGACAAATGGGTTTTGAACGTAGTTTCCCAAGGATACAGATTCCACTTCCACACATTACCAATCCCAAATGGTTGGCCAGACCTACCCCCCCAAATCAGTGGGCAGAGGCCCAACAGCAGGTTCTCTCTCTTCCAAGTATCAGGGCTATAAAACCTGTCCCAGCAAAACAAAGGGGACAAGTTTTTTTTTTTTCCAAGACTTTTCCTAGTACCCAGAAAAGACAGCTCCTGCCATCCTATCCTGGACCTCTCTATTCTAAACACCTTTCTGGTAATTCCAAAATTCAAAATGTTAACACTCCAACAGCTTCTTCCTATGCAAGGAAATATGCCTGGCTGGCAACCTTAGACTTAAAGGAAGCTTACCTGCACATTCCAATAAGGGAATCTTGCAGGAAATACCTACTCTTCAGGGCTTAGTTCTCTGCACTTCCCCTTTGGCTCATCTACTGCACCCATGGTATTCACAACGTGTTTAGTTCCAGCCATTGCATTTTGCAGGCAGATAAATATTCAAATATATCCATACTTGGGACGATTGTCTGATTCAGGCAGAAAGCCAGGACTTGCTATAACACCTGGCATTTGTAAAGAAACTTCTAACCTCACTGGGGTATGCCATATATGAAAAGAAATTTCACCTAGTACCCTGCCAACAGACTGTATTCCTGGGAACAAGCTTGAACACAACCCCCAGATGACATTCCTCACACTAGAGAAAGAAGTTTGATAACCTACTTCAAACTATTGGCCACAAAACTCCAACTATCTGCAAGAAAAATTCTGCAAGCCCTGGGGTTCATGGCCTCTTGCATTCTACTAATTCCATATGCAAGGTTGCATACGAGGAAACTACAATGGTATCTAAAAAGCCTATGGTGACAACATTCTCGGGACCTGGAATCAATGAATCTCATCATTCCTTGTATAAAGACAGAGTTCCTTTGGTGGGCAGAGGCCTGCTACCACAAGGGGCTCCCTTTCATTCTACCCCCTGCCGCCCAAACCCCAACAGGTGCATCAGACTATGCATGGGGGGGCTCACTTGGCAGGGCAGTGCATTCAGGGCAAATGGAACCAGAGACAGATGCACCTGCATATTAATCAAAAAGAAATGCTAGCTGTACAGAATTCCCTGACAGCCTTCAAAGACCGTATTCTTCCAGGACAACTATTGGTAAAGACAGACACCACAGTTATGTGGTACATACACAAGCAGGGGGAACCCACTCATTCCCTTTCTGCAGACTAGCCATGGCTCTGTGGAACACAGCCTTGAGCTACCAAGTGCACCTAACAAGCTCAATTCTTACCCGGCAAGCTAAATTCACTGGCAGATAAGCAGAAATCTCATGGACCCACACGAATGGAAACTAGAACCAAAAATATTCAACCTCGAGGAACAAATGGGGGACTCCAGAGATAGTCCTGTTTGCCTCCCCTCAGAACTACCAATTGGGCAAATTCTGTACAAGGACTCCTCACAGTCAAGCTTGGAAAGTGGATACCCTGTCCTTTACCTGGGAAAGCCTCTCGGTTTATGCCTTTCCCATTCTGCCTCTCCTCTCAAAGACTCTATTAAAGATAAAACAGGACAATCCAAAGACAATATTGATTGCACCAGGCTGGCCACACCAGCACTGGTGACACTGCTGCAACCACGGCAACTGCTTTAGACCGCTTCCCTGCTGTCCCAGCAGGCGGGCCAGATTCTGCACCCTCAGCTTCAAATCCTGAACCTTGCAGCATGGCTAATTCCTTGAGCTCTACCCTAGCATCCCTCAGTAAGCAGGTGCTAGATGCCATTCTGGAGGCAAGGAGGCCTAGTACTAGAAAATCCTATGCTGAAAAGTGGAAAAGATACTGTTCCTGGAGCCAGACCCAGGGGATGGGCACAACGGTGTCCAGCTTACCACGTAACAGAAATGCTCCACAAGGGCCTATCCTTCTCGTCAATTAAAATTCATGCCTCTGCCATTTCAATATATTATAATACTGAGCCACCCTCTTCTCTCACCCCCTGCTAAAACAATTCCTTAGAGGGGCCAAAAATTTAAGACCCTCACAGGAGAGCCTCCACTCCAGCCTGGGACCTTATCTTTGTATTGGAAAAGCCCCCCCCCCCCCAGTTGAGCCAGCTGCAACAGCGGAGTTGAAATTCCTTTCTTGGAAAACAGCCTTCCTTCTAGCCATTACTTCAGCAAGAAGCGTGTCTGAATTACAGGCCCTCATGGCAGTGGAACCCTTCATTATCTTCAATGCAGACAAGGTTTCCCTCAGGACCAATCCTTCCTTTATGCCCAAGGTGGTGTCTAGTGTAGCCCTAAATCAGTCCATTCATTTGCCTACTTTTTTCCCTAATCCACAAAGGGGAATGAATACTGCACTCTCTGGACGTGCAGAGAAACTTAGATTTTATTTGGACAGGACTAAACCTCTCAGAAAATCTGAACAGCTGCTAGTTGGCTTTGCTGCAGGGGCAGAGGGGAAGGCCATTTCAAAGCAAACCATTTCCAAATGGATAACCCACTGTATTAATTTCTGCTACAAGCACCACGGAAAACCTACCCCACAGGGGATAAGATCACATTCCACTAGGGCTGCATCTACCTCTGCAGCCTCTCTCAGAGGAGTCCCTACCAGGGACATCCTAGAAGCAGCTACCTGGAGCTCTGTACATACCTTCACCAAGCATTACAACACCTATTTTTTCTAAATCCAGAGCTGGTTTTGCCAATGCAGTCTTGGAGGGCTTAATAGCTGGCCCTAATGCTCTTTAACTTCCTCCTCCCTTCCTTAGCTTTGGGAATCAACCCAAATGTGATGACTGCAACAGTGAAACATGAAGAACATAGTACAGTTGTGTACTTACCATAAATGTAGATGTTAGAGTGTATTCACTGTTGCAGTCCTGGTTACCCTCTCTCCAGCTCCCTGACTTCTCTTGGCTCTAACCTTTCCTTCTTGTTTGGTATATTTAGTTTTTCTGGTGTATTTGCTTTTCGATGGAGGTGTACCATAAATATAATTGCTTCCCATTGTGGGGGCACCTAACATCTGGGGAAGAAAAACTGATGTAATGGCATTGGCTGCATGTTTTATACCCCCTGACGTCATGGAAGAAGAGTCAGCATCCGACGCAGAAATACGAAGACTCTGGTATTCAAGCCAGCTGAGGGCTACCTGCAGGCAGATAACTCAAATGTGATGACTGCAACAGTGAATACACTCTAACATCTAAATTTATGGTAAGTGTACACAACTGTACTTTCTACAGTCCTGTGTTTAGTGTTTTATTTAGTGCATAGAGAAGTTACATCTTACCATAACGTTCCATCTGTGTTGTTGATCTCCGTTCATTCATTACTGATGGGTTATCAGTTCCGTCCTCGGAACAGAGCCGGCCAATATCAAGCTCCTGTCAGCCAAAAACTCTCGAGCCAAGGTCCTACCCAGAATTCTCTGCTCCCTCAGATCGAGTTTGCAAGTTGATAGATAAAAGTAGAAGGTACCTCTGGTCATAACAGACCTACAAAAAAGGAATACATGAGCTCAACCAAGAACCTCCGGTTGGAGGATGGAGGGTGGGAAGTAATGAATGAACAAAGATCAACAACACAGGTGGAACGTTATGGTAAGACATAACTTCTTTATCTGATGTTGTTAATCTTCGTTCATTCCTTACTGATGGGACAGAGTCCCCAGCTACCTGTATCCCTGAGTGGCCCTCCTGGAAGGACATTCTTGAGCACCATGGAGCTAAAGGAAAGGAAACTCTACCTTTGGAGGCAAAGTCCAATTTGTAATGAAAAATAAAGGTATGAGGTTTGGACAAGTTGCAGCTGAGCAAATATCATTGAGGGAAGCCTTAGCATGGAAAGCTGCTGAATTTGCCATAGCTCTTGTAAGAATGTGCTTCGACTCTGAGGCAAGGTGAGATTGTTTTTGTTGTAGCTAAAGGTAATACAGTTTCTCAACCATGAAGCCAATGTAACTTGATACAGGATGACCCTGTCTAGGTTCAGAAAAAGCTAGGAAACAGTTGGTCTGATTTACGGGTAGATTTTGTTCTGTCCAGATAAAATCGTATTTGCCTAAGAACATCCAAGGAGTGCAGGCAATACTCTCCCTTGTTACAATGGTTAGGAAAGAATACTGGAAGGTCAACAGATTAGTTGATAGATCGCACTGACACCACTTTTAGTAAAAAGGTAGAATTAGTTCTCAGTGATGCCCTATCTTTATGGAAGATAAAATCGAGGAGGTTTGATGCATAAGGCCTGAAGTTCTGACAGTCACCTGGCCGATGTGATTGCAATCAAAAACAAAGTAATCCAAGAGAGAGCTTTTACATCACATGAAGATGCAGGTTCAAAGGGGGGGGGAACTGCTTTAGAGCTTGTAGAACCAAAGCCAAATCCCAAGGTTGTACCGGTTCTCTACAGGGAGGTTTTAGGTGGATAACCCCTTTCAAGAAAGTCTTACAGAGTCACAGAGTCTGTGTGACATAAGTGAAGAATCTTGAAAACCAATATGGAAATCTGAGATGGCAGCTAAATGTACACGGATAGCAGAGGCAGACACTCCAGAGTGGAAAAGATGTGATAAGTAATCCAATACCACAGAGACTAAGACTGACAAGGGATCTAATTGTTTATTTGCTGTCCATAGAGAGATCCTTTTCCATTTGTTAAGATAGATTAGTCTGGTGGACGATTTATGAGATGCAATAAGAATATTGTGCACAGGGGACGAGAGGTTTCCATGCCTGGCTATCATAGGAAGTGGAGAAACTAATCTGTCAGCATCAGGGTTGTTAGATTGGGGTGAATCAGACTCTGCAGATGGGAGATCAACATTGGGGATGGATTGAGGATCCACAGTTCATCTAGCAGGTGAGACCAGAGAAAGGGAAACCTGAATTGTCAAGGCCAATATGGAGCAATGAGGATTACTTTGCTCTTCAAATGTCATGCTTTCTTCAGAAATTGGGAGAGGGGAAGAGGAGGATAAGCATAAAGAAGACCCAAGGGCCAAGCATGGAGTAGAGCATCCCTTGATGACTGTCCCCGAGGGGGGATTAGGGCAAAGTAGTTGCCTCCCCAACCAACTTGTAGTTGGTTGGGGAAGCAAATAGGTCGCAGTAAGGCTGGCCCCAGCGGGTAAAGATTTTTGCCACTATCAGAGGATTGAGGGACCACTCTTGAGGTTGTAGAATGCACCTGCTCAATTTGTCCACTATCACATTGGAGCTCCTGGGAATGTGCATTGCAATTAAAAAGTGGTTGTAAGCAATCGCCCATTGCCATATTCTCAAGGCCTCTCGGCATAACAGGTAAGATCTGGTGCCCCCTTGTTTGTTGATGTACCAGACCAGTGACATGTTGTCTGTTTGGATCGCAATAGTCCCTGACGGAAGGATGGAGTGAAACGCTTGCAACCCTAGAAGCACTGCCCTCAGTTCCAGGACATTAATATGCAAAAGGGCCTCCGTCTCTCACCAGGTGCCTTGAACAGAGTTTCCCTGAAATAGAACGAGCGAGACCATTGTTGGGGATTTCGAGACGTCCACCAGAGTAAATCTTGTTTGCATCTCTGAGTTACACTTATCTGAAAGGACAAAGGATGTTGTAGAGGGTACCACTGAGTGAGAAGTAGGCACTGAAGAAGCCTCATGTGGAATCTGGCTAGAGGAACAATGGTAATAGAGGCTGCCATTGACCCCAATAGCTGGAGTATAGATAGAGTGGGAGATTTGTGGTGACACAGCAGAGGTTGAACTTGTCTTATTCTCTGAAGCCTGTTTTCTGGAAGGGATGCTGTGCAATTTCGTGTGTCCAACAGTAACCCTATAAATTCCAAAGACTGAGTTGGGGTTGTGTTGGATTTTTCCCAGTTTATAGTGATTCCCAGGCTTTGAGCTGTTAAGATAGTATACTGCAGGGCTTCTTCCAGTAGATGATTGGTGGGGGCGGTGAGAAGCCAGTCATCTAGATATGAAAACGGCTGGAATCCTTGAAGTCACAAGTGAGCGATAACCACTGCCATGCATTTTGTGAACACTCTGGGGTCTGTAGAGAGACCGAAGAGCAGGGCTCAAAATTAGTAGCGACTGGCTCCTATTCGGAAGCAGAGGTATCTTCTTGAGGGTTTGTCCATTTTTATGTGGTAATACACATCTTGAAGATCTACAGAGCATATCCAATTGTCTTCTTCCACAAGAAAAAGGATAGACTGAACCATGACCATCTGGAATTTTTCTGTTTTTACAAATTTGTTTAGTGTACTGAGATCCAGAATTGGTCTCCAATCCCCTGTCCTTTTTGGCACTAAAGAACCTTGAGTAAAAACCAGATCCTATCTGGTCTGGGGGGACTGTCTGGATGACTTTTTGTATTAGCTTTTGGATTTCATGAGCTGCTGCTTCCCTTTGACTGGGTGGAATGTCTGGTAATACTCTTGCTGAGATTGGGCAAAGATGGAAGGGGATGCGATGGCCTCTGGATGGTATCTGTTGTACCCAAGAGTTGGTGGTTATATTTTGCCAGACAGCGGGGTGCAAGGAGAAACAACCCTCGACTGCTTCCAGAGGTGAGCAATCAGGCAATGCTTTAGGAGCGTTGATAGGGTTGGCCAGAGAAGGAATCTCTAGAACCCCGGTTTCACAGACTTCCTCTGCCCCAAAAGGGGCATCTTCCATTGGAGTTTCCCCCTCTGCCTCTAGAGGAGAACTTGGCACGTGCATCCTGGAAAGAACCCTGTGATTTCTTGTGCCACATCTTTCCGCTCCTCTGATTTCTGAGGACACCCAATGGCAGACAGGGTCTTGCCATCTTGTTCGCACCTTGCCAGTGTATCTTTGCCTTTAGGGCCAAACAAAGACTCAGCCTCTATGGGGGCATTCATGAAGGAAGCCTTAAAGGAGTCTGCAAAAGCGCATTCAGGCATGTTGTCTGGCGACTATACCTGCGCCTGCCGCTCTAGCCACCCCTTCCATTGCATGAGAAATAAGACGCATGGAAGAGTTGGAAATGGACTCTAGGATGGCTATCTGAAAAGCCACGTTATCACAGACCTCGTCAGAAACAGCTCCTGCCAAGGTTTCAGAGAGCTAGTTGATAAGATCTCGCTGAAGCCTGGTAAAATGTGCCAAATAATTCAAAGATCTTATGGTGAAGGTCGATGAAGCAAGCACATGCTTCCCTAATCTGTCAATCGACCAGGACTCCTTGTTGGGCAGATGAACAGTTTGGCTCTTCTGCCAAATCCTTCTTAGTAGCAGCAGCCACCACCGCAGCATCTACTGGAAAACCTCATGACCAATATGGGTGCTCAGCTGGGGGCGATAATATTTTATCTGGTCTCCTAGGTATCGCTTCCAGAGTGTCAGGAGCCTTCCATGCATGCTGGACAAGCTTATCAGCAGGTGGGGTGACCCAGGAGGTAGGTTGCCAGGCACAAAAAGCCTGCAGGAATACGTATTCCTCAGAGGAAGGATTAGAGGGCTTCCAGTCACCCCTAAGGATCTCGAGGATATCACCAAAGGACACCTCATCAGAAGGTGACCATGGAGACCCTTCCCAGTCATCAAAATCTGTACCTACAGTCAATGACGCCTCAGTGGAGTCCATGTGCTTCCTCTTACATGATGCTTTGCGAGGTACTTCCTCAGTGGGAGGTTCTGGGGAAGACTGCAAAGAGGGGGTCTCCTGAGGAGGAAAAACCTGAGGCTCTTGTGCCTGGCAGTTGAGGCTTGTGATAGTTGCGGCACAGAGGGGGGAAGAGGACTCCGACATGTGAGCTTTGCCAGTGAAGGCAAGCACTTTTTCCATGGCCTGGAAGGCTGGCCCGCCCAAGGAGGGATGGGAGCCTGGAACAGACCATGACAACCTCTGAACGGGGGGGGGGTCACACCCCACCCCGACGAGCCCGCCCCCAGACCAGGAGTCTGAAGAGGACTATGAACCATAAGAGAGGATCCCTGGAGAGTGCCATAGAAAAAAAATCAGCGTGGAGCCAGGAATGCCCTCCCCAATGGCACAACCACTGGCCTGAGAAGAGACCGATGCCCAGTGCACCGAGGGCCACAAGGACGACTCTGGTTCCAAAGTGAGAGCCACTATTGGTGTTGGAGGAAGGGAAGCATCTATCGGAGTAATAGGCTTCAAAACTTGAGTGGAAGTCGAAACAGGAGTGTAAGTTGGGGTTTGAGGAGATAGAAGTTCATCTGAATGAGAGAACGTGGACTTCGATGATTGGGAGAGACCTCTGGTCACAAGCAACTTGTCACCATGCTGCAACACATCCTGTTCAGAATGACTCCTGGTTGACCTCATGGAGAAAGCTGATGGTAATTCTGGACTTTCTAGGAAAGGACTACATTGACTGGTAGCAAAAGGATCCAGTGAAGGAGAATATTTGGTCCTTGCTAATTCAATAGGTGCAGAGCCCAGAGCAGAGGATGCCTGCATTGATGAAAATGGTGTGGAAGTAGTCTGCGCCAATGTCAGCGCCATAGTAGTTGAAGATGTCTGCACCATAAAGGCAAAAGTCTGTCCCAAAGGGTACGGTGCCATAGTGGAAAATGTCTGCCTTTGCAATAAGGACGGTGCTAAGAAGAACTGCACCAAAGCACATGTTGGTGCCGAAAATGTCTGCTCTGTGGAGTACAGAAAAGTCATACTTGGAGCCAAAGGGGACTGTACCAATGGTGCCGAAGGCTACTGAACCTGTATTGACAGTGCCATTAAGGGTTGCGAGAGAGCTGTCAGAACCATAGTTGTCTGCACCGGAAACTCCGGTGCTGTTATCGATAAAGGAGACATGGCTGTAGTCAGAATCATTTGGGGCGGTGCCGAGCCTGGAGCCCACAGGGTCAAAGGTGGCAGCACCAAAGTAGTAATCAATTTCACCTTATGAGTCGACTCCCTATGATCTCCAGAGGGAGAAGGAAGCGACTTCTATGAAGAGAAAGAATGCCTCTTGTGGGGTTTAACAGGAGGGGGTGAGCCTGCTGACCCAGAAATAGCCTCAGAGAAAGGAGACTTGGAGACCTTTCAAAATTAACTTATTATTCCTCTCGCTGAGAGTCCTAGTAGAGAAATTTTCACAAATCCCACATGGTGGATCCACAGTCAGGTGGGAGACATTAAGACAGTATGCACATAAGTCATGGCCATCAGAAAGCAGTAACTTATGGCCACAATCCTTACACTGCTTCAACCAACGCTACTTTTCTTATCCGACATAACTGGTGTGAAGAACAGTAAGAAGAGAAAAGGAGGATTACCAACGATGGTAATGGAGAATTACCACAAGGTAAGAAAAAAAAGAGGGTAATAAAGGGAACAGACTAAAAGGGAGAGAGTTTAAAGTGCACGACGAGTAGGAAAATACTAAAATAAACCTTTGAGAAAAATTTAAAGAACAATGTATAAACTTTCAAAAAAATTAGACCCTTAGCTAACAGAGTGGCTTGACACAGCTGTACAGCAATGTGGCAAACAAGATCAGAGGTAACAGGGAGCACAGCATTCTGGGTAGGACCTTGGCTCGAGAGTTTTTGGCTGACGTGAGGTTGATATTGGCCAGCTTGGTTCCTAGGATGGAACCAATAACCCATCAGTAAGGAATAGTCTTCCCAACCACCAGTCACTCCTTATCAGCTACGTTAAGGCCCTTAAAGGGTGTCCAAACTTAGCATGTAATATTACTATCAATACAGATGGTAGTTTGACCAAGAGCAAGGCTATTAGGAGTGGCCTACACAGTGTCACCAAATAAATATGCAAGTACTCTCAGAACTTAAATATGTCTCTCAAATATCAGCCACAATGAAAGGTTTAAATATGTTTAATAAATAATAAAAGAACAAGGAAAATACACAGTATATACCTAGTTACATCAAAGTTCTAAATCACAGGAGATATTTAAAACACTGCAGGACAGTCTCAAATAAAGAAAAATTCTAAGCTAAGCTTTGCTATATTCCTGACTGTATCCAAGAGAATTACTGTACCATAATAACTTACTTCAGAGCAAGCAAGAGCAAGCAAGGCAGGTGTAGTAAGTTGATCTTGATGTTGTCAGGTCAAAGACAAATGCTGAATACTGTCTCTTACTAAGAGACTCTTCAAATGAATATCTAAAATATTACTGCTGGGATAGCTTGCAGAATGACATCATTTCTTGTCATCTGACTATCCCAGGTGAAAAACAACCATTGATGCAACTGGTAGCATTTAGCATCTGCCTGTGAAAATACATACACAAGGGCTTTTCCTCAAATCTTGGTACTTGCTGGAAGTCATAAAAAAATAAAACTCTTACAAGACAATGCAGAAAGTTTCCTAGTTTTAGACAGTCTCTCCTTGGTGTCAATGTTATTTAATTTCAGCTATTTTCCTGAAGTTAACCTCTTGTGTTCCAGTTTCCACTATTAAAATATATACATTCAAACAGTGACAACAGTGTATGTACATTTCTGTTCCCTTCCAGCAGGGCATGCTGTGGATCCATTTTTAAACAGTACTTTGTAAAATATCTCTTCAGCACACGTCTGTACAAACCACCTTATATGACATACAGCTCTAATACATTTGTAACACAAGCATATTCATTATGCTGATATTCACACATGACATATAATTATTTACAAAATTCCAGATGCTGGGCTGGTAGTATTTCCTTTCTTGACAAGTGCAATGCATGCAGAGAGGCATGCATAACATAACAAAAAGAACAGTGACAGAGAGTCATGTATGTGGTAACGGAGTAAAAAACAAATAATGTTTCTGCTTTACTTAGGTGATAGCATACAAAGGGGTAGGTCCAAACCTGGGACACAAAGCCTCATCATTTAGCCTTCCAAGACTCACTAACTTCCCTGCAGAAGACCCATTATTGCCAGACTGAGTCTTCAGTGACTGTAGCCCAGAGGAGTTAAAGACTTGCATTAACAACTACAATATGCCTATTGTGGAGATTCTGGGACTGAAGAGGATTCACACTACAGTATCCAATAAATTGCAACCTAATGAAAAAAATGGATGATACCAGGCTAATTATTTTAGGGAATGTCTGAAAAGTCTAGTTTAGTGAAAAAGGAATACGTTCATAGGTATGTACTAAGCTAACAGCCATATGGAGCCTTTACCAAGCTTTCTAAATATATCCAGCAAGTTTTTTTTTTGTGCCCTAGAGAATATTTTTAGGAGTACATTTTAATGGTCATATGCAAGCTAGTGTGGTTAGTCTAGAATTTACAGGCCGTCTCTATTGGAGAGACAGATGCCAGACAAGAGGTGAATTTCAGTTTCCCATTCACTGGTCCAGTTTACACTTGTATATGGTTAGGAAAGAGCTCTGATTCACCTGGATGGGAAGCCTATTCAACAGAATGGATATTCTCTAAGACACATACATTTTCCTTCAAGTCATATGTATGTTAGAGGCAAGGTTAACTTCTCTGGATCAGGTAGTTCTGATGCTGTTTGTTTTTTGCAGATATGCAAAAGGTCTATCAGACTGGGATCCAAGGATGTCTTATGCCAGGTATAGCTTGCCCCTCAACAATCTGTAGGCGACAAGAGTGTAACAGGGCTTTGAGGCAATCCTCATAAGATATGTTATTTACACCCTATAAATTTTTTTTTTTTTTTTTTTTTTTTACAAGGAACCTTTTTGGTCATTTCAGTTGTTGCATACACATGGTTAACTACATACCAAAGGGATGTCGTACTCAGTGATGGGTCTGATGAGGGCCAAATACAACAGTAAAACAACATTTTTGGACCTGGCTGCCATACCACTGTTTATAAGTTGAGCAACATAGAATGATTTCCTCACTACCTTAAAAATGAAAGGTTACCGTCTACATATGTCCCAAAATTCCATTACTACTCCTTATAGAATACTTGTAGTTTACTCTTAGGGATATGTTGTCAATGAGGTAGTTTCCTGGGTTAGCCACATTTCCATATACAATTATGCATTCCTTGGCACTGAGTTTTAAACCAGTGTTCTAGCACCGGTTATATTTGTCTGTGCTATCTCTTCCTGGAAGATGTTAGTGTCTGGGGAGATTCTATGGCTTCTCCTAGTTTGCAGTCATCAACAGACTTGATCAGCCAGAGGACCTCTGTGTTGGCCTTGGCTTCTGAGAAATAAATGCCATAAAGGAGCGGACCCAGGCACAGAACACTGAAGGTCTCAACTAGTGACCAGTCTCTTTAGGGAGGCGGACTCCCGTATCCTGACTTCTTGGTTCATATCGGAGACAGCTGGCTATTCAGTGTGTAACACAGGGGTTTATGCCTAATTCCATATGTTTGTTTACAATGTGTGGATGGGATACTGTGTTAAATTGCCTTGGCCAGATCAAGGTAGACAGTATGCACTATTCTGCCCTCACCCAATGCCTTGGTGACCTCCTCAAAGAATTCTACCTGGTTGAGTAGACATGCTCTTCCCTTGATGAAACTGAACCGTGGATCCAGTGCCTGAACGTTTCATATGTTATCATTTACATGATAATGTTTTCCCATGGCTTTTCATATATTAGTCAGATTTATGCATCTGTAGTTTTTAGGATCTGTAGATGTTGCAAAATTGTCGGCAGTACTGAATAGTTACTTGAGATCATGAACCATTACGCTCTACCATGATGGAAACTATCTTTGACATCTGCAGAAAAATACACAAGTTCTCCCTATTGCTTACAGTTATTGACATATCTGAAGCAGTCACATTTCAGTCACACTGCATGAACCATACTTGGATGATTTTCAGCATAAGGCACTACTTAAATGTAACTGGATGTATTATCCACCTTCAAGGATGCCAGATGCAGTAGAGTAAATGTACTTCATAACAATGGCTGAAACATTGATAGATGAGACTGGGTGTTACCCAGGGGATTGAGGACTTTCTGGGAAGAACAAAGTTACTATTTTAAATGTTTGCTTTCCATCAGGACTGTCAGAGAGAGTGGAGTTTGGGGAGAAAATGAATAAGATAAGTCATCCTTCCAGAAGGGTTATCTATCTGCACTGGAAATAGTTACACAGTGAACAGTATCACAAATGTGAAAAGTGGTCCTAGAGTGGTTCAGATTTTCAGACTAGGACGGTATCTAGAGATCTCTACATGGGTCATGTGTCATAGAAATGCTTTTTTTTTTTTTTCATTAGCACGCAAGATCCTTGTCCTGCATCCTTGTCTTGCATATTATTCAAAGATAATTGGGTCATGTTCTAGGATTTACAGAATATGCATTTGGGCAGACCATGCATGTTTGGTAAATGTTTCTACATATCTCATACTGGCATTTGACCATGCTTCACTGGTACGCCAATAGTGGACTAACACCTCAAGTCAGAGCATCACTGAAAGTTTCTTGTTTATTATTTAAAGCTAAAAACTTTAGATTGTTGAAAGAAACTTTTTACAAATACAGTATATAAATGAAGAAGAGATGGTCATTCAGTGCTTCAGGAGATGAAAGAAGATAAAAATGGAAGTAACAAAAGAATTAAAAGGCAAATGTTGTCAGCCTGCTGAAAAGGAAATCACAGCATACTTGTGCAATACCAGTAAGGCATAAAAAAAAATTTTTTTTTTTTACTTGTCATTGGAGACTCAATGAGACACACACATGTCCCACTCACCAGGTTGGCCAAGCAGAAAGTTATGATCAGCTGCCAGGATTCATCAGCTCATGCATGCACTCACGTTTGTCAGCAACAAGTGCCATTATGACTCATCACAGATCATGTTGGTGTGAAGGGTACCTCACTGGACAATATGAAGAGACACGGTTGAGCTCTCAGAGTATGTGTCCCAGGCAGGTATGTCCCTAACACTGAGCAACATACTACCCTCAGTTAGAATGATGCCACAGTATAAACAAAAAATTATCAATTTCAATAATTGGCTCAGTTCTTGGTGTCATTCAAAGGGGATCTGGTTCCTGTCAGCCTGGGAAGAAACGTTGCTGCTTTGCCAGAAAGTTTGCACCTGGCACCTCTAGGCTTTTGGCTGCTGACAAAGGCTCTTGCATCTCCCATAGTGCCTTTTTTAGGAAAGGTCTCAAAAACAACATTACCAATGTGAAATTAACCAATCAAAACAAAATAAGGGTCATGCTGCTAAATGATAGAAGCTTATACCAAAACAACTGCACTCTCTGGAGGCACTTCTATCACTAGAAAATGTAGATGTCTGTGCAGTCACAGAGACCTGATTCAAGGCCACAGAGAGTACCCCGGCCTTGTAAGGCTACAATGCCTTCCACACCTTTAAGACTGCAAAATGACTGTGTGAAAACCAAAGGAGGTGGTGCTTCAATGTATATTGGAGATAAATTCACCTCTTGTCTAGTTAGACTGGACAACTCTCAGTTACTGCAGGTCCAGGTTACAACAGGTAAGACCCCCATTCAAATCCTTGCCAGTTACAGATCCTCCTTCCATGCTTCATGATGCCCATGAAGCCTACTTGACCAAAGTGGGGACAATCCAAATTTTACTGAACACACTGGTTAAGGAGGATTTCAATTATCCCACCATCAACTGGGAAAGCTATTGTAGCTCTAACTCACTAGCGTAAAAGTTCCTTGACTTTGTTAATTCAAATGCCCTAGAACAAAATTGTCCATATCCAGACAAGGAGACCAAACTTTCTGGATCTGGTCCTCACCAACATGGCAAACAGATGCACTACCGCAACTGTTGGAACCTCATTAGTTAAAACTGACCACAAATCAATCACTTTTGAGCTTGCCCTAACACGAGAACTCACATGGTGAAAATCAGACTAAAAAATTTCACCAAGGTGAACTATACCCTCCTAGGTGAAAGTTTAAATGCATTCCAAGCCCCACCCCAAGCTGGAAGTGGTAATTCCACTGAAGCTTACACTAAAGCCCTGTAAAATCACTTGCATAATGTGAAGACTAGTAGAGATGGGTGAAGGCTGCCAGCCTAGTCAAATAGAATTGGATACATAATTCTAGCATTTGTAAATATGAATGTTGAACTTAAAACAATGTGGCAACATTAAGAATGCCAAGTCAAGCATTTCTTGTTGGTCCTTTGAAATTAAAATTATTTCATCACTGCCTTTGATGTTTTACAATTCGGCTCCGGTCCAGCTAGATTAAAGGCTTCCTGCCTATTCTTTTAAGGCTAACGTTAATGACCAGAATTTACATGTAGAATGTCCTTTATTGCGCTACGTGTAAAAGAATGTAAATGCAGTTTCTATGTGGCCTGGGAACCAGGAAGGTGTAAAAGATGATGTAATGTTTAGGAGAACTGCAGTTTCAATTTAAACAGTGAGAATCAGAGATTGATAAGCATTTTGATCTTGGACATCTAACTCAGCACTGCCTATGCTCTTAAGTAAGTTATCTTAGAAGTGTGTTTTCTTGTAGCAATAGCTAGGAAATTAGAAAAGATTAGACTAAGTGTTTATGTCAGAACTGCACTACTGAGTTGTTTTAAGTTTGTGTGATCTACAAACTCTTGAATAGCACTGTGGTGTAGCATTGTCTTGTGTTTTTAGTATTTATTATTAAATATTTTTAAAACCTTTTAACTGTGGCTGGTTTGTGTAGAGATAAGTTAAACTGTAGAGTACATTGCATATGTATAGAGTTTATTGTACAAAGCCACTCTAATAAGCCTTAATACTGTTTAGTCACACTTACCAATTGGATATTAATATTGCACAGTAATAATTGGACACCCTTTTAAGGGCCTTTGGGTAGCTGATAATTATTAGCTGGTGGTGGCAGGAATTCCTACCGTATAGACTGGGTATAGGGGCACAGTTGGAGAATCTGTGTCAGTCTTTCCCAGGAGTGTCTGTGAAGGTGTATAAATACTTATCTTAAAGTGTGTGTGTGTGAGCTACTTGGGCAGGGACACAAAGCACTGGTTGGACAGAGGGTACTGGAGGTTAGCTTGCCAGCTAGGCCGAGATCTGTACCCTATAGCTGTGCCAGTGGGGAGTCTTATTGGGGGCCTGGAGAGCAAGGGAGCAACCAGCCCCACACTGACTGATTTGTGTGTGCTCTTAAGGGAAATGAGACTTTACTGTGTGTGTATGTTATCCTTTCCTCATACATGAGGCCCCCTCTCTCTGGTGTTGGTTGTGAGGATTGAGGCTACTTGATTGCTGAAACAGGGCACATGCGTCACACAAGTGTATAAACTCAGCCATACCAGAGCAAATCAAAGCCAGAGCCCAAAGTAAAAACAAGCTGCCATGATGGACATCCAGCATCAACATACTTTACAATACAAAATATTGCTGTTCCCAAGAAAACAAAGGCAAGGTCCCAACAGTGGAAAAGCACCCTCCTCAGCCTCAACAGGTAAGACAACTTGTCAAATTCTCCAAGGGCTCCTTTGAGAGAACTTAGCAAGTACAGCCATGGATAACCATAAGGCCTTTTACAGCTACATATGTAGCCTAAAGGGTAGGCTCCAAACGTGCTGAATTAGTGGCCAATGGTATCACAAACACTAACCCCACAGAAATAGCAAACATACTAGAGGTTTAGTGAAAATTTCACTCCCTTATCTTCTCCTAACATACAACAAGCCTTCCCCCAACCCCCCCATCCTACGTATCTGAAGAGCAGATCACCAAAACTTGTACAAGTCAAAAAACACAGCCTCTATGGGCCCAGACAACATCCAGGCTGTGTTATAAACAGGCTAAAACATGAACTATCACCACCACTAAGTAACCTTCTCATTCATAACCTAACCACAGGCTTTGTTCCTGTGGAATAGAGAACAGCAACAATTATTCTCCTGCACAAGAGTGGCCTAGCAACAGACATGGGAAATTACAGAGTAAGGCCATGGAAAGTACAGTTTTGTACCTACCATAAATGTAGATGTCCGATAGGTATGCATCTGCAGTCCTTACATATGGGTTGTCCTGCCTCAGGCAGCCCTTCGGTCGGCCGGATTCCAAAGTCTGGGTCCGGCGTCAGCTGAGGTCGCCCTTTCCCTGACGTCAGAGCGCCTGGGGTATAAAAGCGTCAGCCGACGCCATCTTCCTCAGTTTTTCTTGCCCCAGGTGCCCTCTAAGGATGGCTAAATTTGGAGAGATGCAAAAAATTCCAAACATGCACAGTAATATAAAACAAATACACCATAATAGATAACCCCAGCTAGCTATAAGAGGGATAAGTACCTTACCACAGAGGGGAAGGAGGGAGGTTAAACCTGACTGCAGATGCATACCTATCGGACATCTACATTTATGGTAGGTACAAAACTGTACTATGTCCTTCAAGGATGCATCTGCAGTCCTTACATATGGGTAGAATACCACAGCCAAGCTAGGGGTGGTAGGATCTAAGAAAAGGATTGTGTAGCTAAAATGCCCTGCAGGACTGCCGTAGCAAAGCCTGCTCTGGATCTGGAATATAAAGGTAAATTGTAATGCTTGGAAAATGTATGCACGGAGCTCCATGTAGCAGCTTCTAAAATGTCTTTGGTAGCCACCCCTCTTAAGAAGGCTGTGGAGGTGGCTGTGGCTCTGGTGGAATGAGGTCTAATGTTAGCTGGCACAGTTTTGCCATGAAAAGAGTAGCAGAATCGAATGCAATTCCCTATCCATTTTGAAATTGTCTGTTTGGAAATTGCTTTTCCTTGTCTACCAGCAGCATATGCTACAAACAGCTGGTCAGTTTTCTGTAAGTTTTGTCCAAGTAGTAGCGCAACTGTCTGTGAATGTCCAGGGTATGCAGAAGTTTCTCCCCCTTATTTTGTGGATTTGGAAAGAAGGTAGGCAGGTGAATAGCTTGGCTCAATGAGACCCTGGATACCACCTTTGGCATGAATGAAGGATTGGTTCTCAAAGAGACTCTGTCCTGATGAAAAATAAGAAATGGTTGTACTGCCATGAGGGCCTGCAATTCAGATACTCTTCTTGCTGAGGTTATGGCCAGAAGGAAGGCAGTCTTCCAAGACAGGAACTGTAGTTCTGAAGATGCTGCTGGTTCAAAGGGAGGTAGAGTTAACTTTTCCAACATGAAGTTAAGGTCCCATGTAGGCACTGGTGGTTTCCTTGGAGGATTGAGGTTTTTAATTCCTCTTAGAAACTGCCTTAGGAGAGGATGAGAGAAGACAGGTGGATCAGTATTGTATTCTGCTGAAATTGCTGACATGAATTTTTATGGAAGAGTAAGAAAGGCCATTGTGGAGCATTTCTGCCAAGTATTCCAGGATATGTGCCATGCTCATCACTGTCGCATCTAGGCCCTTTGCGGTGCTCCAAGTGCGGAATCTTTTCCATTTTGCTGAATACGCCTTTCTTGTGGAAGGCCTGCGAGCTTCCATGATGATATCCTTCACTCTCTTGGATAGCTTTTCCTGGTGAGGAGTCAGGGTATTCTCCAGGCTGTCAGCTGCAGGGTTTTCAGGCTGGAGTGCAGAGTTTTGTAATTGTGCTGCGTCAGAAGTGACCATTGTGGTAGAGGCCACGGTTTAGTGCGTGACATGCTCCTTAACAGTGGATACCAGTGCTGTCTTGGCCAGTACGGAGCTATCAGAATCACGTTTGGCTGCTCTGTCCTGATTTTCAGTAAGACCTTGGTCATTAGTGGAAGAGGTGGAAATGCATACACTGTTAGAGTATTCCAGCTGTGGGTGGTATTGTCCTTGTGCAGAATTTCTTCAGCTGATTGTGGTGGGAGGCAAAAAGATCTATGTCGGGCCTCACCCATGATTGTGTTATCTGAAGGAAGATGTCTGGGTGCAGCATCCATTCGTGTGGATCCATGATATTTCTGCTTAGGCTGTCCGCCAGAATATTGTCTTTTCCTGGCACAAACTGGGATTGCAGCTCTATATTGAGTTTTAGGGAAAGTTCCCAAAGTTTCATTGCTAGCCTGCAAAGAGGGTAGGAATGGGTACCTCCTTGCTTGTTTATGTATCACACAACTGTGGTATTGTCTGTCCTTATTAGCAGGTGGCCTTGATGCAGAAAGTGTTTGAAGGCCTCGATTGCATGCATTACTGCCAGCATTTCCTTTTGGTTTATGTGCATGCGCAATTCTTTCTGTGACCATAGTCCTTGGATGCATCTGCCCTCCATGTGTGCTCCCCATCCATGGTCTGAAGCGTCCGATGTAATGGTTTGGCTGGTTATTGGTTTGCTGAAGGGCAGACCCCTGTTTGACTGGCTTGCTTCAGCCCACCATAGAAATTCCTTTTGAAGGCATGGAATGAGTGGTATCAAAGCTTCTAGGCTGTGACTGTGCTGAGACCATAAACTCCTTAGGTACCATTGTAGTTTCCTCATATGCAGCCTTGCTTGTGGAATCAGAAGAATGCACGATGCCATGTAACCCAGGGCCTGCAGGATTTTCCTTGCAGTCAGCTGAGTTTGTTTTGTCAGATTTTCGAAGTAATCCGGTAGTAGTCTTTGTTTTTCTTCTGTGAGAAAAGCCATTTGGGTGGTTGTATCTCGATCCGCACCCAGAAAAGTTATTCTTTGGGATGGAACAAGTCTTGATTTGTGAATGTTGACTGTGTATCCCAAGGCCTGAAGTAGGCGGATGGCATAATTCAAGTGTTTTACCAAAGTTTGTTGGCTGTCTGCTTGTATAAGGCAGTCGTCCAGATATGGGTATATTTGAATCCCCTGAAGTCTGCAGTGTGCAATTACTGATGCCAGGCATTTCGTGAATACTCTGGGCGCAATAGATAAGCCAAAGGGCAATGCTGAGAATTGATAATGCTCTGAACCTGCAAGAAATCTGAGGTGTCTTCTGCAACTTTGTCTGATAGGGACATGCAGGTATGCCTCCTTGAGGTCTAGAGTTACCAGCCAAGACCCCTTGCCCAGCATGGGAAGGAGTTGCTGTAGAGTCAGCATTTTGAATTTTGGCACAATGAGATAAGTATTCAGTGCGGTCAAGTCGAGAATAGGCCTCCATTGTTCTTCTTTTCTTGGGACAAGGAATAGTCTGGAATAAAATCCTTGGCATTGTTCTGTGAGAGGAACCTTTTCTATAGTTTTCATTTGCAATAGGTTGGCAATTTGTTGTAAAGCCTCTGCCCTTTGATTCGGTGGCAGGTTTGGCATGCCTTTTCTTTTTGGTAATGTATGAAAATGGAACCTGTATCCTTTGTCTATTATTTGCAGTGTCCATTTGTCCCTTGTAATACTGTGCCAATTTCTTGAGAATAAAGATAGCTTTCTGCCCAAAGGTGCTTCCAACTGAGCCCTGGTCGGCAGGGTCAAGGTGAAGTCATTGAGTCTGTCCTTGTGCAGCAGTTGTAGGTCCTGCACTACCTCTCTGGTTAGGAGGCTGCCATTGACGTCCTCTGTAGGAGCCTCTAGCTTGCCCTCTACCTCTGGCACACCTGTTCTTGCCTCTTTGAACTCTGTGTGTCTGGAAAGGACCAATTCTTAGAAGGCCAATTTCTGCTGAATCTTGGTTGTTGGACCCGGAGAAATTGTACAGATTTAGCCTTTTCCTCAAATTTCTTTAAGACCTCCTGAGCAGTGGAGCCAAATAACTTTTGCTTTTCCAGTGGGGCATCCAGAAGCTTTGCTTTAACATGATCTGGCAGAGTTTGTTCCTTCAGCCAAGCATGCCTACGTATGACTGCACCTGTCATTGCTGACCTACATGAAGCTTCCAATGCATCATAACCACACTGCAAGAAATGGTTGCTAACCTGCTGTGGAGTTATGTACCAGATCCTGAAGTGACTTGCGATCTAGGGGTTCAGGTGAAGACATTTTATGCAACTCATCTAACAAATACTCTTGGTACTGTATCATATGGAATTGACAATTTAATGCACTCATAGAAAGAGTGGAAGAAGTATACACTTTTTTACCCCATCTCTTTAAAGCCCTGGACTCCCTTTCAGAGGGGAGTGGATTTTTAGTAGTGGCAGTTGCAACCCCCTTAGGGCCCTGGGAAATAGTTTCTGGGTCAGCAGAGTGGGCCTTGTAAAGGAAAAGATGCAAGTCCAGAACCCTGTAGTACCTATCGGGCTTGACAGGAGCCGGAGGAAGGGAGTCAGGGGTAATGCTACACATAAATAACATTTTAAAACAGGAGGAATAGCCAAAGGTCTATGCTGATGTAAATGCAAAAGTCCTTATCTCTTCCTGGAATCTGAGAATTCCTGGCCCTGCCATTGGAAATGCTCTCTCATGGAGTGAAGGGTCTCCCCAAAGGACAGCTCTTCAGGAGGGGAGGCAGAGGGAATAGATTCCTCTGCATCAGAATCCTCGTAGGCCATAAAGGCCTCCTCCTGGTAGTCTGATAGGGCAGAGCCATCTGAGGCCTCAGAGGACTGGGGGATCAGTGGGCTCAACCCTGGGCCTTTTGTCTAGAGGAGGTTGAGAGCCCCTGTCCGGATGTGGCTGAGAGCCCCTAATTAAGGAAATAAGGTCCTCAGCTAAACTTAAAATCTGTGAACCTGTAGTGGATCCCTGAGGAATAGCCTTGGGAGGCAGAGTTTTTGGCTGTTTAGCAGCTTTAGCCCTAGTGAATGCTTTTATGGACATGGATGCAGGAGGCCTGGCTGCTCCACGTGCAGGCGTAGCTTTGTCTAGGGGAATGTTGTCAGAGGTTTCCTGAACACCGGTTTCTGAAGGAAATTCAATAACCGACTCAGAAGAGGCCTCCGGGGCCGAGGTTGTCGGTTGTGCGGTTTCCCCGGTTGGAAGTACCAAGGACTCTGTTTCAGCCGAGACAGAGACACTAAAAAAAAAAGAGACAGGCTACCTCCAAAGCATTGATCCTACCAATTCACCTTTGTGAAGGGCAGATCCTGCCTACTGAATCTGGTGGATTTCTTTAAACATGTGATGAAGGCCATTGACAAGTGCAAATCTGGTGCACACACCATACCTTGACCTGGCAAAGGCTTTCAACACAATCCCACATTCAGGCATTACAGATAAACCTAGCAAACTGAATGTGAACCCTTCAGTGTAAGATGGGTAGCCAACTGGCTCACAAACCGGACACACCCACTATCAAAGTCGCACACTCCACATCAACCAGCAGACCTGCTAGCAGTGGGGTGTCTCAGGGGTCAGTGCTGGGCCCCCTACTGTTTTGGTATATAGTTCTCAAGAAGTTCAGGTGAAAACTAACGGGTTGTGGCTGACCAAGTTTGCAAACAACTGCAAACTAGTTGCAATCATTGAATCCCCAAATGTCAGTATACTCCAGGAGGGTCTCATGTAGACCAGTGACTGGTGTATTAGTCATGGTCTCAAACTGAATGCAAAGAAATGCATCATCATTCCTTCTGGGACAATGTCCCTTCACACTATCAAATCAACAACAATACCCATGAAGTGGTAAGGGACCTGGGATCACAAGTTGACTGCGACCTTAACTTCAACCACCATGTGTCTACTGTAGTAAGGAAAACTTTCTATGTAGCACACTTAATTACTAAAGGCTTCCTCTTGAGAGCAAAAGAAGTTATAATCCCCCCCCTACACTCTGCACTTATCCAGACCATAACTGAGTATAAAGCCGTATCTGACATGCATCATACTAAGCACCTTCAGCAATTAGAGAGACCTCAGAGCTTTCTAACAAAGAAGATCAAGGAGCGCCAATATGTGCCTTAAACAGACCAAAGACCCTGTCACTATACTCCGTATCATATAGACTTCTTAGAGGAGACTTATGCTTGGCCTACAGAGCAATCCAAGACCCAAACCTAATGAACTTGCTGCATATCTGTAAATCAAACAGGGCTAGGGATACCCATGCCAGGGACCTAAATATGGCCTGCAGCTTAAATAGGACATGCTGGAGGGCCAGATTTATCTTCCAGCAACTGCCACATCTTTGAACAGGCTACCAGTTCATGTGAAACAGAGTACCTCTATGACACTGTTCAAGAGAAACCTGGACAAGTGGATGGGGAACTGTAAATTCTTATCAAGGATAGAGCCCACAACCTTCCTGGACATGAGCAGTCATCACTTAATGTAATATTGGGCACTGACCAGCATTTCTATGGTATTACATTGGGATGAAATGGCTAGGCTTAAAATGACCTCCAGGTCAATAGCCTAGTAATCTCCTATGATCCTGTTAAGAATACAAAGGGGAAGACTTATGATTTTGTAAAGTTAATAAACTGCATTTGACAATAAATAGTAAAACAGCGGGTGAGGAGTAAACAAATGCACTGGATAAAAAAAAAAAAAAAAACCTCTATGACTGTTAAGAGCACCTGGGAACCAACGAAGGGACAAGCACACAATAAAACTGTTGGGCAATGTGATGTCTTAGCAATAAAACTTTGGAGGCAGAATAAGAATAAAGTGTCTCCTATTGTATGGGTGAGTTAAGAACCATATAGCAAGACAGCGATCATGGAAGCAAGGCATATTAGTGATTTTCCAAAAGAGGATGGATATACATGTTCGCCAGCCTTCTATACAGCAATATCCTTACTTAGTCATGATTATAAGCACTTCATGTCAACAAACAGAGAGACTAAAGAAATGTATTCCAGAGCTAAAGGAAACCAATGAATGTGTTTTTGTTTGAGGGAGAGGCAGACATATGACAATAGACTGCAGACAGAGCCGTTGAGAAGAGCTGCACACAATGACAATGATAACCCATGGGTATGGATGCTGTAAAGGCATGCAGTACAGTAGAATGGTATTGTTCGACAAAAGATTTGCATTCCTCTGGTGCATTTATGAAATTACTTTAGCATACGATTATATAATTGGGCTTTTTTTGTAAGATTTTTAAGCCCTATGAGTGGGTGGACTCCCAGATATGTCCTTCCTCTATCAGCTGATCAAATCTTGAAGTAAAATATTCTGTCTGGCTACTGATTTACTCAGAGGCAATGCTAGCACCAGGAAGTTGAAGTGATGATATCAATGACACAACAGAGGTTTTATACCCAAGATCAAGGCTTCAGTGTTAGCCATATTCATTCATTCATTTTTACAGCTCCTAATTTAAACATAAGTGACAATAGTTATATTTAAACCCGTATTCTGCAGGAGCTCCTGCATTCATCTTTTGTAAAACTTAATACATTTGAAATCTGTAGTGACAGTGAGTGTGCAGCTTAATGTGTATGAATTCACTTTAGCTCCAGTCATCTCTGCACACGCTTCACAATTTGTAGTCTGGTTATATTAGTAACGCACATGCACAAGATGCCTAAAGTCAGATGCTTTGAAAGAATGTATATGACTGAAAACATCAAATTTCTACAGACTGCATTCTGCAAAGTTTATTACCTCAATAAGTCATACAGTATTTTCACATTTACAGTTTTTATTATATATCTCCACTATGAGCTTGATGAAAGTGCACTGCCATAAAACATAGTTGTACAAATCTTTTGTATATTACATCACAGTCACTCAAGTGCTGAGGGCATCTCATCCCAGCACCATCATTGCTGTCTCCTCAGGGGAAGCTTTCTTCCACTCACTAAATTTCCCCTTTACTACTAGTGAAAATTCCCTATGACAGCATAGGCTCCAAATGCCAAGTATCCACTACATATCTACCTCTCTTGTCCCTAGGATGGGTAATCCAGACAAGGCCAGCATGTATAGTTATTAATCTGACTACAATCAAACATCTGATGTGTACACTGAAAAACATTGCACAAATTATAATGTGTGTGTATATAATATGGGTTAGGTGTCTGATACTAATGAGCAGTAATGTACAACTGCAGCCATGTTTTGTGTTTATTCATTTGTCTGAACACAGCTACACACGTGAGGTGTGCACAGTTATTAAAGTGGATATTACTGGTATGGGGGGGGTGGTCCATGTGGTCAGGCACTGTATAGATATAGTTCCTTTGGCTTAAGGTTTAAGGCCATGGGTAGGATTTGGAAGGCAGATGTAGGGGTTTATCTAACAAATATAAAAATGGTCTCGACGCAGGATGGAGCTTTAAGGAGGGATACCACGGAGTGCATGTGTATGGGGGGGCTGGTGATTTTAATGGTGGGTTCCACTGTATACATCTCACAGCAACAAGAAGATATATAGTATTGTGGCCTTTATTTACAAACTTATTCATCCAGTTCATCAAAAGCTGATATCTGAGAAATACAAATTCAATAAAGTGGCTATACTTAGTGGGTACATCTGTAGGTTTGGGGGTGCAAAGAGCTTTGTCATATGTGCCTGACAGAGACAAACCAATCATTTGACTTTGTATATTGTGTTCATTTGATCAGAGCCACAAATGTGATGTGTATACAGTCAGCAAACTGTACACAATTGGTGAATACATCTATGTATGGAAGTGTTGTAATGGAGCACCCTGTGAGCATGTAACACATTCAATATAAAAATATAGTGCTGTGTACGTTATTTATTCATTAATTTGGTCACAATATGCCAACCAAAGTGTACACAGTCAACGAAGTGTCTGCAATTGGTTAGCACATCAATGTGTTGGGGGGGGGGGGGATGCAATGGGTTGCAGCATATGCATCTGACAGTAATAAACTGAAACATGAAGTCTGATAAATATGCTTCTACTTATCATGGGTTTCATAGATACTGCTGTTGTATGTAAAAAGAGCGCATTTTTGAGGTAGTCTTTTGGACACTTAGCAAATTAGCTTGATGTATGCACTGCAGTGATACCACTGCTCTGACTCTGGAATGTCATCCCCAGCAACGAGACCACTGGGTCAAATAAGAAAATATAACCAAACCACAATACAGTGACATCCAAACTGCAGGCATATACTATACCAGCCAGCCTGAAAAATAAAACTTCCTAGCCTCCATTCATAATAATCCACCAACCAATGTAAATACAAGAATATACAATATACTTTTACTTCAAACTGCTGTGGATATTCATACCACTAAATTGTAACTATAAGTATGATACTGTTAGTCTGCCACTTAATACCAACCACAGAGCATGACTAAAGATCTCTCTAATCCCCAAGTTGTAAATACCACCTAAATGAAATAACCAGAGTCACATATGTAAACAAAATCTGTAGCGGCGTAACAGCTGAAGTATACAAATGCATAAACCAGCTCATAACCAGAAGTAAAAATCACAGCATACCAGTAGAATGTAGGTAGGCCTTATATGGTTGCAAACCATTCCACACTTTCCTCCCACCCCTGCACAGCTGTACAAAAACATTGTCACCTATTAATGAAACTGCTGTCACACCATTAACGTGCAGCCTTACCTCAGACAATTAACACAATTTAGTAGCTGTAAAGCTGGCACACTGCTTCACATTCCAGCAAAGCTCACAAAAATATATTCTGTATGCAGACAAAAACAAATATTTCCACCATGCTACCATAAATCAGTTGAAGCAGTCAGAATTCATGCTGATCTCTGAGCTTTACTGTATGTGAACACAGACATAACAAATCCGACCCCAGTCATTATAAACATCAATGTGGTCATCCAGTCAACTCTTGGGTATGTCTGGTAAAATGAATACAGAGAGCAGTAATATCTAAAGTTGAAAAATACTACCATTTTGCTAATGAACTCATCAAAAATACACAACCTTATGTACCTAGACATTTTACTGAAAAGAACACTCTCAAATCATTTACAGGTCTTGAGATATTATAGTGGTATTACATTTATATATGCAGTCAGGTTCCCTGCATCCTCAGTTCCATACACCTCTTAAATCTAAAGAAGGCACCTCAGCACTGACAAATGACTGCCACTAACTTTCACACCCAAGCAAGACATGCTTAATGGTAGGAATCTGCTAGCAACAAGTAAAGTCATGTTTCTTCACTACAGTGGGTAACTAAACATGGCCAGATTCTATGCTAGAACCATTATCGCACTGGCAACACGCTTATTCCTCATTAAGTATGAATGAGGATGTAAACACCCAGCAGTATGCACATATGCAATGCAAATGCAAAGTAAATATCAATGAATGAAACATTAATGCGAAATATAAACAAATGCTAATGAACTTCAACCACCACAATGACTGTATGTTGCTTTCATCAATGCAAGGTCAGCTGGGTCCATGCCACTAAGTCATGGCAAAGTATGGAGAAAGTGATATCAGGGTTTTATAAATACCACGTACCACAGCACAGTAACAATATTCACTGATAAGCATAATTCTGCAATTCCATCACTTGCAATGCCCACTAAAGAGCAAACATTCCACCAGAATAGCTTGTCTTATTTACGAAGATGTTCTGTATGTGAAAAGTATAGGGCATCAAATTTGTGGAGCAGTACATTGGACATGGCCTTTTTCCCTTGCTCTTTCTCTCTTTCCCAATTTCCATCCTGCTGTGTATCGTGACCATCTACTTACAAGGATGTGTAACATTGTTGCCTTTATTTAAATGTAGATTTCCAGTATCTCTTTGAAAATCAACCTTAGTGTGAAATAATATAGTAGACAAAATGGTCAATGGGGTACCTTCAGAGAGTACGCTGCCACAGTACTTTTAGGGCTATGCTAGTGAGCACTAGCAGTGCTACACCAACAAAATGCGATTCAGAAACACAGATCAGCCACATGGAGCAAAGGATCATCAGTGGTTTATTAGTACATCTCTCAAACAAAGATCTGTCTCTTTAGAAGGAAAACGAACTACAGTACACAAATGTGACAAAGGGAGGGGGGTTAATTTGTTCTGTACATTGGGATGATAGAGAAACTACTCCTGGGAAGTTAAAGCTACGTTAGAAGGCAGAGGTTAGAAGGCAGCTTTATCAGAATCCACGACAGAAGTACCAATGTTACACACATGTTAAGTATATGAATGTGATGCTGTAAATGTGCACACAATTTTGCACTTAGATACAAAACTTAAAAAGTGTGCTTATACTAGCGCTTGACATTATCATACAGATAATATGAATTACACTCAAGGTCAAAACCAAACAACCACAGCTCGTAGTCCTTTTATTTATTCCTTACTTTTGCCAAAAGCCATACAATGTATAGAAAACATGTCCTTATTTACATTTATCCTTAATTATTTATTCCACCACCCTCATCTATTTTATGATTAATGGTGTTAAGCAGAAAGTTGGACTATCCTTCCTCAAATATGGAACCAAGACACAGCTTTTTATAGGGTCATAGGTGATTACTGGGCTATTAACCCGAAGGTCTTTATAAGCCTAGCTGTGTGTACCCAAATATAATACTAGAGAAGCCCAATGTAGAGAATCTTGCCTAAACTCGAGATCTTAGTTAGCAATGACTGCCCATATCTAGAAGGGTCATAGGTGAAATCCCCAGCAGGAATTTACAATTTCCCATCCAGACATCCAGGCTATGCTTAAACAGGGTCATAGAGGGGCTTTGTTTGATGGGAACTGGTAGCCTATTCCAGAGGAGTGGCAACCTCTGAAAGACATACATGTCTGTCCAGTAGGTCTTATTTATGTTGCTTACCAGATTAAGGTCCCTGTAGCAGGTGACCCTTGTCTCATTTGACTTGCAGATGTGCACCATTACCATTAGGTTTGGATTAGAGATGGTGTTGTAGGCCAGGCACAAGTCTCTTCTAAGTACACTACTGAGTACGGTGACAGTGACTTCAGTCTGTCAGTGTATGACATGTGCTGGAGACCCTGAATTTTCTTCATTAAAAATCTCTGAGGTCTGTCAAGTTGCTGCATGTGCCTGGTTAGGTACATACCAAAATGGACATTGTACTCAATTATTGGCCTGATGAAGGTAGAGTACAGGGGTGTTATGACCTCTTTTCGCTCTTGAGGCAATGCCTTTTCTAATTAGGTGTGCGACACTGAATGCATTCCTTACCACAGTAGATACATGATGGTTAAAGTTTAGGTTGCAGTCAACTTGGGTTCCCAAGTCTCTCACTACTGAGTTGTTACATATTGTATTATTTATATGATAGTGTGCAGGGATATCGCTTTTACCAAAGGGGATGATAATGCATTTTTTTAACCATGAGTTTAAGTCCATGGCTTTGGCACCAACCAACTCCCTCTTGAAGTATATTGACATTATTTGGGGCTTCAGTAATTGTACCTAATTTGCAGTCGTCAGCAAGCTTAGCCACAGGGCGGCCACAGTGGTGCAGTGGTTAGCATTGCCGCCTCACAGCAACAGGTTCTCCAGTTCGATCCTCAGCTAGGGTGCCTTCTGTGCGAAGTCTGCATGTCCTCCCTGTGGTCGCGTGGGTTTCCTCCAGGTGCTCCGTTTTCCTCCCACATCCTAAAGACATGCTGCAGGTGGATTGGGCACTCTAAATTGGCCCTAGGTGTGAGTGTGTGCGTATGTGTGCCTTCTGTGGAAGGTTGGGTGCCGGGCTGGCAACTCGACACCATAAAACTCCACTGCCAATCATGAGCAGACAAGGTGATCCGCTGTGGTGACCCCTAACCGGGAAAAAGCCGAAAGAAGAAGACGACGAAGCAAGCTTAGCCACAGACCCTCTGTTCTGGCCTGAACTTCTGAAGACTAAATAAGTTTCTGTCTTAACAGTTTCTAGACTATTATCACAACTATGTTAAAAATAACAAATACTATTTACTAGCTGGAAAGTTAGTGATATGGAATGTTAGCAAAATAAATCTTGCACATAAGGATATTGGTAAGACATTCCTTTAAAACATACAATATACTCAGAGAAAATAAGTGCATCAAAAACTTATTTGCAAATCCAATTAAGGTGCTTTGTGTAAAATACACAATTAGCTGTCTTGCCACCTCATAGTTTGGCTTATTTCATGGAATTATACACCTCCGGAATTATACACCTCCTGCCTGTCCAGGTAAACGCAAGACTGCCATCAATATGGATTTATCCTGAATGCCATAGTCAGAAAGTGTTTTTCCATCTTCCAGTTGGGTGGTAGCAAATATAAGTCGAAATTCTGGAATACCTGAAGAAAACAACATAAGTTAAATGCAAAATCAGTCAGATGGCAAGAAACCATTTCAGCACTTTGCAGACAATAATTACACACAGAGATATAGCCAGAATTTCTGTATTTGAACATCATGGTCATAAGTTGAGCACCTTACTCCCACATTCAAAAACCATACTTACCTCATGTTCTTTGTCATATAGGCAATGATGTTCAACAATTATGGGAAATAAACTGTCCAAGACTCCCCTGGAAGTTTAGTCTTACTCCTAAAATGCTCATCCTACAGGCAATTTTTTTTAAACTACCACATTTCAGTTTTTAAGAAAAGTAGTTCTTAAAAAAAAACAGATTTTAAATGAAAATTATAGTGCTACCAGCTTTATACTGCTAGTAACTTCTCCCTGGGTACATTACTTGCAGTCCATTTGTATTTCATAAAATAATTAACAGCATCTACCATAACTCATATTGCTTGCTCCAGCTTAGGCTGAACATGCAAGTTTTTGTTGAATCACAAGTTATCAATAACAGTTAGCTTTTATGGGACTTCCAAGATGGCTAAACACTGAGTAATACCTTAATTTCAGCTTTCCCAGTGTGAAATCAGAAGCTGAGAAGGGACAGCCAGTGAACCCATATTTGGGGGTAAATTTCAGTAACTGGCTAGTAAGTGCACTGCCTGGATGCCAGCAAAAAAGACAGAGAACATGAAATAAAAACAAAGCATGAGGAAAAAATACTGACAGAAGACTTTTGCAGCTGCTCAGCAAAAAGCAGCGCAAGTTCCAGCTTTGGTGCAAGACATGACTGCCAGTAACCTAGAGGAGAGAGTCAAATGTGCTCATAGCCGATTAAAATAAATAAAAAAAAAACTGATGGGAGTATATCAACTCAAATAACAAAAGGCACGAAAAATGGAAGAAGCTTTAAATATACATTCAGAGGAGGAGATAAAACTGCAAAGATCAGACACTGAAATGAAGAAAAGGCTGAATTTTAGACTGGTCAAGAAGAGGTTTCAAAAAAATAATAGAATTAGAGGACACAGCACGCAGGGAAAACCTGAGATTTTCTACTGTACCAGAGGAGCTGGAATGAACAGACTGTATTAATCTTATGAAAGCACAAACAAGCAACTGGACTGGTATTCCACAGCAGTAGGTGTTACCTGAAAGGGCACATCATGTGTATGCTCCAAACCTGGCCATGAGAAAGCAACTTAGACCTTTAATATACAGATGCAATCCTACCAGCAACAAAATTGTGGCAGGAAGACAAAGCACTAAAAGTGGGTGACAGCAGAGTGTTTCGGGAAATGATTACTCACTGTACACCAGGCAGAAAAGGAGTAAATTTATTCCACTAATCAGGGAATGTTGAGAAGCAGGCATGAGATTCAAACTGCTGTACCCAGCTATCTTCAGAAAATTCTTTCCTGAAGGGACAAAATAATTTTCTGATTCAGATCGTGCTAAGAAGGAAATACAAAAGTTTGTCCAACAAGAAGTGAGCTGTGAAATAGAAAGATATTCTACTTCTTGTTCTTCTGGCAATAAGACCAGAGAGACTGTGCCAGTGAAACACTTTTTGAATGCATCAATGGAAAATGCTTGCGAGACAGAAAAAGCACAAGAGTTGACTAGAAGAACTAATAGCACATTCGAAAAGAGGCAGAGACTGGATTTGGGAAATGGACATGAACAGGAATAAATCCAACAACTTAAAAACTGATTAACAAATGTGGAATTACAAAGCATTAAATCACATTTGTGGCAAATGATAGAAAAAGAAGACCTGGAAATATTGGACTTTTCTGACTTCAATAAACTTGTAGTAGATTCCAAAGCATATGTCCTACTATATGAGATTAATGTTTGGAGTAGGACTTAGGAGAGGGGAAGAGGAAGGAAAGCGTTAACTAAGTAAAACAAAAAATGTTGTTCATAACAGTAATAATTTTATACTGCATGATATCTGTATGCTACACAAAACAGGTGCCCATGTTTCTCCCTTCTTTTCTCTTTCTGCTCGTTTAGTTTTAAGAAATGTAGGCACTCCAATATAAAAAAAAAAAGAAAAGTCTGGTCAAGAGAGTAGGATACAAGAAAAACTAATGTGCTTTTTCTCATTCATGCACAGGGGAATGACTGGATTAAGACCCTTGGCTTGCTCTAGTAGCAAGTTTTAATAGAAAGCAAACAAATAAAAGAACATTGAATAAAGCTTTTCTATAGCAAATAAATAAATGTTTGTAGAAGCAACTTTGTATCTGGTTGTCATGTCTCCATGGAGACAATTTGATAAAGAGCAATAAAAATAAGACACTTATTTCAATGGCTAGGAAATGTTTTCTGAAAGCATTCAAAGAAAAAAATGCAAGTGTTTTCCTATTTGGGGAGAGAAATAAAGACAAGACAAAACCAGACATCACTTAGCAGAAACAAAGGCTGTACCATGTGTCTTAGCATGAATAACCTTCCTTTTAAGTTAACCCAAGTCTATGAGTGCGGCTGTCAGATTGGGGCAATTGTTCCTTTTAGGAGGCTAAAACTTCAATATTTGAAGATGTACATAGTGAGTTAATAGGTTTTTGGGATATATTGGTTTGTATTTTTGAGGGCTTTCAATAAAACAAAAAGCTTTGTAAGATGGGACATAGGCTCAAACAGATAAGACAAGAAACAACTTTATAAAAGGTTAACCTGCCAAACATTAAAGGGCATATTAACACAAAAGCCGGAAATAGATACAATACCTAACAAACAAACAAACTGTTACAAATAAAAGGTGGTGATAATAACTTTTTTAATTTAACTCTTTCTATAATCTTTAAATGTTAATGGTCTCACAGATATATAAAGTAGTGACTTATATTAAAAAATGTAAAGTCAAATAGCTATGGTATAGAAGACAGTTGGAAATAAATGAACATGTGAATCTGATAAAGAAAGGTTTTCAGAATTTGATAAAGAAAGGTTTTCAGGATGATTATTTAGCGTAATACCTGGGACAAAGGAAAAATAGGAGTATTTATGTTAATTGCAGGAGCATCTCCAACGGTGATAGAATAGGATAAAAAAGATAATAGATTTCTAGCACTAAGGGGCTACTGGCAAGGGAAAAGAATTACACCAGCATGTGTTTATATTCCACCTAAAACTGCTATAATATTACTTATCGGTAGAGACTGGAATTTGATTTGCAGAAGGGAAAATAAAGAAGGGTAGATTTTTGAATAAATTTATGAAAATATTTTGCACGGAAGATGTGAATGTAGTAGTTTGGACTGAATTTACATATTTCCCCAATACACAAAAATTGGGCTAGGCTAGACATAACTTAATTTCACAGGAACATGTACATTTAATTGAAAGTTTAGATACGCATCCATAAACTATTTCAGATCACCTGCCAATAATAACTAAAATGAAAATGCAGGGTAATGAAATAAAAATGAGACACCAGCACATTTCTACCTCTCTGTTGAAAACACAGGAATTTAAGGAATCGGTATTTGTAATTATTCAGGAGTTATTAGAGAAGATAAACATTTCTTCTGAAAATATAGCTACAGTGGAATAAAATTAAAGTGGAGTTTAACATATAACAGGGTGAAAATAAAAAAAGAGATATGATTAAGAAGTAACAATTACTTAGAGGGACTGACAGATGTTACAATACTGCAAAATAGGGGGAATCTCACAGAACAAAGCGAGGTATAATTGCAGAATGCTAAGCAAATAAAGGATACCTTGATAATATGCATGAGTTTAGGAAGATTGCCATTAAGCAACTATTTTTTGATGACACTAGAGCACAAAAATGTTTAGAGCAAGAACTCAAGCAACAGAAAGTAGAAGGGCTATCGCTAAGCTTAGGGGGCCTACAACAAGAAAGATAATATGAGTTTCTGTAGGGGTACTGGAAATACTTTGGAAATTATATAAAAAGTCTCTATAAAACACAGAAATATGGATATCAAGAAAAGGTACAAATGGAAATGTTTATGAAAGAATTAAATATGCCAAGGTAGAGGAGGCTCAATTACTAATAGGACAGGAGGGGATGAGATAAAAATGGTGATGTATAACCAATCAACAGGAAAGTCCCCAGGAATAGATGGTATTCCTCTGAGAATTTGGAAACTAGGAAGGAAAAAGTGATAAAGATCTGGAAGGTTTTGTTTAACAGTATCTTAAGAGGAGGAGAGACATCAACATCGTGGAAGAAAGCAGTGGCAGCTGTAACACCTAAAGAGCATAAAGACCCATCACATCTAGCTTCATACTAGTCCATTTCATTCCTAAATGACGATTATGACGTGCTTATGTCTATATGCTTATGTCTATAATGACTATAAGAATGACAAAGGTGATGCCAAAATTGATGGATATGGATGAATGTGATTTTGTGGAGGGGAGGCAAACATTTGAACAGAACACTGATAATCCAGAGGGAAGCTGAATGTAAGAAAATACCACTGTTGGTGGGTCTTAATGCAAAGAAAGCATTTGAAAGAGTAAGCTGGAAGTTTATGAGCAGGGCAATGGAAGCATTTGCATTCCCTGATAAAAGTATAAAGTTAATTAGGAAGATATACAAGGGATCGGAGGCGAAAATTAAAGTGGGTGGGTTCCTCTCTGATTTCTGTTTCAACAGAGGAACCAGGCAAGGGTGTCCTCTTTTTCCCCATTATTTGCAATATATTTACAAACACTGGAAAGATAAGAGATTCATGAATAGAATGGTAGTCAAGAAAAGCTGCCTCTTATCAGATGATATTCCCCTGGATTCAATAAAATCCATGCAGGAATAATGCCATTCCTGCACTGAGTGGCTTGTGTCTGTGTAACCACTGCAGCACGCCTTGTATATTCATGAAGGCATGTTGCTGTTTAGCCTAAATGGACATGAAGCATGAATGAGTGTAGGGGGAGTGCTCAAGTAGTGCACTGACTATGAACATGCCCCCTGCACTCAGAAAATGCCATACAGCACTTTCTAAACCTGATTTGGTGTAATATTGGAGAATTTCCCTAATAATATGCAAGTATTTCAGTGTCTGCATACACTGAAATACATACGAGAGCAGGCAAGCAATGCAAGGAGTGTGTGACAAGTTCTGTGACGCACCTCCTACATTGTAAAAGGGCTGTATGACACCTCACAACTTGCTAAAGCAGGAAATGTGGGCAAAGGCACAAATAATGGGGGGACAAAGCCCTAAAAAAAGTACAGTTCTTAAATACTGCCTTCACAAACTTAGAAAAATGGTCATGCATTAGCATAATGTCCGGATAGAAGTCGGAAAGTCAAATGTACGCCATTATTCTCTGACAGCAGTCCATGTGGACAAAAGCACAAATAATGGGGGGGGGGGGACTAAAAAGTGACAATAGTTAAATATTGCCCTCATAAACTTAGAAAGTTGATAGAAAACAGGTCATGCATTAGCATGAATTTCCAAAGGATAGAAGTCTGAAAGTCAAATGTACGCCATTATTCCCTGACAGCAGTACATGAGGATAAAGGCACACACAATGGGGGGACAAAGCACTAAAAGTAGGGACACTACTTAAATATTGCCCTCACAAACTTAGAGAATTGACAGAAAAGAGGATATGCATTAGCATGAACGTCTGAAGGATAGACAGCTGAAAGTCAAATGTAAGCTATTTCCTGACCACAGTCCTCAACAACTTGTCAGAAAACCACAATACTCACTATACAACATAATAATATAATAAATCTTTTTTTTTTATATGCTAATGAATGTTTAAGCATAGCTAAGCGGGTGTGCACGTTATGGCCCTCCGGTTAGCATTGCTTAAACATCCCATAGGAGATGAAAAGAAATATACAGCTGAAATTCCTAAACCGAAATAGCGTAGTGATTAAGAGTCCTGGCTTTACATGCAGGAGTTCACGGTTCAAGTACCAAGACAGGCAAATGATTTTTATATGGGAAAACAGTGTACTTTTTTACACTTAAAGTATGCAGTAACTGTTTTTTGTTAACCAGGGTAGTGTAGCTGGTGTAAAATGGAAGTCTGAGTATATGTAACATGTGAAATCACCCACGTATACACAAGTGTCCCATACAGTACAGTCACACCCCTTGCTAATGTAATGAAAGCACACAGAGGGATGTCATGTAAGGTAAATTATATACACCTACTAAATGAAGCCATCATCCTGATATTTTTTTAATGGAGTGAGCAATGGTCCCTGCTTTTCCCCATTTCACTACTTTCCTATCACCCTTTTTTCTGTTAAGAAAATTAGAGTGGGTGTAAGGGGTGCTAAGTGAAACTAAGAGGATTTAACAGTCTCTTAGCAACGCTTAGCATAGTGCAAACCCACCTACAACTGCTTAAAAGTGCCTTAATCACTGTCTCCATCAGCCCTTGTTCTGCCTGGCAGCAAAATAATCAGTCCTGCCAAGTCTCGAACCCAGGATACTGTGTACTACAATCACAGCAGCATGCCACTACACCATCCGAGCTGTGAGAATCTGTAATGTTTGTACAAACATATCATTCATTCTGGTCATTTAACATTAATGAAAAAAGTCATCACTTCCAAGTCTGGAACCCAGGACCCTGTGCATTACAATCACAGCAACATACTTCTACACTATCTGAGCTGTAGGAATTTGTAGTGTTTTTACAAACATATCTTGCACAACAGTCATTTAACAAAGGGGGAATTGTATATCCGTAGTACTTATATATATATATATATATATATATAAATAATTGTGTGTGTGTAATATATATATATATTTTTTTTTTCATACAGAGATATATAAATAGATAACCAACCTCTTACTGCAACATAGCTGCAAAAAGCCCAAAGGGGGGGATAAAGGGGAAACAACAGTGAAAGGTTCGAAATATGGCTGTCATACACATAGAAGTCTGCTAGAGTGGCATGGTGTGCTTTTACATACAATGCCAGACAGATTCCAGGTATGAAACAGAAATGAATGTTAAAATGTATTGATGTCAATGCTCACATCTCAGTGATTTCTCAGAAACCAACAACTGTTGTGGCCAACAGACAAAACATATGAGCCACACAGGACAGTGTCTAGACATCTGGACAGTGGAGAGGTATGACTGCAGTCATGTAACAGAACAGAAAAAAACCATGACAGCTGCCAACCATGTCACCCAGCACCTTCTGAACCACAGTAAGACCAACACGATACTAACCCAAATCAGCTCTGGGAAATTACCCTTGCATATCCAAATATATCATGCACTACAGGGATGGAACTGTAGGGAAAAGCAGATAGTGAAGCATAAAATGTCCACCCACAACCATCTGCACCACAGTCACAGCAACATACCATTACCCCAATGAAATCTAGAGTAGAACGACTGAACCAACAAATCCTGATTCCCAGTCACACAATACACTGGCAGATACTGGCCCAACTCATAGTGTACCCGGAACCCTGAGGTGTTACTGGACCTTTCTCAGTCTGCCTCAACACACACACCTGATAACCAGCAGCCATAGCAGCATACACAGTCAGATAGAAAAAGGATCTGCTACTCTCCCTACCCAGCCAAACATCTACACACAGCACTGCTACACAGTCTTGACAGTCTCTTCACAATCAGCAGACAAACATACCTCTCATATGTACAGATTTGCACAGAATGTCCAGGGTGTGAGACCAAATTCATGGCCACTGCTGCATACCACTTCCAGGAGTCTGCTAAGTAAATGGGATGATACCTTGAGCAGTCAATAAATAATGATATTACATTCCTCTGACCCTCATACTGCAAGACATCTGGTCTAAGCACGACATACTTGGGGAACAGGGAGCCGGAAAGAGGGACATATCTCACATAATGATATTACAAACTGAAACAGCTGACAGAGTCATAGGCTTTGTTGTAACATAACATCCGTGAAGGATATGATATCTGAAACACCAAGGTATCTCATGTTACTCTGATCCTGACATTACCTTACTGCTTCCACAAAAACAGATTTCTGAGGTACAGACCAAACATAAACGAACTACTGGGCAGTCTGTGGACATCAGCACAGTGAAGAGGTATATCAGAGACAAATCACTGTTAGATGTCAAGTCACAGAGAAAATGCATGTCCAGATGAACCCTGCTAGCAATCCTCTGTGTGCAGAACAGCACTACTGACTTACAATCTTTACCCAGTTCTGGAGCCTTCTTCCCCATGTTACTGGGCTGTCTCCACATGTCCTCTCGAGAGGTATCCCCACCTACTGTCTTTGAAGCTACAGCCCCCCACACCTCCATAATGTCCTCCACACAGAGTAGGAAAAGGGGAAAGGCACACATGGAGGCCATAATTATAGCAGTGTGTTGCTATGGCATTGGCAAATGGAAAGACTACACAGCTGCTCTGGATGCAAGTAGCAAATGGGAGACCCCGCTTGGTGCACAGGCCAGCACCTGCTCATGAGAAGTACCTACAAAAGCAAGCTGCCACCTATGCAACACACGTCTCAACCCATCTACAAGACAGGCTGTGACTACACAAACCTAACCATTGGCATTGTGAAGGAACTCCTGAGCACTATAACAGGAATGTCAATCATGTAAGCATGTAATGGAATGCAGAAGGGTGATGCAATGATGTAAAATGGGACATTAAACACTGGGCTGCAACAAGACATGTTGGACTCCCATGCTGCTATTCAGCACCTATGGTCATTACTGCTTGCCTGCTTGCTCTGCCTACACTGACGTGGAGCACATCTCTAGCCCGAGTCACCCCAGCAAAGGTCAGCTCATGTATGACTGCTAATGGAGTCTCCGTTGTCCGATACTGAGTGCGACACTGGTAGGACAGCTACCCAGGATGTTGTACTTATTCATATGTCACCTGTGAATGCTACTCTGATGCATATGCTTGTCTTACAGAAGAAAGAGATGTACATATGGTATGTGCATAACTGTATGTGATGCACTGTGCCCATACCAGACAACTGTCCAGAGTTTTTCAGACTGACCACATCTGCCTCATATTTGTAGTCAATGCCTCAGACAGTTGTGTATTGTCTGGCACATCAATGGCAACCCATTAAAGACTAAGGTCATAACAAATTAGCATACATTTAATTGTCAGATATATCTTACAGAGTACACCTGTGAATGCGACACCATCTTTGCTGGCAAATAAGTGTGTTCCAGCTAGATTCATGCTAGATTCATAAAGTGATACTATTTACTGGTCTTTGCCCACCAATGATGTGTGCCTTTGTGCAGAGGTCTTGCTCTAACAGGAGCCTGGTATCTTAACAGGACACCCATGTCAATGGAAGCGTACCTTGTCCTGAAGGATGCTGACATTTGTAAAGCCACTGCCACCTGCTTTCTAGCTGTGGACAGCACACCAACCTTGCCAGGTCACTCATCCCAGCATACGTTTAAGACACCAAATAAAGGCCTGCAAAGCCACAGGAGGTTCAAGCATACACATACACACTTCCACGCTGACCAAACAGTACGTTACATGGGTGACATCCCAAGTGCAGTTAACAGTTCAAACACCCTAGCCAAATCATAGCTAGCTACATGCCTCCAACCAAGACTATGGACATCCACCACATCTATTGGGACCTGCTGGAATCTGTCAAAATACCCAACCATAGAGTGGCTGACCTATGCTACCTGAACATGAATGCACAGAGATTCCTTGGCTTTGTCAATGGCAATGCAGTGGATCAGCTGGTCAACACTCCTACGGCAGGTGGGAATCACGTGCCTGGTCCTAACCAACATGAGTAGCCACTGTAGCACTACTACAGTGTCATTTCCCTTGGCAATATCTGCCCACATTGCCATCACTGCTCAGGTCACCATCTCCCCTGCCTCCCACCCCCTTTACAGTGTCAAACAAAATGAACTGTACACAAATGAAGTAGCTGTACAGCCAATGCCCAGTTGTTGGAACTAGCAGCAGTGTCCAGGTCCACACCACAATACTATGTTGGCACCCACACAGCTGTATAGATTCAGTAGTACCCGACAGGGCAACATCACCACCCTCAAGATAGGGTAAACACCTGTGGTGGACAGCAGCAATACACAAATACCATTAATAGGGGGAAACAAGTGCTGAACGGGCCAAGAAGGAACAGGTGCCTCACTGGAAGTAATATCACCTTGGTCTGTACAAGCAAATAAAGGCACAAGTGATGTACACTAAGGCTGAATGCAAAGTGGAAAAAGCTACCAAGGCAGATCACTAGGCCTTCCACACGTCTTTAATTCCAGAGAATGCACAAATTTGCTCTGTAGTGGTGGTCAATAACACCACCTGCACATATGGCATAGACATAAGCAACCGGCTGCGGCTGCAGACAGGTGAAGTGTAAATACCACCCCCCCCCGTGGTACACATGTGCAGCACCTGCTCCCCTCATCATCAGGAAGCAGGTCTGTAATGCCCTCTCACAGGCAACACACAGAGGTCTCCTTAGTCATGATACCATCCCTGGCTACATCCCACATGAACACATGTATGGGCTCTCAGAACCATTCCGCACTGTAGTCAACCACAGCCTGAGCAGCGGTGTCATCTCATCTGCACAGAGGACAGCCATTGTCATTCCTATACACAAAGGTGGTGCAATCCACCAAGCCAGCCAATATGATGCACATCAGCCTAACCAACCTGCTCTGCAAGGGCCTGGTAGGCAATATCAAGGACATTACGAACAGGGACATCGTCATCACAATGCCTGGGCCCACACACCATGGTATTGTCAAAGGGAGATCAGGCCCGTGACACCCGACTTGACCTCTCTGCAGTGGTCAAGCAAGCACAGGGTAAGATGGTGAACAATGCCTACCTTCACCTAGCCCTATCCTCTCACACTATTCCCCAGGTGGACAGGATACATAAGCCTACACAGCTAGGCTACCAGATGGGTAAGCTAACTGGCCCAGTGATAGTAGCCACTCAGTCAAAGTAGTAGAACCCACCTCTAATAGTAGATTCATCTATAACGGTGGACCCGAAGGACCAGTCTGGGGGCCTCTACTTTTTGAGATATATGTATCGGAGGTACAGGACAATAGCAGTGGTCTGTGGCTGACCAGGTGTATGGATGCTTGCAAGCTGCCCACCGTCTTAGATCCCCCTACTTATGTGGTCATCCCCCAAGAGGCAGTCACCCAACTGCAGACCGGTACAATAAGCATTACCACAAATGTAATGCCAGAAGAGCCATCACTCCCCCTGCTGTGGCAGATGCCATCCACACGAAGTATGACCGTAATAATGTACTGAGCATGCAATCAAGTGTGAGTCAACTTGTGCACTGAGATTGGTAGCAACCTGACAAGCTTCCCACCATGTTGGCACCACTGTACAGAAGGCAGTCTCCATGGCGACCTCACAAATATGGGTCACAGGTAGGCCATAGATATTTGTAAAGT
>NC_056732.1:1907447068-1907589568 GCF_019279795.1 Protopterus annectens
AAGACTGAGATGGTATCCTTTAAGCCCACTGTGCCAGTGGATACCACATCCCACAATGCCAAATTCTTCACAAATGCTTTCTATGGACATCTCCAAGAATGCATGGATCATGCAATCCCAAACAAATCCAAGTCCCTCTCCACCAAATGTAAGCGTCCTGTCTGGTGGACCTCAGCCATAAACAAATTGTATAACAAAAGAAGGAAGCTACTGCAAGTCAGAGCGAAATCCCATGAAGGGTAGACATATCTGATAGCAGAAAACTACGTTCTCTCATAAAAACATCCAAGGCAAACTGAGAGAAAAATCGCTAAGGACACTAAAGATAACCACAAAGCCTTCTTCAGCTATGTTAGAAATCTGGGCGGAAACCCTCAGATATGCTCAGAGTTGGTTCACAACAACAAAAAATACACTGAACCCACAGACATTGCTAACATTCTGGCTGACAGGTTCAGTGCAAATTTCTCGCCTCCTTCAACCCCAAAAGAAGAAATACTTATCCCAGCTGAATGTAATCTCCCTGTCATCTCAGATGTCCAAGTGAGAACTGCCCTAAACAAAGCAAAAAACACAGCATCAATGGGACCTGACGGTATCCCAGGGTGCGTGTTACGTGAACTCCAAGAGGAGCTAAACCCACACATAAAAATGCTATTTAACACCTTAGCCTTACTTCGGGATATGTACCTGAACACTGGCGTACAGCAACAGTGGTCCCACTCCACAAGGGGGGTGCCTCTACAGACCCTGGAAACTACCGCCCCCATAAGCTTGACTAGCCTGGTCTGCAAAGCTATGGAAAGAATCATTATGGAACTCATAAACGGAGACATAGGGGACCTACAGACGCTTGACCCCACCCAGTTCGGCTTTGTAAAGGGCAGATCCTGCCTTTTAAACCTGGTTGACTTTCGAAACAGTCACTAGAGCCATTGATGAGGGCAAAGCAGCCCATACAGCATACCTGGACTTGGCTAAGGCCTTCGACACAATACCCCACTCAGGCATCATAGATGAGCTAAACAGCTTAAAAGTAAACCCTTATGTCACTAGATGGGTTGCAAACTGGCTAAAGGACAGAACCCATAAAGTTAAAATCGCTGGAGGAAGGTCAGACTCAAAGCCAGTCACAAATGGTGTCCCACAGGGATCTATCCTGGGACCCCTCTTGTTCGGCATTTATTTCTCAGATGTTAAAGCAAACATGGGAGGGCTGTGGCTGACAAAGTTCGCAGATGACTGCAAACTAGGAGCCATAGTCGATACACCAGCAGATACACATCCTACAAAAAGGCCTCACTGAAACAGACAACTGGTGCCGTAGTCATGGCCTTAAACTAAATGTCAAAAAATGTATAGTCATCCCTTTTGGAAAAAACAAAGTACCCACAAATTATCACATAGACAGCAACCCACTGAGTACGGAAAAAGTAATCAGAGACCTAGGGACCCAAGTAGACAGCGACCTCTCATTTGACACCCACGTTGTCAAAGTGGTTAGAAAAACATTCTACCTTGCACACCTCATCATGAAGGGTTTCACATCCAGATCCAAGGATGTCATTGTACCCCTATATTCCTCCCTCATCATACCCATGATTGAGTACAATGCCCCATTTGGTATGTACCTCACCCAGCACTTGCAACAGCTGGAGAGACCACAAAAGTACCTCACCAAAAGGATCAAGGGTCTCCCAACATATGTCTTATTCTGCCAGACTAAAGAAACTTCAGCTCTATTCAGTAGCATACCGCCTGCTCAGAGGTGATCTCTGCCTGACGTACAAGGCCATGTCCAATCAGGATTTGATGGACATGCTCCACCTCAAAAAATCCAAATCCATCAGGACCACGAGAGCTAAAGACTTAAACCTCGGCACAAGTATGAATAGGACATGCTGGAGGGATAGATTCATAACCCAGAGGCTTCCCATGCTTTGGAACAGGATCCCAGTTCGTATTAGGCGGAGCCCCTCACTGACTCTCTTAAAGAGAAATCTTGAGTGGATGGGAGATCGTAAGTTTACCCCAGGGGTCACATCTGTGTCACTGCTAGACAGGGGCACAGTAAACTAATTCTATTATATAAGGAGACCTTCACTGTGTCACTACTAGACAGAGGCACAGTATTCTAGATTTATTCTGTACATTTTTTGTACCACTTCATGGGGTGGCAAAAGCCACATCACTATGGCTAGGCTTATAAATGCCCCAGGGCAGACAGTCTAGTACTATACTATGAAACTATGAAACATCCTATATCCCCTTATTGCATAACTCTACTGCATTCTATTACATGCTTACTTGTTTGACATACCCCCCCCCCCCCCCAAGTATTGTTGGCTTGGATTCCAGTTCCTGTTTCTCTCTCGGTCTACCCATGTAGAGGTGTAGACCTGTTTTGCTTAGACAGTAGCTTGCCTTTTGTAGGTAATACTCATGAGCAGGTGATGGCCTGTGCACCAGTTGGTGTCCCACACTTGCTAATTGCATGCAGAACAGCTGTATTGTTACTCCTATAACCAATGGCATGGCAACACACTCCTATAATTGAGTACTTCATGTGGGCATTGCCCCTTTTCATTGCCTATGAGGAGAACACCTTGGAGGTGTGTGAACAACAGCATCACAAAGGGTAGCTGGAAATACCTATTACAGCAAAACATGTGGAGACAGCCCAACAAAATGGAGACGGTCCCAGACTTGGGGACAAAATGTGAGTATTGCTGTTATACATTTGGATTCATACTAGTTTAACAGGGTTTGTGTGGACATGGATATTCTGCGTGGGTCTCAGTCTGACAGTGTTATGTGGCTGACATAACTCTCAACTACAGGGCTATCCGCGGAATGGCCAGAGGTTTCAATCTTATGTTTGGTCTGTTCCTCCGACAGTTGTTGCCTTGGCAAATCAGTAACATACCCTGGGTATTGCAGTCAGTAAATGCTAACTTCCACTTATGTTCCTGACTTCATATCCCTCAGTTAAGATATTACAACAAACCCTGTAACACCAGCAACTTTCTCAGTTTATAACAACAATATTTCAATTATGCCCCAGTGTTTGGTCCTCTGTCCCCCACTTATGCCAGGCTTTGTCCAGATATCATGCAGTAAGAGGTTGATAGGTATGGTATATCATCAGTTAGTGCCTTCCTTCCTGTTATCTTCCCGGTGATGTAGCAGAATGCCAGAAGTTATCAGGAGGTGGCTATATATATATGAGGACAGAGACTGGACATCCTGTGGGAATCTGTACAGTTGAGGGGTTTGTGTATGTGTAGCAATTGTTAACAGACAGTCAGGATTGTGTAGCAGTGTTGTAACACCAGCAACTTTCTCAGTTTATAACAACAATATTTCAATTATGCCCCAGTGTTTGGTCCTCTGTCCCCCACTTATGCCAGGCTTTGTCCAGATATCATGCAGTAAGAGGTTGATAGGTATGGTATATCATCAGTTAGTGCCTTCCTTCCTGTTATCTTCCCGGTGATGTAGCAGAATGCCAGAAGTTATCAGGAGGTGGCTATATATATATGAGGACAGAGACTGGACATCCTGTGGGAATCTGTACAGTTGAGGGGTTTGTGTATGTGTAGCAATTGTTAACAGACAGTCAGGATTGTGTAGCAGTGTAGTGTGCAAATGTTTGTTGCGCTGTGTAGGGAGGGGGATACATGTAAGATTCAAGGCTCCTTTCCTATCTGACTGCGCATGCTGCTCCAGTTTCTGGTGGTCTATTGGCTGTATTTGTTTGTAGGGGCAGACAAAGACATGTTCCGTACCACCACAGGAGTCAGGCTACACTGTGACTTGGGGTAGTGTGTGTGTGTGTGTGTGTGTGTGTGTGTGTGTGTGTGTGTGTGTGTGTGTGTGTGTGTGTGCGCGTGTCAAACATGATATTCATGTTCACACAATCATTGTACTCTACTGTTCATTTGGCTTAACAGTATGTCACTGTGGCTGTGGTGAAATTGTAGGTATGCACTCACACCGGTGTTACATCACTGCAGTGCCTGATATTTTTGCAAATGCAAGTGCAATTCCCCATAGCTGACTTGGGGTAGTGTTTTGTCAGTCTGACTGTAGTTTGGATGGTGCTTGGTGACATGCTAAGCAGCTCAGTGTACTTTGCCTAATTGTCATGTTATGTACAGATATTTGTAGGATGTCCAGTTGTCTGGCTCATATCTATGGTGTTGTCCCCTTAAGTGTTGTGTATGTCTGACAAATCAGTGGGATGATGTGATACATTGCAATATGTGCATGTCCACTTGTGGTGGGGTTAACTGCATTGCATTACAGTGGTCATAAAGTACAGTTGTGTACACTTACCATAAATGTAGATGTTAGAGTTATTCACTGTTGCAGTCATTACATTTGGGTAATCTGCTGGCAGGTTGTTCTCAGTCGGCCTGAATAACAAAGTCTTGGGTCCTGCATCGGTTGCTGTCTCCTCTTCCATCATGTCCGGTCGTCAGGGGTATAAAAACATGCAGCCGATGTCAGGTGCCCCCCCCCCCCCCAAATGGGGAGCAAAAAAAAAGTCTGGTTATATCAAAATGCACTGCAGGAGGTAAACCAAGTGCCAGACTTCTAAGCGTGATAAATAAAACAATTTATTGGCCAAGTAACAACATGTTGTTATCCAATAAATTCTGTTTTATTTCTCACGCTTGGAAGTCCGGCGCTTGTTTACCTCGTTTACCTCCTGCAGAGCGTATTTTGTTTTACAAGTTTTCATTCGCATTGTTATCTCCTTTCTTTTGGTTAATAAAGAACACAGAAATATATGAAAATGCACTTTTAGCAACATAAACTTTACCTTCATCTAAAAGCAAATACACCACAAAGACTTTAGAATATAGTGAAGGAAAGAGAAGTTATAGAAAAGGGGGATGGCGGGTGGGTAACCCGGACTACAACAGTGAATACACTCTAACATCTACATTTATGGTAAGTGTAAACAACTGTACTTTGTTCTTCGTGTTTCACTGTTGCAGTCATTACATTTGGATAGAATCCCAAAGCTATGGATGGGAGGATGGAACTAAATAGCATTAGGAGAGGCTATAAGGCCCTGCAGAACTGCAGTGGCAAAGCCTGCCCTGGATTTGGAGAAAAGAGGCAAATAATGCTTTGTGAAGGTATGAACAGAGCTCCGAGTAGCAGGTTCTAGAATGTCTTTGGTTGGAACTCCTCTGAGAAAGGCTGCTGAGGTAGAGGCAGCCCTGGTGGAATGTGACCTGATCCCCTTGGGACAGGTTTACCATGGTGCAAGTAACAGAAATGAATGCAGTGGCTTATCCACTTAGAAATAGTCTGCTTTGATATAGCCTTCCCCTCTGATCCTGCAGCAAATGCCACCAGTAGTTGCTCAGAGACTCTTAGAGATTTGGTCCTGTTTAAGTAGAATCTTAGTTGTCTACGTCCAATGAATGCAGAATCCGCTCCCCCTTGTTCTGCGGATTTGGGTAAAACGTTGGCAGGTGAACTATTTGGTTAAGAGCCACACTGGATACCACCTTAGGCATAAAAGAAGGATTGGCCCTGAGGGACACCCTGTCCGGGTAAAATGCAATAAAAGGCTTCACAGCCATGAGAGCCTGTAGCTCTGAAACCCTACTTGCTGAAGTGATTGCCAAGAGGAAGGTTGTTTTCCAAGAAAAAAAAAAAAATGTATATCTGCAGTAGCTGCTGGTTCAAAAGGAGGCAGGGTGAGTTTTTCCAGCATAAAATTGAAGTCCCATGCAGGAGTTGGTGATTTTCTGGGAGGCCTTATATTTTTGGTCCCTCTAAGATACTGTTTAAGCAGAGGATGAGAAAAGAGGGGAGGCTCCGTGTTGTAATGAGCCGAGATGGCAGAGGCATGGATTTTTATTGAAGAAAAAGATAGGCCCTTGTCAAGCATCTCAGTCAAATATTGTAAAATCTGAGGGATATTGGGCTTTGCTGTGTCCGTTCCTTGTGCTTGGTTCCAAGCACAGAATCTCTTCCATTTATCAGCATAAGATTTTCTAGTACTAGGCCTTCTGGCTTCCAAAATTATATTTACTAAGAGGTGTTTGAATAATTAAATGATCAGCCATGCTGCAAGGTTCAGAGTTTGGAGCTAAGTGTGCAGAATTTGATTGTTCTGCTGAGACAGTAGATGAGGTATTTGTGGCAGATACCAAGGAGGAATTTGAGACATATTCCTTAGAATTGGGTACCAGTGCTAGCGAGGCCAGTCCGGAGCAACTAGGATCATTTTTGATTTTTCCTGACTTTTATAAGACCTTGGAGAGAAGAGGCAGAGGGGGAAAGGCATAGACTGATAGGTTTTTCCAACTGAAGGATAGGGCATCTACTTTCCATGCTTTTCTGTGACAAGTCCTTGTGCAGAATTTGTCCAGTTGATAATTTTGGGGAGAGGCAAATAGATCTATGTCTGGGCTCCCCTATTTCTGTGTTAACATGGTGAAGATTTGTGGATCCAGTTTCCACTCGTGCGGGTCCATCCATAAGATATCTGCTTAGGTCATCTGCCAGAGTATTTTGTTTTCCTGGCAGGAACAGAGCTTAAAGATGTATTTGGTAAGTCAAAGCTGTGTTCCACAATGCTATGGCTAGTCTGCAAAGGGGGTAGGAATGTGTACCCCCTGCTTGTTTATGTACCACATAACCATGGTGTTGTCCATCTTTATCAGTAGTTGTCCTGGAAGTAGTAAGTCCTTGAAGGCTGTCAGAATTCTGAACAGCTAGCATCTCTTTCTGGTTGATATGCAGATGCATTTGTTTTGGGCTCCATTTGCCCTGAATGCATCTCCCCGGCAGGTGGGCCCCCCAAGCATAGTCTGATGCATCTGTAGTTAGGGTTTGGGTGGCAGGGGGTAGAGTGAATGACAGTCCCTTGTTTTGGTGACATGTCTCTGCCCATCAAATAAACTCCTGCTTTAGGCAGGGAATGAGAGGAATCATTGTTTCCAGACTGTGACAATGTTGACTCCATAAACTTTTTAGGTACCATTGAAGTTTCCTCATATGCAGTCTCGCATATGGAATTAGTAGAATGCAGGATGCCATGAACCCCAAAGCCTGCAGAATTTGTCTTGCAGATAACTGGGTTTTTTTGTTGACATTTGTTTGAAGTATGTGTCAGTTGCCTTTGTTTGTCTGGTGTTAAGGCTAAGCCATCTGGGCAGTAGTATTCAAGCTTGCACCCAGGAATGTAATTATTTGAGAGGGTACCAGTTGGGATTTCTTTTCACTTATTATGTACCCTAGGCATGTTAGAAGCCTTTTTACAAATGCCAGATGTTGAAGAACAGTGTCCTTGTCCTCTGCTTGAATGAGACAATCGTCCAGATAAGGATAAATTTGTATGCTTCTTTGTCTGCAGAATACAATTACTGGTACCAGACAGTTTGTAAAGACCCTGGGCACAGTAGATAAGCCAAAGAGCAGTGCAGATAATTGGTAATGCAAAAAACCTGCTTTGAAGCAGAGGTATCTTCTGCACAAATCCCTTATTGGGATATGCAGGTATGCCTCTTAAGTCTAGAGTCACTAACCAAGCTTTCCTGCCCAGCATAGGCAGTAGCTGTTGTAAAGTCAGCATTTTGAATTTTGGAATGTCCAGGAACATGTTCAAAAACGATAAGTCCAGTATTGGACTCAAGGCATGGTCTTTTCTGGGTACCAGGAAAAGTCTTGAAAAAAAACCTTTTCTGGTACTGGTTGAATAGCCCCCATATCCATGAGGGACAACTTGTTTCTAAGCCTCTGCCCACTGATTTTGTGGCAGATCTGGCCAACCGTTTGGAATTGTCAAAGTATGGAAATTTGTTTAATACCCACTTGTCCTGGGTAATTAACTGCCAATTTTGAGCATGAAGTGCTAGTTTTCCCCCCAAGGGGGCTGCCAAAAGATAAATGCTTGGTGAAGGTAGAGGGAAGTCATTGAGACTGCTTACTGTAGGGTTGTGCATGGTTTCCTCCAGATTTGGAGGTGGAGGCACCCCACTGCTTTGACCTGCAAGAACCCTGTGATTGGTATCTGGAGCCTTTTGAGCGCCAGGATTTACCTTGAGTGGCTCTGTTGGACACAGGAAAGGACCAATTTTTAGTAGGCCAGTGCCTACTGAACCTGGGTGGCTGCACTTGCAAGAAATCTTTTACAGTTTGCATAGATTTAGCTTTGTCTTCCATTTTCTTTAAAACCTCTTCTGCCTTATTACCAGAGTATCATGTTGCAATGGGGCATCCAACAATTTTAGCTTTAACATAATCAGGTAGATTTTGCTCTTGAGCCAGGCATGCCTTCTAATCACAGATCCAGTAACTGCGGCCCTGCAAGAGGCCTCCAAGGAATCAAAACCACATTGCAAAGTATGCTTTCCAACCTGTTCTGCTGAATGCAATAATTCTTGTAATTCTTTATTTTCCACACATCAGAAATCAACATAATTTTCTGTTTCAATAAGCCCATAAGGTGCTGTTGATATTTAAGCATATGACACTGGCAGTTTACGGCCCTAATTACCAGGGTTGCAGATGTATAAACCCTTCTTTCCTCATCTATCCAGCACCCTGGAATCTCTAGCAGAGGGGGTAGGATTTTTGGCTGAAGAGGCCTTTACACCTTTGGGACCCTGTGAGATACTCTCAGGATCAGCAGCAGGATTTTTGAATAGAAATTTGTGGGAGTCAGGAACCCCGTAATATCGGTCCAGTTTGCTAGGAGCCAGAGGTAGGGAATCAGAAGCCATGCTCAATTCCGAAAACACATCAACAATGTCTAATACAGGAGGTATTGCCAAAGGCCTATGCTGAGGAAGGAGGAGAAAATCCCAAAGCCTCTTTTTTGATTCAGAGAAATCCTGACTCTGCCAGTGAAAATGTTCCCTTAAAGTATGCAAAGTTTCTCCAAAAGAGTAATCCTCAGGAGGAGATGCGGATGGGATGGATTCTTCTGCATCAGAATCCTCATAGGGTGGAACAGAAAATTCCTGATCAGAAGTAATGGAAACCTGATCTGAAGATGCATAATCAGTGCCTTGCCTAGGCCTCTTAGTGGGGGGGGGGGGGGTTGGAACCCCTGATCAAGGTAATTAGTCCTCAGCCATTCTGATAATCTGTTTTTTTAGGCATGGGGCCCTGAGCATGTGGCTCATGCATCGTTTTTTTTAGACACAGAAGATGATTTTGATCTTGTTTTTGAGGCTGGCAGCAGTTTTATATAAAAATGTTGAGGCCTGAAAACACCCTCAGACGCCGATGCCTGCTCAGCAGCTCCGGACCCATCCAAGGGAGAGACATCGTCGGGTTCAATACTCTGAGAATCTCGCAGCATACCGGACTCTGCATGGGTCTCGGTAGAGGCCTGCGACTCAAACGTAGCAGGTATCAGGGGCTGTGAAAGTGCCTCACTGAGTACCGGCGAACTGGTGCTGGCTTAGAAGTTTCGTCGGTTTTGGAACTCGACGGTCTGTCTCTTTCTTTGCGTTTTTTGTGAACTCCGGTAGTCGAAATTGCTAATCAATGACATTTTAGGGTAATTAAATCTTGATCCAAAATATTTAGAAACAAAAATATACAGACGCTTAACAGTGCGTTGGTTAAATCTAGCACAAAACCGACAGCAAGGCACATTATGATCTGGGCCTAGGCAAGGAATACAGTACAAATGAAAATCCTTATGAGGTATTTGCTTCCCACAAGTAATGCAATTATTAACTTTTACTGATATCGGTAAGGAGCAAGAAAAAGTTTCCCCAATGGGGTACTTATCTTTAGTTTGAAGACTTCGGTACTGAAACTCGAATTCAAAAATTTCAGGAGTCGGCCGACTGGCACTTGCGAACTGCTTCTGCTTCGGGCACCGCACAGCAAGAACGACTGAATAAAATGGCATCGGCTGCATGTTTTATACCCCTGATGACCTGATGTCATGGAAGAGGAGACAGCAACTGACGCAGGACCCAAGACTTTGTTATTCAGGCCGACTGAGGGCAACCTGCCAGCAAATTTCCCAAATGTAATGACTGCAACAGTGAAACACGAAGAACATCAGGGGCCTATTTGCAGGAGATGTAACATATCTATAGCGTATCTCAACCTGTCATTGCAAGAAATCTGGACAAAGACTGACAAAACAGGGGGACAAAGGCCCAAAACTAGGGACATTTTAAAATTGGTCTTATACAGTGCATATAAAAAGTGTACACAACCCTGTTAAAATGCCAGGTATTTGTGGTATACTAACATGAGACCAGTATAAAACCTTACCAAACTGTTTTCAACCTTTAATGTGACCTATAACCTGTACAATTCAATTGTAAAACAAACCGATCTGGTAGGGGGAACAATTATGACAATAAAAATGTACAATAAGCTGCATGCATAAGTGTGCATGGGCTAAAGCTAATACATTGTTGAAGCAGCTTTTGATATAATTACAGCATTACGTCTTCTTGGGTACACACCTGCCATCAATTACAGAGACTCTGATTAACACCAAATAATGGTCAGCTGTCCTACTAGGATTTTCCTGACATTTACCCAGTTGCCTGCTACACCAACAGCCATGGTTCACAGAGCTAACAAAGCATCAAAGGGATGTCACTGTTGAAAGGCCTCAGCCTGGAGAAGGGTACAAAAACATTTCCACAGCATTGCATATACCATGGAACACAGTGATGACAGTCATCTAAAGGTGGTGAAAAAACACGACACAAGTTGCAAAAAAGTGGACATCCCTACAAATGTATTGAAAGGCAAGACCCAAACTGGTCAGGAAGTCTGCCCAGAGACCTACAACACTAAAGGAGTTGCAGGAATTTCTGGCAGGTACTGGTTGTGTACTACATGTGACAACAATCCCATGTAGACCTACAACACTAAAGGAGTTGCAGGAATTTCTGGCAGGTACTGGTTGTGTACTGTGTGACAACAATCCCATGTATTCTCCACATGTCTGGCCTATGGGGTAGGGTTTGAAAATGGAAGCCTTTTCTCACGCAGAACATCCAGGTCTGGCTAAATTCTCAGTGGGAAAATGTGTTATGGTGCAAAGAGACCAAGGTTGCACTGTTTGGCTACAATTCCAAAAGGTTTGTTTGGTGCAACAACAACACTGTGCATCATCAAAAGAACACCATCCCCACAGTGAAGGATGGTGATGGCAGTGTCCTGCTTTGAGATTGCTGTTTATAAGCTGGAAGTGGGCCTTCAGCCAAGGTGGAGGGGATTATGAATAGTTCCGAATACCAGTCCCTTTTTGGCCAAAATCTTCAGAGGTCTTCTAGAAAGCTGTAGATGAAGAGGGATTTCACCTTTCCACATGACAATGACCAAAACCATACATCCAAATCAGAAAAAGAATGGCTTCACCAGAAGACTTTCAACATTTTGGAATGGCCCAGCCAGAGTCCACTGTGCACAAGAGATGTCCTCGCAATGTGACAGTTTGGGAGCTTCTGCAAAGGAGAGTGTGCAAATATTGCTAAGTCCAGATGTGCCATGCTGACAGCCACCTTCCCAAGAGGACTGACTGTTGTAATTAAAATGTGCTTTAACAAAGTATTACTAAGAGTGTGCACACTCATGCAACAAGCCTATTCTACATATTTAATTTTCTATGTTACCCCTAGCTGATGTGTTTGATTGCACAGGTTACAGGTCTTAAAAGGTGGAAAAGTACAGTTTTGAACCTACCAGAAATGTAGATGTTCTAGTGTACACACTGCTGCAGTCATTACACTTGGGTTGTCCTGCCGTCAGGCGGTCCCCACAGTCGGCCAGCATACCAAAGTCCTGGTCCGGCTTCGGTTGTCGTCACTTCCTCCCTGATGTCGGAGCACCAGGGGTATTCGGAGCGCCAGGGGTATAAAAGATGCAGCCGACGCCATTTTCTTCAGTCTTTCTTGCCCCAGATGTCAGGTGGCCCCAAATAAGTAGGCTATATACAAAGTAAATGGATACAAAAATAGTACGCAATGAAATACAGAAAGCAAATACACTCCATAAGCACACAAGGGAAGGTGCGAGATAAAAAAAAACCCTAAGTCAGGAAAGAGGGGAAGGAGGGAGGGATAGCTGGACTGCAGCAGTGTATACACTCCAACATCTACATTTACGGTAGGTACAAAACTGTACTATGTTCATCGTGTTACACTGCTGCAGTCATTACACTTGGGTTGAATCCCAAAGCTGAGGATGGGTGGATGGAACTAAATGGGATATGGAGCGGCTATAAGGCCCTATAGGACTGCAGAGGCAAAGCCTGCTCGGGATTTGGAATATAGAGGAAGATGGTAATGCTTGGTGAAGGTATTAACCGAGCTCCAGGTTGCAGCTTCCAAAATTTTTTTGGTGGGAGTTCCTCTGAGGAAGGCAGTAGAGGTGGTAGTAGCCCTGGTAGAGTGAGGCCTAATGATACCTGAACAGGCTTGCCATGTTGGGTGTAGCAAAAGCGGATACAATGACCTATCCATTTTGAAAATGCCTGCTTGGAAATAGACTTTCCCTGTGACCCAGCAGCATATGCTATAAACAGCTGATCAGTCTTTCTGATGTTTTTTGTTCTGTCCAAATAGTAACGTAACTGCCTATGGATGTCCAATGAATGCGGAATCCTCTCACCTTTATTCTGAGGGTTAGGATAAAAGGTGGGAAGGTGGATAAATTGGTTAAGAGCCACACTAGAAACCACATTTGGCATGAAAGGAGGATTTGTTCTTCTCTGTCCTGATGAAAGATAAAAGGCTCCACTGCCATAAGTGCCTGTAATTCTGACACTCTCCTTGCTGAGGTTATAGCTAATAACAAGGCAGTTTTCCATGACAGGAATTTTATCAGTGGAATCTGCGGGTTCAAATGGTGGTAAAGTTAAGTTTTCCCAAAACAAAATTGAAGTCCCAAGCAGGTGGTCTTATATTCTTTGCCCCTCTAAGGTATTGCTTTAGCAGAGGATGAGAAAAAATAGGAGGATCCATGTTGTAGTGAACAGAGATAGACGAGGCATGAATTTTGATGGATGAAAATGAAAGCCCTTTATCCAGCATCTCAGTCAGGTATTGTAGAATCCGAGGAATGTTTGTAAAAAGAGGATCAAAACCCTGAGACTGGTTTCCAGGCACAAAAGTTTCCATTTGTCGGAGTAAACCTTCCTGGTGCTTGGCCTTCTGGCCTCCAGGATGACATTCATAACAGCTGTAGATAAGACTGGAGATGTCTGTGTAATGAATCTGTTCTCCAGTAACAATAAAGAATTTCCTTTTCAATAGAATGTAAAACCAATAATTCTGTTAAACCAAAGTCCAAAAGTCCACCAGACCACCAGGTTAATATTTAAAAAGCATCAGTTTAATAAAAAGAAAAATTCAACTGATTAAGCGCTTTCATCTCCCATATGGAGACTCAGAATCTGTTGTACATACACATCCTCAGTTTAAATACATCTTAGTAAAACCATTAGTTAATTGACCTTAGGTTCCGATAGGCTTGGGGTAGGTGTGTGTGTCATAATCAGAACATTTTTCAACAATATACCAGTGTAATAAGTGTTTTATAGAAACAATAATGGTTTGTCTTAGAATCACCTCAACAGCAATTTGTAACAATAAATGGCCAGCCTATCAGAACCTAAGATCAATTAACTAATGGTTTTACTAAGATGTATTTAAACTGAGGATGTGCATGTACAACACATTCTGATGAAGTCTCCATATGAGAGATGAAAGCGCTTAATCTGTTAAATTTTTATTAAACTGATGATTTTTAAATATTAACCTGGTGGCCTGGTGGACTTTGGTTTAACAGAATTATTGGTTTTACGTTCTATTGAAGAGGAAATCCTTTATTGTTACTGGAGAACAGCGCCAATATTTTACTTTTTCCTGTTTGAGGTTGTGTGTTTTTTAATTAATGAATCTGCCATGCTGTTAGATTTAATGTCTTTAGCTGGCTGTGCAGGAATTGTTTTTCTGAGTCAGAAGGTGAGGCATTTGTGGTAAAATCCATGCTGGGCCTTGAGCCATGCTCTTTAACAATGGATACCAGTGCTGGCGTGGACAATTCGGAGCTATGAGAATCATTTGCGGCCTCTCTATTCTGGTTTTCAGCAGTACTTTTGATAGGAGAGGCAGTGGTGGAAAGGCATAAACATGAAGTGTTTCTCAACTATATAGAGCGTCCACTTTCCATGCCTGTGGAGGAGGAGTCCTTGTGCAAAATCTTTGTAGCTGGAAATTCAGAGGGGAGGCAAAAAGACCTATATCTGGGCTCCCCCACTTCTGAGTAATCATTTTGAACACTTGTGGATTCAGTCTCCATTCGTGAGGGTCCATGATGTTTCTGCTTAAGTCGTCTGCCAGTGTATTTTCTTTCCTGGCAGGAATTGTGCTTGTAGATGCACTTGGTAATTCAGTGCAGTGTTCCATAAGTTCATTGCCTGCCTGCATAGGGGGTAAGAATGTGTGCCCCCTTGCTTGTTGATGTACCGCATCACTGTGGTGTGGTCTGTTTTTATTAAAAGTTGTCCTGGTTGCAGGAGGACTTTGAATGCTGTCAGGGCGTTTTGTACAGCTAGCATCTCTTTTTGATTGATGTGTAGATGCATTTGGTTTGCAGGCCACTTGCCCTGTATACCTTGCCCTTTCATGTGAGCTCCCCAAGCATAAACAGAGGCATCTTTTGTAATTATTTGTGTTGCCATGGGCAGAGTGAAGTGCAGTCCCTTGTTTAGATGGCATGCCTGCGCCCACCATTGAAACTCTTGTTGAGGGCAAGGAATGAGAGGTATTATTGCTTCCAAACTGTGGCTGTGCTGAGTCCACACACTTTTCAGATACCATTGTAGTTTCCTCATATGCAATCTGGCATATGGAATTAGTAGAATGCAAGATGCCATGAATCCCAAGGCCTGCAGAATTTTACTTGCAGGGAGTTGGGTCTTTGTTGCCAACATTTGAAAGTATTGAAGAAAGATGTTGCTATTTGTCTGGAGTGAGATAAGCCATCTGGGCAGTTGTATTTAATCTGGCACCCAGGAATATTCTCTCTTGCGAGGGTACTAAACTGGACTTTTTCGTTCACAATGTACCCTAAGCATAAAAACAATCTTTTAACAAAATCCAGATGTCGTAGAAGTGTGTCCTTGCCTTCTGCCTGAATAAAACAATCGTCCAAGTAAGGGTATATTGGATGCCCTTTTCTCTGCAATAAGCAATTACTGGTGCTAAACACTTTGTGAAGACCCTGGGCACAGTAGATAAGCCAAAGGGCAGTGCAGAGAATTGGTAATGGGTTGAACCTGCTACAAATCTGAGGAATTTTCTGCAATCTTGTCCGATAGGGACATGCAGGTATGCCTCTTAGGTCCAACGTTACAAGCCAAGACTCCTTGCCCAGCATGGGAAGAAGCTGCTGCAGTGTCAACACCCTGAATTTGGGAATGTCCAGATAAGTATTCAGGATGGAAAAATCCAGGATGGGCCTCCAGGCTTTGTCCTTGAGGAACCAGAAATAGTCTTGAATAAAATCCCTGCCCTTGTTCCAGAACTGGTACTGTTTGAATAGCTCTCATGTCCATGAGGGTTGAAATTAGATTTTGAGCCTCTGCCCACTGATTTGGTGACAGATTTGGCATACCTCTGAAGGTGGGCAAAGTGTGGAAGTGAAATCTGTAACCGTGAGTTATAATGTTTAGAACCCATTTGTCGTGGGTAATCAAATGCCAATTGTGTTTGAAAAGAGACAATTTTCCCCCCAAAGGAGCTGCCAAAAGGGATGCATTTGGCAGCTGGAGGGAGAAGTCATTGAGATTGTTTTCTGAAGGTTTGGGTTCTGCCCCCCCCCCCTTTTGGGTGGGGCACTCCATTTTCTAGACCTAAAAGTGCCTTGAGGTTGGCCTCTGCCTCTAGTGCACCTGAATCTGCCCCTTTGGAAACTGTCTGGGAATGGAAAGGACCAATTCTTAGTTGGCCAATTCCTACTAAAACGAGGGGGCTGAACCTGTAAGAAATATTTTACAGTTTGCATAGACTTTGCTTTATCCTCCATTTTCTTTAAGACTTCCTCTGCCTCAACTCCAAACACATCTTGCTGTAAAGGTGAATCCAGCAATTTAGCTTTAACATAATCAGGTAAATTCTGTTCCTTTAACCAACCATGCCTCCGTATTACAGAACCTGTAACAGCTGCCCTACAAGAAGCCTCTAAAGCATCAAAACCACATTGCAAAGTATGCTTCCCAACTTGTTCTGCTGCATGCAACAAATCCTGCATTTCTTTATAATCTGGAATTTCTGAGATAGATAACAATTTTGATTTCAATTGAGACATTAAATATTGCTGATACTTTAACATGTGAAACTGGCAATTCAAGGCTCTCATGGTCAGCAGCAGGACTCATAGGAATTTGTGAGTTTCAGGCACTCTAATATCTGTCAGGCTTCACTGGAGCTGGGGATAAGGAATCTGGGTTCAAATACATCATCCACAATATCTAACACTGGGGGAATAGCTAGGGGTCTGTGTTGCGGCAATAGCAGGAACTCTCTTGAGCCTTTTTCTGGAATCAGAGAAGTCTTGACCCTCCCAATGAAAATGTTCTCTCATGGTATGTACAGTTTCTCCAAAGGAATAACCTTCTGGTGGAGATGCAGAGGGAACAGAGATTCCTCTGCATCAGAATCTTCATAAGGGGGGGGAAGGATACCCCTGATCTGAGGAGGAGTCTGAGGAAATGGAGGCCTGGTCAGAAATATCAATTTCCACATCCTGTCTAGGTCTTTTGTCTGGAGGAGGATGGGAACCCCTGATGAGGGTAATTAAGTCTTCAGCCATTTTGAGCATTTGTTTCTTAGGCATGGAGGCCTGAACTGGAGAGGCCTGAACCTGCTTCTTCAATCTAAACGGAGATTTAGCCTTAGAGTGGGATCTAATGGTGATGGAAGAAGGCCTGAAAACCCCCTCTGTAACTGAAGGCTGATCAGTGGGGGCAGATTAGCCAGAAACGGTCAAAAAAGAGCAGTCCGTGGGGCCTACATCAGGCAAATCAGCAGGCCCAGCCACCTCCACGTGGGACTACCAAGGAGCCTGTGGGTCTATAGAAATGGCCGATAGAGGCTATGGAGTCGGCTCACCTAAAAATGAGGAACCGGCGTCTGGCCTAGCTGAGGCCTCGTCGTCCGGTTTAGGTCTTGGTTGCCGTTCTCTGTCTTTACGTTTTTTAAATAAAGCGGTCATCGGTTGCTCCGACGGCATGGTATAATTCAGTCGTTTACCAAAATAAAGTCGGGCACAATCAAACCGACGTTTGATAGTGCGTTTATTAAACCTAGCACAAAACAGACAACCAGTGACGTCGTGGTCAGGGCCAACGGACAACCAGTGACGTCGTGGTCAGGGCCTAGGCAAGGAATACAATAAGAGTGAAAATCATTATGCGGTATTTGCTTCCCACAAGAAATACAATTATGAACTTTAACTGACATAGCTTTATAGATTACTTTGGTTCTGAAACTCTGATCGAAAATTTCGGGATTCGGCCGACCGGCACTTGCGAACCGCTTCTGCTTCGGGTACCGCGCAGCAAGAAAGACTGAAGAAAATGGTGTCAGCTGCATCTTTTATACTCCTGGTGCTCTGACGTCAGGGAGGAAGTGACAACTGACGCCGGACCAGGACTTTGGTATGCTGGCCGACTGCGGGGACCGCCTGACGGCAAGACAACCCAAGTGTAATGACTGCAGCAGTGTAACACGATGAACATCATTATGACATGATTTATGTGGTCTCATGTTATATATCAGAAAAACCTGGCATGTTAACAGGGGTGTGTACACTCATATCCACTGTAAGCCTATAAAGTTGTTAGAGTAACCAGTTTTGTTTTAACAAACATACATTTACTGCAGGTGTTGAAGTGTGAAACTCAAATCATGTCATTAGTGATGCCAATCCTCAGATCATCCCAGTAATGCGTCAGACAAACATAGGATTTATGAGGAACAGACCAGAAATATGAGCCACACATCTAGACATTCAGCAAAACTCTGTAGAGTTGAGAGGTATGTTCTGTAAGAGCTGGCACTGTGCTAAACAGCAGCAATAATGTGTACATGGCTGCAGTGTGTGCTAGGTGAAAGGCCATCACCTACTAACACTACTCACGTATCCCAGAGGTGTAAATTAGAACTAACATTAAGTGGAAAGGGCTGCACTGCATGATGTTGAGGGTCTGCCCAGAGTGTGTATGTTGTAGTCTGTGTCATAAATGTCACCAGTTGGCTATTGTGAGGTCTGTGTAATGCGTTTGTGCCAGCTCGTGTGTGTGTACCAGCAAACCTATAGTGAAGGTATTCATTTACATATATTGTCTTCCCCTCACAGGTGGACATGGTGGTTGTGGTCCCTCCCACTCAAAATCAGACGTCAGTGTCTCTGCAAACTCTGACAATGATGGTGGTCACAGGGGGCACAGGTGTGGTTGTCAGGGGCTTAATATGTGCCATCAGTTGGCATCCCACAGTCATCCTCAATGTCCCCACACACAAGTCACAATGCCCATACATACCCAGTCCCCAGCAGCCACAGATAATGAACAGTTGGCAAGTGGTGGCATGGAACAGGCTAGTGTGGTGACTATGGCAAATGTGAGTATCACCACTAGACATAGGAAGAGTGCAGATGAGGTCCCACACAGGTGGACTGACAGGGATGCTCGAAGGAGGACTGCTGCCCGTCAAGCCGTTGTTGCAAGTGCCACAGCAGGTGTCACCAGACGCATGTTTCGGGGTGTCATGGATGCACAGGCATGTAGTGAATGCAACACCAGATAAATACTCAGGGTCTTGGATGCAACTCTTCCTGACTTATGTGATAACATACATGACCTTGTTGAGGCCACACGTCAAAATACTGAGGTCATGGAGACGGTGGGGTGAGACCTTGGCAATCCTCGACTATAGCATGTCTGTGCTAGAGCGTGTGGTGGGAGATGGATGTTGACCATGTGGACGTAGGTCAGCACCAACATCAGCCGAGAGTCTATGGGGCCATGCACCTTCACACTCCAGGGGTGGCAGTACCACCAGCACTACTGAAGGAGGGATGCTGTCCACACCACAACAGAGCAAGCCATGGGCACGTGATCTTGGCCGGTCCCGTCAGGGACAAGGACCCAGCAGACAGCAGTCACCATTGGGAAGCAGTACTGCATCTGGCCTTGGGCATGGTGGTGCCGTTCAGACCATGGCAGGGCCAGTTCCTGTATCCATGGCCGGAGATGGTGAACTGTACACTGTCATGTATGGTCCACAGCTGTCCAACATACCCCTGTGTAGGGCAGCCACATGGAGTGACTGTCTGCATACATACACAAACATTACTGTCACAGCCAGGTCACCTCCAGACACACACAGACACACACAGACACACACAGACACACACAGACACACACAGACACACACAGACACACACAGACATACACACACAGACACACAGACACACACACAGACACACACACACAGACACACACACACAGACACACACACACAGACACACACACAGACAGACACACACAGACAGACACACACAGACACACACACAGACACACACAGACACACAGACACACACAGACATACACAGACACACACAGACACACACAGACACACACAGACACACACAGACACACACAGACAGACACACACACAGACACACACACAGACACACACAGACACACACACACACACAGACACACACACACACAGACACACACAGACACACACACAGACACACACACACACACAGACACACACACACACACAGACACACACACACACACACACACACACACAGACACACACACAGACACACACACACAGACACACACACACACAGACACACACACACAGACACACACACACAGACACACACACACACACACACACACAGACACACACACACACACACACACACACAGACACACACACAGACACACACACAGACACACACACACACACAGACACACACAGACACACACACAGACACACACACACAGACACACACACACAGACACACACACACAGACACACACACACACACACACACACACAGACACACACACAGACACACACACAGACACACCTCGGCTCTGCACGGCCCATTCATAGAACACCCCTCCAAACACCAACCATATGGCCCAGCCTAGGCCTTGGACAAACCCACACAACACCCTGTGCATATGATGATACCCGTGCCATATCCCTGTCATCCATACCACTGATGCAGGGATATGCTATTATGGTTCTGATGCACAGGGTGAATCAAGTACAGTTTAGCTATGTAATGCTGTGTAAGGTGCTGTCAGCTTGCATTTGTAACTGGTACACTTCAGAGTGTGTGTATCTTTTCAGCCATGATGCATTATTGGTGTTAGTAACGCTGAATGAATGCAGTCTCATATGCTGTATTCTTCTAGGTGTATGTGCGACTGACCGGAGGTGGCCCTGCAGAATTTGGCAGCGAGGGGTATGGCAGAGTGCTAACACACTGATAGTGTCAAAGCTGAGGTACAGCTGTATATGTACACATGTACCAGGTCTGTGTAACAGTTACTGCATGTGCCTTGGAGCTTATAGGGTTGAGGGGTTTATACGGTAAGTCCATAGTGGTTGACGTCAGGAGGCCTTGTGATGTGGATGGAACACACCTCAGTAAAACCAACACCCCCAGAAGATACTGTGTTGACCACACACACACACACACACACACACAGAGAGAATACTGTTCCCACACACAGTCTCTAATACATAACACACACACAGGATCACAGTTGCCAGTGTGGTGTTTGGATCCCCTATCCATCTAGTTAGTGGTACTACAGTGCTATGCGGTTATCGCAGGTGGCACACAACTAACAGTGTGATGACTGTTTCAAGGTACCTGAAAAGTGAACAACATCATGTGCCCTTGTGAGGTATGGTATTGGGGTGTGTACTTGGTGTGGAGGACTCAGCAGACTGTCGCCTATGAGTTTACACACTCACAAACACGGCAATGCACACACAATTGCCAGTATTGACATTAGCAGCCCTGCCTATCATGTTATTCATTACATACTGTTACACGTGGCATGGGGCTTATAGGGCTGAAGAGTGTCCACAAATACCTCTATGGTGGATGTGAACAGCAGCCTTTGTAAAGTGGACCTTGGGATGTGTACTGGGAGTACCATGGCCTAAAACTGTAAACCACGGCCACCCAGTGGATATAGTTCTCACACACAAAATTTGCCAGGACTCAGATTAGAACTCCTACCTATGTAGTCATTGGTACTAGAGTGTTATGTAGTTACCGCACGCTCCATGGAACTTACGAGTCCCAAGGTACCGATATAGTGAATAACTCACCATGCCTTGTAAGGTATGGCAATGGTAGTTGTACTGGGGGCCTCAAACTACTTTCACCCACATATTTACACACTCACAAACACTTTTATATACACTAATGTGCATGGGCACACATACACACAGACACACTTGCCAGTACTGAGATCCATCCATTTCATAGCTTCATAGGTGCATACTAGGAATGGCCATGGAGCCTTTACAAGCCTAGCCCATGGCAATACCCTGGCATCATGCCACCTGACGAAAGTCCCCAGTGTGTCTAATGAGTACAGCCACTGGAGTGATCCCGGGTTGGGATTTCTATTCCTCATCCACTCATCCAGATTTCTCTTGAAGAGGGCCAGTGATGTGCTCTGCTTCACAAGTATGTGAAGTCTATTCCATAGAGTGGGCGATCTCTGGGTTGTGAACCTGTCCCTCCAGCATGTTTTGATTGTGGAAATGGGCTTGAGGTCTCTGGAGCATGTGGTGTGGGTCTGTATTATATAATCGAAGACGCAATCCTTCTAATGCATCCTGATCGAACTTGAAAGCACGAAACAGCAAAATAGCAAAACTGCATACAAGCGATTTCTTTCCCTAGGAAAGAAATCGCTTAGCTGCCTCCATTACTTTGCCATTTTGATCACTATAGTGTGATCTCGGAGTTGGTCTATTTACATAGGGTGATGTGGGGTGCACAGCCCCCCCACTTTATGTAATGTTTTGAAGTTTTTATTTTTACATTTTTGTGGAACAGCGAATTTTTTTTTCTCTGCGGAAAAAAAAAATATCACTGTTCCGAGTGTTCAGGATTGTAAGCTTCCACTTACATGGGGTCGATAAATCAGCATTCGCTTTTTTAGGGTTCTCCGATTTAATATAGACCCTGTGGTGTGGACGGATTGGTTTCTTCAGATGTAGCACTCCTGACAGGGCTGGGTCAGACATGGCTGTGTAAATCAGGTAGAGATCGCCTCTGCTGTGTCTTTCGGCTTTTCCTGGTTAGGGGTCGCCACAGTAGAACTCCAGTCCACTAATGTAGCCAATATGAGAGGGAGAATATTTGGAGTTACTGGAGTCTGTCCATATACGGCAAGTGTTTATGGCCTTGGATCCTGTTTGTGATATACTTTTGCAGCCTCTCCAGTTGTTGCAAGTGTCCAGTGGGGGTGCATGCCAAATGGGCCATTGTACTCGATTGGCCTAATGAGGGGAGAGTACAGGGAGACAATGACCTCTTACTTCCTGGATACAACACCCTTACTCAGGAGATGCGACACACACAATGACGTTCTGAACAGTGGCGCAGCTCACTGTCCACCTGTGTTCCCTGTTCACTTATAACAATGTCAGTGTTCAGTGGACTACCATCACTGTAGTAATGCATGGGAACCATGTTGTTCTCAAAGGGGATGGCGGCACATTTTCTGGCATTGAGCTAAAGTCCTGGGTTCTGACACCAGTCATAAGTCTCAGTGAGGCCTTTGTGCAGGTGTCAGCATCATGTGGGGACATAATAATAGCACCACCTTGCAGTCATCTGCAAACATTGTCAGCCAGTCTCCCTTCATGCTGGTCTGGACTTCAGAGGTGTAGATCCCGAATATGAGGGGACCCAGGACCAAACCCTGTGAGACTCCACTTGTAACTGGTCGGCAGTCTGACATGGAGTCCGCTGCTTTCACACTCTTGAGTTCTGTGAGCCAGTTTGCAAGCCACCTAGTGATATTGGGGTTTGATGCTTAGCTGCGTGTGTTTGTCTACGATTCCAGAATGCAGAATGGTATCCAAGGATTAGAAGGGCCTCCTACCTTATTTATTCCATAAGGTTACAGACATTGGGACATGTACTGTGTGGGCGACAGCAAAAAGTTGCAAAACTCACCCCCCAATGGATATGGTATACACACACACACACCCCAGAACTGAGATTAGAACCCCTACTTATCTAGTGACTGCTACTACAGTGTTATGCGTTTATCGCAAGCGCCACAGAGCTTATAGGGTGAAGATTGTCCCGAGGTACTTATAAGGTGAGAAACATTACCGGCCCTTGTAAAGTATGGCAATGGGTGATGTACTGGGTGAGAGAGGCCACAAAATACTTTAACCTACACACACACACACACACACACACACACACACACACACACACACACACTTGCCAGAACAGAGATTAGAATCCCTGCCTAACTAGTTATTTGTACTATAGTTTTATGCAATTATCGCATGGTCCACAGAGCTTATAGGGTTGAGAACTGCCCAAAGATACTTCTAAGGTGACTGACATCTGCAAGACTGCTAAAGTAGGGCAATGGGAAGTGTACTGGGTGTGAATGGGCTCAAAATCTTTAACCTACATACATATACACACACACACACACACACACTACATTTGCCAGGACTAAGATTAGAACCCCTACCTAACTAGTTATTTGTACTATAGTGTTACGCAATTATCACAGGCCACAGAGCTTGTAGGCTTCCCAAAGGTACTTCTAAGGTGACTGACATCAGCAGAACTGCTAAAGTGGGGCAGTGGCAAGTGGACTAGGTGTGAACAGGCTCAAAATCTTTAACCTACACACACACACAAACATACGCACTTTTACATTTGCCAGGACAGAGAACCCCTAACTAGTTATTTTTACTATAATGTTGCACAATTATCGCATGTACCACAGAGCTTATAAGGCAGAGGACTGCTCAAAGGTACTTCTATACTGACCGACTACAGCAGAACTGCTAAAGTGGAGCAATGCAAGTGGACCAGGTGTGAACAGGCTCAAAATCTTTAACCTACAAAAACACACACAATTTTATATTTGCCAGGACGGGGATTAGAACCACTACCTAACTAACTAGTTATTTGCACTAGTGTTACACAATTATCGCATGCGCCACTAAGCTTATAGGGCGGAGAGCTGCCCAAAGGTACTTCTAATGTGACTGACAGCAGGACTGCTAAAGTCGGACAATGGGAAATGTTTTGAATGTGACTGGGCTCAAAACCGTTAACCTACAGACGCACACACAAACACACACTTTTACATTTGGCATGACTGACATTATAACCCCTGCCTAAATAGTTATCTGTACTATAGTGTTATGCAGTTATCGCACACACCACAGAGCCTATAGGGCAGAGGCCAGTCCAACAGTACTTCTACAGTGAATGACATCAGCAGATCTTGTGAAGTAGGGCAATGGAAGTGTACTGGGTGGCAAAGGTTTAAAACACTTATTCCTACAATGACTACAAAAAACACAACCACTGTTACATATGCGGGGACTGTGACGAGAACCCTTACCCATCTAGTTATTTGTATGACAGTGCTACACAGTTATTACAAGTGCTATACAGCTTACAGGACTGAAGCCCGTCTAAAGGTACTAGGGGAATGGGAAGTGTACTTGGTGGGTAAAGCATCATAATATTTAGACCTACTGATACCCATGCACACATACACACAAAAAGGTAGGTGATGTGATATTCCAACCCCCACCTCAGTACCATCAGACAATGAATCTCATTGTCATGCTGGCACATGCCAGTGATATTCCAACCCCCACCTCATTACCATCAGACAATGAATCTCATTGTCATGCTGGCACATACCAGTGTTTATTACCAGTATGCAAATGTCTGCATCAGGACATCACTATGCCATTCAGGGTATCCCTGTGTATGACTCACTCTGTGCGTCTCCCCCTGTATCTCTCTCTATCACTGTCTGCCCCTCTCTTCCCCCATGTCTGTGTGTGTGCATGCTTGACATATTGTAATATGCTGTCCATACATTTTATATATATATATATATATATATATATATATATATATATATATATATATATATATATATATATATACACACACATATACACACACATACATATACATATATATGTGTGTGTGTATGTCACACACATAAGAGATGCAGATATACCATATATGTGCCACATACAGCTGGCTGTGGGTAATCCTGTCTGGTGTGTGTGTGTGTGTGTGTGTGTGTGTGTGTGTGTGTGTGGACACAGGTTTACATAGCTGTGTGTATGCAAAGACATCTGCACAATACAGAGATATATAGTCTGATGTGGTTTCAGACATGGGCTTCACTTCTAAGTGTAGGAGCATGCTCACTATGGCCTTCTATAGTAAGTGTGGGAATCCATTCCAGGGATAGTTGGACTCCGGTCTGGGGTGTTGTGTGCTACAGCCATACCTTGCAACCTGTTTGTGCAAGATATCTGGAGATAGGGTGCCAATATGGGGAAACAATGGGCCAAACATAGGGGGGTATCGTAACTATTGTTCTTATCAATCTAGGAGTTGCTTGCCTGACAGGGTTTGTTTTAGCAGACATTTTCTGACATATGTAATGTTTGACACTGTACTGTATTGTGTCATTACCTACTGACAGATCTAAATCGGATCACAGTTATTTACCAGAGAAATACAAGATGGATGATGCACAGACCTATATTATGAGACAAAGGCTAGACATTCTTGCACAATCTGGCCAGTTGGGAGGTGTGGCTACAGCCAGTTGAATGATGCAGCTGTGTAAAAGGTCCAACACTTTGGTGATCTCCCTGGTTGTGCGGTATTCTTCTTAACTGACCTATCACATCCTGGTGTGGCCATGCCTGTCAACTGTATAGATCCTCACAGATTAGCCAGATTCATTCCTCATATCTGGCTGGTTTCCCTTAACATTGTTGTTTTCCAGCATATTTGTTGCAAATCACTCAGGGTTGCAGTCTGGGAATACTGACAGAACATTAGAGTTTCAGACTTCACACCCTTCATGACATCCATGCTACTACACCCCCCTTGTTATTTTATCAACTGTCTAACATTATGATAGCAGTATTTCAAATATATCTCTATAGTTGGGCCTTTATCCCACCATTATGTACGGCTTTGTCCAGATTTCTTCCTCTATGTGATTGAAAGGTTATGCTACTAGCATTTAGCAGCATGGCCTTACATTTGCATTTTGTTGACTGCGTTATATTGGTAGTATGGACCCCATGACATTCCCTACAAAGGCACTATGGGTGAGGCATAGGCCTTTGCCAGAGGCCTGCAGGCCATGTGAGACTGCTGCAGGCCATTTGTAGCAAGGCAGTGCGTTCTGTCACTCATATGTTCCCAGGCTGCCAGGCAGTGGAGCCCCCTGGGGTGACAATAGTAATTGACAGAATGCACTGCTGTGCTACTAGGCACCATACCTCTCTACATATGTGAGCCAGACATCTGGACAAAGCCATGAGTAATTGGGTGACAAAGGCCTAAATATACAAACCACTGTAACTATTGGCCTTACAAACCTGGAAGAGTGATACAATAACAGATTTTGCATTAGGATGCATTTTTATAAAGGGTAAGATGTGCAAGACATTACAATCCATCAATATTTTCTAACTTTAGACTTGGTGTTCCAATGATTTGCCAGACAACCACTATTTCAGAATAAAGACACCACAGACATGATGCAAACCTGTATACATGCTGCATAAGGTCTGTACAGTTGTGAGGTATGGTAGGCACCATGTAGGTTACTCCAACCCATATACTCCTCATGTGTATGTACATGACCTGGCCAGCTGCCTGGCAGTAATGGATATTGATATTTGGACAGTGTGTACAACTCCCACTGCATGTGTAACTGACATGTAAAATAGTTGGCACTGTGGAACATAGCCCTATCTACCACAGTACTGTACCTAGGCCAGTAGGACACAACAGCCATGAGAAGTTGCTGGCCACATCCTGACAAGTATTCTCCACATATATGCATAGTTCATTGACCCCTGCAGATTGTGGAGATGCAACAAGTTATCATGTTGATTGGGATAGCCCTGGCAATGTGTGCTCTGCTGCTATTACCCTACAAACTTACATGTTACTGCATTTCTATGTGAATATGGGTGTGGGGGGCCACACCTGTCAACAGTACACATTTGCAGACTGTGCTGATATTGGATTTATATTATGATTCCATTTAGCATAGTATTGTGGCCAGTCTTGAAAAATAGAGGCATATCACTAGAGACCACAGGTTAGATTGTAATGCCAGACAATTGAGTTTCAGACTTCTTACCCTTCAAAGTATTTTTTGCAAATGCAAGGCCTGCAGTGATATCACTGTAGGGGGTGGGGTATTCCGCCATTTGTGCGCCTTTGTCAGACATTCCTTTATAGTTTTCTACAGCTGACATGCTGTGTGAGTATGTGGTCCCCACAGTGACATCCATGCATGTGACCTATGACCCCCACCTTAGTTGCCCCCTCCACATATACTGCAGTGGGATTTGTCACCTTAAATGATACTGCAAGGTGTGGGGAAGCCAGTATTGTGTAGACGTTTCCTGGTGTCCCACACAGCTGTCAGTTGTATGCTGCCCTCCCAGTAGGCCACCCCATTTCCTTGCATGCATGAATTTCCATAGATATGCTACCAGAACATAGTAATCCATTCATTTATTGTTAATAAGACTGCCTTACCTTGTGCCTGCAGCAGTTGTGAGGATGATGCTTGAGAGCTCCCTATGTTGGATGCACACAGTACACTGCCTATATATGGTGAGCTACAGATAATGTGATGCGTGTCATCCATTTTATCCTCTTTCTTCCTCTTCTGAGTCCCTCTGTGCCTGTGGGGACCTTGGTAATGGTGGGGGGTTATGTAGCCCCTCCCCATGCTGTTCCTCCTGCAGTTGTTTCTGCAGGATCATATTGTGTAACATGGAGCATACTATAAACATGTGCACATGTGGCTGGAGAGTACTGCAAGACTCCACCAGATATGCAAAAGCAGTGGAAATGTGAGTATCCCAAACTTGCTCTATTATCCCGGTTTGTGCATGTGCCTCATTATGGCATTCTTGTGTGGGTGTGTGTGCATTTTTGATGGACGTCATCATCCACGGCTCCAGTGCATAGCCAGCATCCCCCAACAGATGACTATATGGAATGTCCCCACTGGCAAATGCTTGGTACAGCTGTGAAAAATGCCAGATGTGGGAGTTGTGATAGCTACCGGGGCTGCCAGCACACACATTCATGATAATGCCCTGGGCATTCCACATGAACTGGCAGTTGATGGTGGGGAAGCCCTTGCGGTTTATGTAGACCCCATCCTGTTCACCGGGTGGTGCTTTGATGTGGATGGCTGTGCAGTCTATGGCACTCAGTACCTCCGGGTATTATTCTACATGGTCGAAGCGACGCATATTGCTGGTCCTCTCCTCACGGGTGTTGGGGAAGTAAATGCGCTAACCGGTATGTAGTAGGATGGCATCCAGGAACTGGTGGAGTACCCTGGATGCGGATGCCTGTGAGATCCCCATGATGTCCCCAGTACGTCTTTGGAAAGTACCTGTAGCTAGTATTCTTAAGGCTACACATACCTTGGTATCCACTGGGTTGGGTTCCCATCTGTTGCCTTTGGGTCTGAGTTGAGGAGGGCACAACTCGATGATTTGCTGCATTATGTCTCTGTCCACCCATCATGTAGCCCCTGGTAAGTTACCCTCTGTCTGTGGCGGTTGTCAACATTATCCTCCTCACCACCCTCAGCCTCCAGTACACACTGATGGATCAAAGCAATGGTAGCCCCAACATGTTTTCGGTTAAAATTCTCCTGCATGTGTACACCAATGGTGCACAGTTTGTGGGAAAAAACAGACTAAGGTGTTTGCATAGCTTATAGTTTATAGTATTGTGCTGCAGATGCTGCCTGTATGATTGGCAGACTATAATGCATTCCATCTGCTAGCTATATAATGTGTTCTTGACTGCTTTTAGTCTGCTATCCCCCCCCCTTTTTCCTCTTCCCATTTCCGCCCCTTTTAAGCCCAGAGGCAAGCCGTGCAAACACGTTTTCCAAATGTAAACAGTCCTGCTATTTTCAGGGGGGGGGGGTTGTTTTAGACCCGGTGTGAACCACCCATACCCCTTTTAGCCAATGTAAACACTAAGAAATGCCCTCCCTGGACGCGAACACGCTCTTCATTTCATCGAATCAGTACAGCCTCAGACACACACCCTTGCTTAGCTGTACATAGCTAAGCTTATCTGGGAGCTGTGGAGCTCCAGCGTGCTTACACCAAGCATAACGCATCCCCTTTTCATGTCTGCTGCTCCTCCTGCTTACACCACTGCCTTATAGCACCAATGCAGTTAGGTGCAATTTGGCACTTTTGATTCAGTAAATTTACCTCATTAGAAAACCCCACTGCTTTAATCCCTAGTTACAGCACTACACCAGAGCCTTTCCCCTTAGCAACCAGTGCTCCCTGGTATTGTTTTGATTCTGCATGCCATAGACTATAATGGTAAAATGCATATTTCCCTTAAAATTGTGCTTTCATGTTTTTTTTTCCCCAGCACAATCCAGTTTGCGCGCCGCTGTCCTATGCTTAAATGTCCCAGATCGACCAAAAAAAATAAAATTGAAACACTTTTCCATGCTAGTCACCATATATTTGGCCATTAGCATGCCTAAACATTATAATACATGCTTTTGAGCAGTCATGTCTCCATTTTAATTTTTGAAGAAAAGTATTTGGCTAGTAGCCGAATACATTTCTGTAGGCAACACTATTCCTGCATGGATGCCTGCCTGCTTCCTGAATCTCTAATTCACATCATTTGCATTGTTTTCACCAGCAAATGGGGTAATTAGCATTATTCAGTGGTGTCCGTGCAGGAATAGTGCTGTCAAGCTTGTGCACGTACCCAGGCTTGTTTACAGGATCGCTCAGCGGCCATATTTCATGCAGTAATGCTTACACTATTCTTGCACTCTGTGTAAGCATTACTAAATCCCAGGGATTGTTTTATAGCTGATAAAACCAGAAAAGGACATTTCTGTGTTGTAGGCCACTTTCAAATCTTTTCGGGATACAAAATTAAATTACGCTAAAAACAAAGGCAATAGCTGTAAATTATATTATGTACCCACACATTAATTGGTTCATCAATATTCATATTTATGGGCACATGATAAAATGAAGTACTTAGAAGTATGGACCAAAAAGGATTCTGGTGTGGCAGTTAAGGACATGTGGGAAGAAACTAGACAAAAGATAATACAAAAAACAGAAATTGGAAGCTCTGTTATATGGATTAGCAAGACACAAGCAGTTAAAAGTCCCTTTAGTTTTATACACAGGTCAGGCAAATTTTTATCAACCAGAAAGGAAGCTGTTGCTAGCAATCTGTGAGGGGAAGATGGCAAGAGGCAAGTGGGATAAGCGGATTCTTCCAACTGAACAAAGTGCTTTGGAATTACCCAATTTGAAGGGGTATTTCAGAGCTACACAGTTGAAGCTCATATACATAGCACAAGCAGAAACGTATAATTCAAGTGGAAAGGGATGATGAAATGGAGAAGCTCAAGAAACAAAACAAGGAGACTGGGAATTTGGATATACAGATCCTTAAGGAGAATATGAATACAATATTCTTCATGGCTATTGTTAAAGTAGCAGAAAGCATTCTAAGAACTAAGCCAACACCAGAATGGAGAAAGGGAATTCTGCCGATAGGGATGATTACAATTAGGGATACAAAAAACAGGTAAGAGGGGGGGCCGGACTATATTGGAGAAAACTGTCAAAAAGAACCAAGGCATTGGGAGCAAATAATTAGAGATGGAAATAGAATGGGAAGCGGCCAAGAATTTATTTGGACTGTAGAATAGAGATTGCCTTCCCCATCAAGAACTGATATTGGAGTATAGGCAAACAGGGAGAATCCTAAATGAAAGACCAGTACTGGTAAGGTTTTTACTAGAATCTAGAAAAGAAACTGCTGTTAAAGAAATTTGTAGAGTATATAAAATATTACATGATGACTGTAGAGTATACAAATATTACACAATAACTATAAAAAGCAATCACAAGAGGTTAGAAAGTTATTGGGAAGAGAGGTTGGATAAGCAATTCACAAAGAAACAACGGGGGGATATATGTACATCTCTCAAATATGCAACAAAGTCTAGTGCTTTACATAAGTATTTTTATACCCAAAGTAGACTCCAAAGAATTTTTCTCAGGTAGACAGCAAATGTTGGAGGTGTGATAGGGAAGAAAGAGGTAATTGGGAACAAATTTTCTGGGAGTGTAACGAGTTGTCAGACTTTAAAGATCCCCTGTACACTGCTCTGTCAGACACTGTGTGAGCAAACTGGTGTAACTGAAGAAATTATTTTTTTTCAGCTATGATTCAGAATCTGAATTGCCTAAACATTAAGGCCTTGCTGAGTAATTATGGTGGCTGCCAAAAATGCAATTACTAGAAAATGAAAATCAAAGTCTAAACCAACTTTAATAGAAGTAGTGAATACAGTAAGAGATAAAAACTGAAATTGGGATCTTATGAAAAAGGTAAGAGCAAATCACATCTTAAAATGGGAACTGTAGGAACAATACATGCAGAGGAAGAATGACATTTAAGAGAGGGTGGGAATGAGCCATATAAGTTTGACTGACAATGACTGGACAGATAATTTTAATTGCAAACATTATACAGCAGTTATGTCAACATGGGTTTTGTTTTCATTTATATTAATGTATGATAAATTGCTAGCCTTCACATTCATAGCTTTTTTAGGCTGTTTCTGATGCAGTCCTGGTTACAGCCTTGATGACATAGGCTGAATTAGTATTGCTTTGCTTAATATGCGGGTATAGCGTATTCAACATGTGAGGAATATGCTGGGATAAGCATATGTCTCATTAAAATGCTATAATAATGTATTTATAATGTATTTATAAATTAAGGTACTTTGTAAGCATGACTGAAAAACCATTAGTTCTAGGAAAACTCAGTACATCTAGGTCAGTATATCTAGGTTGGTGGAGTCTTTCATGGCCCAATAGGTAAAGTATACATCATCATGAAGGGAGTTTTCAGATAAAAATACAGAAATAAATCAACAAATTGGTCTAAATAATTAAGTGACTTACGTCCTGTGATTTCTTTTATTTTTTGGTCAGGAAAACCTGGAGTCAGAGTGAAATATTTCGATATGTACCTATTTACTAAGGGCATAAAAGAACATTGGAATTTTGGTTCTGTACGAGACGTCCTTGGTTATTAGTTGGACCAGATAACAGAATTTAAACCACATTGGAGGCATAATCAAAAGATAGTGAGGGTTCCTCAAGGGTGCCTAGATAACAGTGTCTGTCCCAAGGGGTTTGTCTGTGATATGCTGAGGATTTCTTTTGGCAAAATGGACTATGCAGCATTTTCTGACATTATGTTTGAGGCCATTGTCTCTGTAAAATTTGTTTACACAGATAATTTCCTTCTGTAAACACCTAGTTTACATTCATCAGCAAATTGTTTCAGAGACCAAGGATGTGTAAAACTGTAATCACTAGTTGTAGCTATTTCAATGACCAATGCTGCTTTTTGCCCTTTTTCATGGGCTATTGTATCCAATTTGTTGAACTATTCGTAATGGGCGATCCAGTATGATGTACACGATCATCCTTTATAATGCTTTGTGGTTCACGTTTCCCATCCTTCTCGGCTACTCCCATATTGTAGTGTTTACACAATCCCCAGTGCAGCAGTCTTGCCACTTCATTGTACCTTTCAATGTATAGGCCCTCAACCATGAAGGTGGCACGATGTCAGGGCACTTCTATGGGCTAGGCTTCTAAAAGGCTCTAAAGCCATTAGCCTAGTACACACCTATGAACCTGAGTGCATCATACCCAGCAACAAAATGTGCAACTGTTTCCAATTCTTTTTTACAGAGCCTACATCATCATCATCATCATCATCATCATCCCCTTTTTCTCATTTTACATGGGGTTGGGGTATTGTATTAACTGTCACCAACTCTCTCGATTCAGTGCCACTCTCCTGCCTTCAACACTCATGCCTGACTGTCGCGGATCTTCTTTCACACAATCCATCCACCTCTTTGCTGGACGCCCTCGCTTCCTCTTACCTTCTTCCCGTCTGTCCCAAATCTCCCTCACCAGATTGTCTTCTGCTTTTCTACACATGTGCCCATACCATCGTAATCTGTTCTCGGACCTTTTCTGCAATTGGAGCTACTTTGGCTTCTGCTCTTAGTGATCTCTTTTACAGAGCCTACATTTGTCTGATTTTCAAAGTCCATTAAACATGTGGGAGGAAACAATGTGTGCATAATCCACTATCCTGAGCTGCCACTATAAACCTTTCATCTTTTGCTTTCAATTCACCCATCCTTAACCAGTCATGCGTCAAATCCTGATCAACACGGGGTTACTAAGGTATTTATGCCTTTTCCACATTTCTTTCCTTCTTATCTGATCCTCCCTCCTTATATTTGTTCATTTCTTTTGTGGTACAGTCATTTGCTGCCCGATTTTTGGCTACTTCTGGTATGATTTCCATTCTCACTTGACACCGATATACTTCTGTTAAACTAAACAGGAAGTTATGTTAGTGAAAGTTTTAAAGCACTAGGAGAAGTCTATGTTTAGATCTGGAGCATATAACTATGCAGTCCCGTGACTGAAGATCTATACATGTAATGGCTACGGCGTTTACCTCAAAGACAAGAAACAGGGTTTGATTTTTACTTTTAAAATAGGAAATTTGGGTAGGCTTAAAATAGTCAACAAGGGTAGACAGCCTAGTACTGATATTACACCTGTATGTATGAATATAGAGTCTATGTCAGAACACAGACTTTTCAGAAAGTCTATCTTCATATGGTCAAAACCATATAAATCAATTTTCCAAATTATTTGAAAAAAACAAAAATCTACATTTTGCAGGAGGGTTTGTCCCCTGCACCCCCCCATCCCCTGCATATTATATATACCAACTCCGAGATTGCACTACAATGGGGAAAAAGGGCAAACTCCAGGATTCCCACTATACCATGACCTACATACAAAAGCTTCTCTCGACTATATTATGTTCGACTTTCCAAAACGTGGATCTTCTGAAGGGGACCCACAGATATATCAGATGGCATGGAATCAAGTTTTTCTTTTTAGTACTATGCATTGCACTACCAACCAGTGCATAGGAAGATTTTTATGTGTGTGTGTCTGTATATGCACAGGGGGATGCGGAAGCTCTCAACTACCCCTCCTTCTGCTCCCATGGGCATCAAATTATATCCTACAACTAATGAAAGAAAGGAATCTCTTAAATCCTTACTTACTCAGAAATCAGTAACAAAAAGCACAGACACACAAAAAGCCAATTTTTGCTATAAAAAGCACTTGCTCTCTAATCTCAAAAAGTTTTGGACATAAACAAGCAAAATCCTCAGAGATTAAAAACTACTGAACTGTTTTCTCTGTAAAAGACTTCAAAACTGAATTCAGCATTTCCTCACCCCTTCAATCAAAAAATGCCCATAAAATAAGTCAAACAAACAGTCCCTCTCCCATCTTTCCTTGGATTATTCTAAAGACATCACCCCTCCTCGGGTGTTGTGTTCTGTTCAATCTATCCTTTACCAAGGGTATATTCCATTCACAGTGGCAAAACACCAATATACCACACTATAATCTACTAAGGAATTTTTGACTTCTCTCTCTCCTCCCTCAGAAAGCTTCTGGAAACAACCATTGATAATCACAGCCTACTGCTACCTGAAGGAAAAAAAAAAAAACAGGAAAACCATCCAGGAGTTGTGCTGCAGACTAAAAGCTACACTAAAATATAAATCTGCTAGACACACTTCTCAACAACTTCAATTTTCTTTCATTTTGACCAGCTCACTCACTAGGTTCCCATTTGATGTTTAGATTAATCTTAGTTATTCCAAAGACTATTGTTAAATTACCCCTAGTGATAACTGAAATCCTACCACAGATATTAACAGGGTCCCCAAGCATGGGACAAAGCATTTAAGAGATGCAGGGGAAGCCCTGGGGTAAATTTATTATGGCTCTACTATGAAACGCCAACTTCCTGACAGCTGAAGTTCCAAAAAGAAAATAAAATTCAAACAAAAAAGTATGAAAATATTTTTTTTCTTTCTATTTTGCGGAAGGGCAAGCCTCCTGCAACCCACATCCCTTGAACATGTACATACCAACTTCACAGTTGCACCAAGTCGAGGAAGGGAGAAATCTACCTAAAGAAGTGAGTTATTGCTGGTGCACAATTAAAGTTCACACCAACAGTTGTGCTATGCCATTTCACACTAGTATTGCTTGAGCAATTTTGCCTCATGCATCTGTGGGGAAGCCACTTCCTATTTCCCATCCACAGATCCAGGTTACACAAATATGGCCAAGGATGAACTTCAGTTTTACATGGATGGGAAGTCTATTCCAGAGTAGTGAGTGGTATCCTCTGCAAGACATATCTGTCCCTACAAACCATTCTGTAATGTTGCGGAAAAGGTTTACAACCCTGGACCAAATACTTCTGCTGCCATATGACTTGCTGATGTGTAGCGGCTCCATTAGCGTTTGGTCAGAGAATGCCTTGTTTGCCAGACACATGTCAGCTCTTAGCAATCTGTAGTGTAGTGACAGGGCTCTGAGGCAATCCATGTAGGGCAAATTATTTAAGCCTTGTATCCTTTTAGTAAGATATCTCTGTGGGCATCCCAGTTATTACATGTGTCTGGATAAACATGTCAAAATACACATTGTAGTCAATAATTGGCCTTACAACGGCTGAGCAAAGTGGGAGAATGACATCCCTGGACTAAGAAGCAATGCCTCTGTTTATGAGGTGCGGAAAATATCCCAGTTTTAAGTATTTTTGTGAGATAGATGGTGGAAAGAGAGATGAAACTTGAGCAGAATTTACCAGTGAGCTATAGCTTTAGTTTTTGGTGAAGGTAACATAGTTCATAATCAGCTTTGTGCTCCTGAGATTATGGACATAACTGAAAAAGACCTAGCGAATGTCTTTAGCTTGAGTGGATACATCTGCCATAAAGTTGGCTTTGGTGGATTTAAAAAAAGCATTTGCATTAATGATGAGAGATACATAATTCTCAGTAGTATTATTATTAATTCTGGCCAAAATTCTCTTCTTTTTACTATATAGTTTGACAGACATAGTTCCATAAGGACAGCATGTTTCTGGAGTTCACTTTACACTTACTTCTACTGGGGACAGCCATGTTTATGCAGTTGTTTACATGCTGGTACAGTTTGGTGGTCTACGCATCCACATATTCAGCAAAGTTGTTCTCTGGGTTTGGTGAGGATTTGAAGTTTGCCAATGATTCACATAGGAGTAGATAGCAGAGAACATTTTAAAGAAACCATGAGTGGTTAGGGCCTCTGATTTCAATTTTATTTTGAAGGAGATAGCCTTATGGTCAGACTTAAGAGATGGGAATATGCAAAGAATGATGTAAGATGACCCTGTATTAGTAAGGATAAAGTCTAAAATGTTGTCTTCCCTAGTGGGTACTCTAAATACAAATGCCCTGGAACAGTTAGCCAAAGTCCTGGAATTGCTGAGCTCATGCACTATGGTGCTGTATGTTTCCCAGTCTTCAGTCAGGTAATTTTTATCACCTAAGAAAATGGAGCTGGGTTTAAAGCAGAGCGACTCCAGTTCTTGTAGATAGGTATTGTGGCGCTCTTAGGTCATAGAGGGAGTTCTGTAGCTAACTAATATATAGTAAAAAACCTTTGTGGTGGTGATTTGGACACAAAGAACTCTAGTGCATCATGCTGCTTTACCAGCCCTGATGTGAGCCTTTTCTGAATGAAGACTGAGACACCGCCACCTTCTTTCCCCTCCTGTGCACTGCCTTGTCTAAAAGTTTGAAAAGCATTATTAGCCCTGTATAGCCAGAGTACCTTCCACCATTTTAACCCTTGTCTCAGTTATTACACAGACATATGCCCCTGCAGGATGAAGAAGGCTTGTAGGGAGTGGAATTTCTTGTTTAGGCTCCTAACATTGATTAGTGACACCTTCATATTTTCCTTTGCTTCTTTCATTATGCTGGAAGGTTTATCTGGTTGGCATTGCCTAAAAAAGGCACTAAAGGGGTGGAGAATGTCTGTCAATATTCCTAGTGGGGACAGATGCAGGTCATGCCTGACTGACTAGCTCGGTCTGTCAAACACATCCTCTCAGGGCAGGCTGACCGATACTGGACCCCCTTCGAATTACACCAAATACTAAGCCGACCGATACTGGACCCCCTTCGAATGACACCAAATACTAAGCCAATTATTAAAATGACAACAAATACTAAGCTAATGATTAAAGTCAATTATTTTTGTTCTTATTGTGGCGTCATCCAAAGACAAGGTATAATGTTGCTCAAATGTAGGCATATACCTGCCTGGGATACATAGTGTGAGAGCTTCATCATGTCTCTTCACACAGTTCAAATAAAGCCATTGACACCAACAATATGATTATTGGGGGGGGGGGGGTCATAACTAACTGCTGTTCAAGGACTGGAGTGCATGCATGATCTGGTGGATCCCGACACCAGACATACAACCAACTCTTGCTCGTTCTTTGTTCACCCTGGTAAGAAGTACATTTAAATATGGTACATTGGAATAATCTACAACTAGTCTGACTGGGTAAATGCCTTCTTGACAAGCTCAGCATCCAGGAGTTTAGGACTCCTTGTGCTCTGTATGGTGGTAGGGTAAATGCCCTCCTTACAATCTCAGCATCTATGGGTTTAGGACTCCTTGTGCTCTGTATGGTGGTAGGGTGCTCACTGCCACTGCTGTATCCTGGAGGCTTTGGCAAGTTGATCTTTAGAATCTCAGCATATTTTTGTCATTGTGGGGTATAACGTGCGGAGTACTGCTATTGAACTTGATGTCTGAATTTTGTGTGCAAGTGTGATTATTTGCCTCCACTGACTTTATATATATGTACACCTCTAAAACACTGCACTGTGTTAAGTAACAGGTGACTATGAAACAGCATGAGGCAGGTCTTACATTGTTTCAAGATACCCTTCTCAAACTGGCTGCAGGAACTGTAGAAAAATGTTGGGTCATGGTTTCAAAATGAATGGCTAAGGGGGCTATAACTGCTTGCAATTTAGAATGCAAGGGTTACTTTAGGTACAATTACTAGTAAGGCATAGAGGGATACTGAATTACTTGGACTGGGGTGCACAGATAACCTAGTCTGTACAGCTCATGGGGTGTTTACTGTAGGTCAACACAGGTTAGTGAACTTGAACGTATTGAGTCAGTGTAGTAAAAAAAAATTAGAAAAAAACTCTAAACCACACAAACAGTGTCAACCGGAGCAACCACAAATCAGCTCCAAAGATAAAAGTCACTCACTTTCAACACACTTAATTTTAGTCCAGCGTAGCACAGTGTAACAAAACTCAACCCAGACGGTTAAGCACTTTCTTCCTAAAAAATTGGACTTCATCAGAACCATCTCATAGTAAAAAAAAAAAAAAAAAAGTTACTTAACACTAATACATCACCACATGCTTAATACATAATTACACAATTACCTCACTGAAATTTTATAGTGCTCAATACTATACTGAGATCCTATATAAAACCATATATGCACACCACTAAATATAAATTTATACACATTATTCTAAACCAATAATTGAAAATATGCATAAAGATATATGGGAAAATAAAAAACAAAAGTTGGAAATATAAAAATTGCATGTTGCCAATATTTCGCAGTTGGGCAGTACGATATTTTAACACTGGTAGAACAGAAACACATTCATCAAGTCCTTTCCCACAAACAGCAATTAATCTTAACTGCCAGTATAATTCTCTTCTTTCCAACAGTGTAAGCCCCTTCTCATCATATCCTGAGGAAAAACTTCTATTATTCCGAACAGGAATTTAGTAAAACCAGGGAAGATTTAACATGTATATGTGAAGGCTGCCAGCCTAGCTAGACAGAATTGTGTAAATAATTCTATGTCACTGTAAATATTAATATGAACCACAGGCTTGTTTCACAAAAGTAAAGAAAACTGTGTTATGTGTTGAGCTTCAAAAATGTAACCACAGTGCACCCTGCTGGAAGAAAGCTGATAAGTAAAGAATTTTACAACTGTGTATGATCTCAAGCTTGGAAACAGGATTTCTGGGCTAGGAAATTATTTCTATTGTCCTAAGACACAGATAATTACTAGGTTTCACATGTGTATTTTATTGCTGTGGCTTCCTGACAGGTGCAGATCAAAAAGAAATGTTAAAATGTTGAGTTCTGTGAACCTAGGAAACTTCAGCAGAAGTGTCAAGAATGATGTAACCTGAAATAACTCAGCAGTAATATGCATTATCAATGAAAGGGCTGTTTCAGAAAGTAAGAATAGCATTTTATATTTGTCTTCAGATCTGACAACTCACCAGCACTTGCTTTGCTCTGTAAGTAGTTCATTTGCTCTGTAAGTAGTTCATTTAGAACAGTGATTTCTCTTAGAGATGGAAATATACCTAGATTAGTCTAGCCGTTTTCTATATTTATGTCAGACTGTCCTACATTCCTGTGATTTCTGTATTTATGTCAGACTGTCCTACATTCCTGTGATTTCTGAACTCTGTCATTGTGTCGAGTTAACAAGTATTGTCTTGTGTTTTTACTATTAAATATTTTTAAACTTTTCAACTATGGCATTTTTACATAGAGATAAGTTAAGCTCAGAGAGTACTTGCATGTATTTGGCGATACTCTACAAACCAGTTCAAAGGCCTTGCTATTCGTCACACTTACTAATTGGATAATAACACTGCACAGTAGAATTGGTCACCCTTTGGGAAGGGCCTTATTAGTAGCTGATGAGTAGTTGATGGCAGCGATTACTATTTTATAGCCTGGGCAGTTGGTGGCAGTGATTACTACTTTATAGCCTGGGCAGAAGGGAGCACTTGTACCAGCCTTCCCCAGGAGTGTCTGAGTGTTTGTATATAAATCAAACCTCAAAGTGTGTGTGTGTGTGTGTGTGTGTCAGCTACTTGGGCAGGAACACGAAGCACTGGTTGGACAGAGGGTACTGTAGGTTTTAGTTTGACTACTCAGCTGAGATCTGAACTCTGTAGCTGTGCCAGTGGGAAGTCTTATTGGGGATCTGGAGAGAGAAAGGGAGAAACCAGCCCCAGACTGACTGATCTCTGTGTGCTCTTAAGGGAAAATTGTACTTCACTGTGTGTATACTTGTTATCCTCTCAATGTGGACACCCCTCACTGGTGCTAGTGGTGAGGATTGAGGCTCCTTGATTACAGGACCAGTGCACGGGCGTCACATATTAATTGTTTGGCAGTGGTGGGATATCTACACCAAATAATGTTCGATAGTGGTGAGTTAGCCACATCACATATTAATTGGCTTGCAGTTGTGTGGATAGTGAATTCCTGTAGCTTGTGTACACTGATCACTGAATGTGTTTTTGTAGTCTAAAATCAGCTACACAGTGAACATTCAGACTTCAATTCACAATTGTTTTATTTCTTTTGTTCGCTTAGTTTAGTCAGGGACAGCAGGTAAGCATGTTAGCAGAGGAGTATGGCAAGCTGACAAGGAGCCAGTTGGCGGAGATGTGCCAGGCTAAAGGACTGGTGCATGGAAACCTGACTAAGGCAGACCTGATTGCAGCTTTGGTCACAGTTGCATCAGAGAATAGTAACCAGGACGACAATCAGACTGGCTGTGGAGATGTACAACACTCAGAAAATGGACAGCTCAACCTTTCTACAGAGGATTTAAAAATCCGTCTGGAGCTACAGAGACTTGAGCTGGAGACCAAGTGTATAAAAACAGAAGCAGCAGAGAGACTGAGATGTCTAGAGACGGAGGAGAATGAGAAACTGCTACGCCTGGAAGCGGAGAAGCGGCAGAGGCAACATAAAAAGGAGATGCTGACTCTTCGACCAGAGTCATGGAGGTAATGGGGAAGGTAGTAACCGGACCACAGAAGCAACAAAGGTCAGTAAATTTCTTCCACAGTTTACAGAGGGGGATAATTTTGATAGTTTCATTCATATGTTTGAGAGGGTATGTAAACAGTATGATGCTGACCAAAGGCTTTGGGTACGGTTCCTGACCTCCTTACTCCATGGTAAAGCTGTAATTGTGTTGTCCAAGCTATATGATCATGACCAAAGGCTTTGGGTACGGTTCCTGACCTCCTTACTCCATGGTAAAGCCAACTGTGTTGTCCAAGCTATATGATCATGATTTTTTTTTTTTTTTTAAACTATAATGTTATAAAAGAATTTTTTGCTAGAATGTTTTAAGCTAACACCTGAAGCTTATAGGAAAAGATTTCATGAACAAACATGCAAGGCAGATAGTGTGTGTGAATATGTTGCTGAACTGAGCACTTATTTTCATAGGTGGGTGAGTGGATGTCAGGTCACCACTTTTGAAGGGCTGGCAGACCTTTTGGTGAGGGGAACAAGCAGTTAGCACTTTGCCAGAGGACATAAGGATCTGGTAGCTGACAGACAATGTACTACTTCAGATGAGCTGGGGAAGAAGGGAGACCTATACCTTAGCAAGCAGAGCATCTCTGCACAGGAAAGGGACACCCAGTGCTCCTCATGGGTCTAAGGAAACCCATGTTGGGCAACTGAGACAGCCCCAACAGAATTTGCCAGTAGCAGGGAAGCCACTAGTCCAGGTACACGTCCAGGATCTATGGTTAAATGTTTTGAATGCAACCAGTAGGGCCATGTGGCATATAGATGTCCACGGAGACAAGGTGGGGAACAAAAGGTGAGAGAGCCAGTAAGTGGGAATAACAAAATACCAACAGTAAGCTGTCTTAAGACAACAGGGGTACCAAACTACCATCCTGCAGATGCCCTAATAGGGAGGATTTTGACGAGGCAGTACCATGTGTTTATGCAGTTACATGCAGTTAGGCTTCAAGACAAGCATGTGGGTCTGGTAGCCTGGGGCAGACCCAGACAGCACACTTGCAGCCAGGACTGGTGAGGTGGTTACTTCAGGAAGGGAGCTACTCTGTAGCAGAGACTGAAAGTGACCCACAGCTGCTTGTGGGTACTGATGTTGTCTTGGACAGAGTGACTGCAAGGGAAGAGGTGAGTAGTAGTACCCAGGCTGACAGTGAGACACCACTGTCAGAGGATGCCAGACTTCCTGTGGAAGGGGAGATGGGAAGGGTTACAAAGAGAGAAAGGAGACAGGCTCAGCTCACAGATCCTACATTACAAGGCCTGAGGCAGGTAGTGAGGCCTGATTCTCAAGGGAAGGGGGAATCTGTATACTTGGACAAAGGGTTACTGTATAGAGAGTGGACCCCTGAGGGAGGCTAGGGGGCAAGAGGATACAGCAGTTGGCAGTGCCTAGAGCCTATCTGGCACTTCTAGCCATAGCCTATGATATTCCCTTTGCGGGTTATATGGGCATAAAACATACAAAGAGACATATTGTGCAGAACTTCTATTGGCCTGGAATTTCCAGAGATGTAACAGGGTACTGCAGGACCTGTGAGCAGTGCCAAAAGGTAGGCAAGGCAGGAGAAAAGGCGAAAGCTCTTTTGATGCCTTTCTTTGTGACTGAGGAACCATTTCAGAGGGTAGCTATGGATATTGTGGGGCCTCTGAGTACCCCAAGTTCCACAGGGAAAAAGTATATCCTAGTAGTAATATTATGCTACAAGATACCCTGAGGCAGTGGCTTTGTTCTCCACTGAGGTGGAAAAGGTGGCAAATGCTTTGTTAGAGATTTTCAACAGGGTGGGTTTCCCAAAAGAAATACTGACTGACAGAGGTGTCAATTTCATGTCCGACCTGCACGCTTGTCTGTGGAAGTACTGTGGGGTGAAGCACCTGAAGACCACCCCCTACCATCCCCAGACTAAGGGTCTTGTGGAGAGGTTAAACTCTCCACTCAAGTCCATGCTATGGGCATTTGCAGACCGGTTTAAGAGGGATTGGGACAAATATTTGCCCCATCTGTTTGCTTACAGAGAGATTCCCCAGGAATCCACAGGTTTTTCACCCTTTGAGTTGTATGGGCATAAGAGTGAGGGGGCCTCTAGATTTAAGTCGTGATGAGTGGGAGGGTGAGTGTGAATCTCACAAGGAGTCTGTTGTGGCATATGTTCTAAACCTCCGGACAAGGCTCAGGGAATTCATGGGCTTGGCAGAAGCCCAACAGCAGAAAAAGGTCTGGTATGGTAGGAATGCTCAAGCTAGACAGTATGCTGTAAGGCAGTAGGTAACTGTTCTCATTCCTGTCAGACATAAGCTGCAGGGAGCTTGGGAGGGACCCTACAAGGTGGTAAGGAAGGTCACTGATGTTAACTACATGGTAGAACTGCTAAGCAGGAGGCAAGGGCATAAATTGTACCATGTTAACATTATGAAACCTTACCATGATAGGGAGTAATTATAGTGGACTGCAGGAAGAATCGGAGGGAGATCTGGTGACTGATCTCAGCGAGGCTCAGACTGACACTTCAGTGGAAGGGGTAACAATGTTCCAGCACTTATCTCCTACCCAGGTTTGACAAATCCGAGCAGCGTTACAGGAGTTTGGGGAGATGTTCACTTGGAAACCAGGGTGCACCAACCTGGTGCAGCATTAGGTGGATACAGGACACCAAAGGCCTATTAGGCAGGCCCCTTATTGGGTACCTGAGAGAGTCATACTCTGAGGGAGGAGATACAGGAAATGTTGGAATTAGGGGCAATTCAAGAGGCCAACAGTCCCTGGGCCTCCCCTGTGGTGCTGGTGCCAAAGAAGGATGGCAGCACCAGGTTCTGTGTGGACTACAGGAAATTAAATTGTCACAGAGTCAGCTGCTTACCCCATGACTAGGACAGGTGAATCCCTAGAGCAGCTGGGTGGGGCTAAGTATTTTACTACCATATATCTTACCAAGGGTTACTAGGAGGTGCCCTTGACTCCCAGTGCTAGAGAGAGGCCAGACTCCTTTTTGCTTGTATGAGTTCACAAAGATGCCCCAGTGACTTTCCAGAGGATGGTAGAGCATATCCTAGCAGGAGCAGCTTGCTTACCTAGAGAATATTGCCATCTACAGCCATTCCTAGAAAGCGCACCTTCAGCATGTCAGGGAGGTGCTGGGCAGACTACAGAGGGCAGGGTTGACTATTAAGCCCAGCAAATGTCAGGTGGGTATGGTAGAAGTCTCCTACCTGGGACAGGAGCGGGGAATGGCAAGATCAGGCCAGAACCTGCCAAAATGGAAGTCATTCAGGCATGGCCTGCACCAGTTACCAAAAAGTAGGTGAGGGCATTCCTAGGGACAGCAGGGTACTACAGAAAGTTTGTCATCAGTTATAGTACCACAGCTGCTCACCTCACAGACCTGACAAGGAAAAACAGTCCAGACAAGGTAGTGTAGACCACAGCATGTGAGCAGGCATTCCAGAAATTTAAGAAGCTTTGGGAGGACCCCCTGTATTAGCCAGTCCAGATTACAGCAAACAATTTGTTGTGCAGGTGGATGCTTCAAACCATGGGCTGTACTTAGCCAGATTTCTTCAGAGGGAGAAGAGCACCCAGTGGTTTATCTCGGTTATAGGCTCCAACCCAGGGAGGAATGCTATGCAGCTGTAGAAAAGGAATATCTAGCCATAGTGTGGGCACTGCAGAAACTTCAGCCTTATCTGTATGGAAGGAAATTCACTGTAATTACAGATCACAATCACTTAATATGGTTACATCTAGCCAGGCAGCAAAATGCCAAGTTGCTAAGATAGAGCCTAGGGTTGCAAGCATATATGTCGGTGCAGCACCTCAGTGGGGTTAGCAATGCTAACGCAGATGAGCTCTCAAAACAGGGAATGGGGTAACATACCCGGACAGACCTAATCTTCTCAAGCAATGTTTCTCAAGTGTTATTTGAAAAACTAGCTTGAGATCTCCATGGGGGGGGGGGGCTGTGAAGGCTACCAGCCTAGCTAGATAGAATTTTGTAAATAATTCTGTGTCATTGTAAATATTAATATGCTCCACAGGTTTGTTTCACAAATGTAAAGAAAACTGCGTTATGTGTTGAGCTTCACAAAGAATTTTACAACTGTGTATGATGTCAAGCTCAGACACAGTATGTCTGGGCTAAGAAAATATTTCTATTGTCCTAAGACATAGATAATTAGGTTTCACATGTAAAGTGTCTTTTATTGCTGTGGCTTCGTGGCAGTTGTAGATCAAAATGAAATGCTAAAATTCTGAGTTCTGTGAGCCTGGGAAACTTCAGACAAGCATTTTGATTTGTCTTCAGATCTCACCAGAGGTGGAAAGCATGCCCGAAGGCAGGTAAAGGCTAGGACTGTGATAGTGAGGGTCAGAACTTTGAATGTTGGCAGTATGACTGGTATAGGGAGAGAGCTAGCTGATATGATGGGCCGAAGGACAGTTGGTATATTGTGTGTGCAAGAGACCAGATGGAAGGGGAGCAAGGCTAGGTGTATCGGAGGTGGTTTCAAATTGTTTTATCATGGTGTGCATGGGAGGAGAAATGGCATAGGCATTATCCTGAAGGAACAGTACGCCAAGAGTGTTTTGGAGGTGAAAAGAGTGTCGGATAGAGTGATGTTTATGAAGCTGGAAATTGATGGTGTAATGATGAATGTTAGTGCATATGCTCCACAAGTTGGGAGTGCAATGGATGAGACAGAAAAATTTTGGAGCGAGTTGGATGAAGTGGTGATGACTGTACCCAAGGATGAGAGCCTGGTTATTGGAGCAGATTTCAATGGGCATGTTAGTGAAGGGAACAGAGGGGATGAGGAAGTGATGGGTAGGTATGGTGTTAAGCAAAGGAAAGCAGAAGGTCAGATGGTAGTGGATTTTGCGAAAAGGATGGACATGGCTGTGATGAATACGTATTTTAACAAGAGGGAGGAGCATAGGGTGACTTTCAAGAGTGGAGAAAGATGCACACAGGTGGATTATATCTTATGTAGAAGGGCCAATCTGAAGGAGATTGGAGACTAAAGTGGTGGCAGGGAAAGTGTAGTTAGGCAGCATAGGATGGTGGTTTATAGGATGACCTTGGTGATCAAGGAGAGGAGGATGAGTGCGAGGGCAGCACCAAGGATCAAACAGTGGAAATTGAAAAAGGGTAATTGTGAGGTGATGTTCAGGGAAGAGTTAAGACAGGCACTGGGTGGCAGTGAAGAGTTACCGAATAGCTGGGTAACTACAGCAGAGCTAGTAAGAGAGATGGCTAGAAAGGTGCTTGGTGTGACATCTGGAAAGAGGAAGGACGACAAGAAGACCTGGTGGTAGAATGAAGTACAGGAGAGTATACAGAGAAAGAGGTTGGCGAAGAAGAAGTGTGATTGTCAAAGAATAAGGAGATGAGAAGTATGGCAAAGAGAGGTGGCGAAGGCTAAGGAGTATGAAGTGTTGTATAAAAGGTTGGATACCAAGGAGGGAGAAAAGGACCTGTACCGATTGGCTAGACAAAGGGACCGAGCTAGGAAAGATGTGCAGCAGGTAATGGTGATAAAGGATGAGGGAAACGTACTCCCAAGCGAGGATAGTGTGTTGAGCAGATGGAAAGAGTACTTTGAGGGGTTGATGAATGAAGAGAATAAGAGGGAGAGAAGGTTGGATGATGGGCGGATAGTGAATCATGAAGTGCAGTGGATTAGCAAGGAGGAAGTAAGGACAGCTATGCAGTGGATTAGCAAGGAGGAAGTAAGGACAGCTATGAAGAGAATGAAGAACGGAAAGGCTGTTGGTCCAGATAAAATACCTGTGGAAGCATGGAAGTGTTCGGGTGAAATGGCAGTGGAGTTTTTAACTAGACTGTTTAATGAAATCTTGGAAAGTGAGAGGATGCCTGTGGAATGAAGAAAAATGTTTTTGTTACCTACTTTGAAGAATAAGGGTGATGTGCAGAGCTGTAGTTAACTACAGAGGGATTAAATTGATCAGTCATACCATGAAGTTATGGGAAAGTAGTGGAAGCTAGGTTAAGAAGGGAGGTGATTAGTGATCAGCAGTATGGTTTCATGCCAGGAAAGAGCACTACAGATGCAATGTTTGCTCCGAGAGTGTTGCTAGAGAAGTAGATTTGATAGAGAAGTACAGAGAAGGTCAGAAGGATTTGCATTGTGTCTTTGTGGATTTAGAGAAAGCATATGACAGGGTGCCTAGAGAGGAGTTGTGGTATTGTATGAGGAAGTCGGGAGTGTCAGAGAAGTATGTAAGAGTGGTACAGGATATGTACGAGGGTAGTGTGACAGCAGTGAGGTCAGCGGTGGGAGTGACGGATGCATTTAAGGTGGAGGTGGGATTACACTAAGGATCAGCTCTGAGCCCTTTCTTATTTGCAATGGTGATGGACAGGTTGACAGACGAGAGTCCCCGTGGACTATGATGTTTGCAGATGACATTGTGATCTGTAGTGAGAGTAGAACAGGTGGTGGAGACGCTGGAGAGGTGGAGATATGCTCTAGAGAGAAGAGGAATGAAGGTCAGCAGGACTAAGACAGAATATATCTGTGTGAATGAGAGTGAGGATAGAGGAATGGCGAGGATGCAGGGAGTAGAGGTGGTGAATGAGTTTAAGTACTTGGGATCAACAGTTCAGTGAGTGTGGAAGAGAGGTGAAGAAGAGAGTACAGGCAGGATGGAGTGGGTGCAGAAGAGTATCAGGAGTGATTTGTGACATACGAGTACCAGTAAGAGTGAAAGGAAGTCTACAAGAGGGTAGTGAGACCAGCTATGTTATATGGGGTGGAGACAGTGGCATTGACAAAAAGGCAGGAGTCAAGAGCTTAACGTGGCAGAGTTGAAGATGTTAAGATTTGCACTGGGTGTGACGAGGATGGACAGGATTAGGAATAAGTATATTAGAGGGTCAGCCCAGGTTGGAAGGTTTGGAAAAAGCCAGAGAGGCAAGATTACATTGGTTTGGACATGTGCTGAGGAGGGATGCAGAGTATATTGGGAAAAAGATGCTAAGGATGAAGCTGCCAAGTATCGGGAAAAGAGGAAGGCCTAAGATAAGGTTTATGGATGTGGTGAGAGAGGACATGCAGGTGGTTGGTGTGACTAGCAAGATGCAGAGGACAGGAAGAAATGGAAACAGTTGATCTGCTGTGGCGACCCCTAATGGGAGCAACCGAAAGAAGTCTAGCTGTTTTCTATTTTTATTTCAGACTGTCCTACAATGCTGTTTTGAACTATTCCTGTGATTTCTGAACTCTCTAATGTCATTGTCTTGAGTTAACAAGTATTGTCTTGTGTTTTTATTATTTACTATTAAATATATTTAAACCTTTCAACTGTGGCTGTGTTATGCAGAAATAAAGTTAAGCTCTTACAGTACTTGCATGTATTTGGTGATACTGTACAAAGCCACTCCAGTAGCCTTGCTGTTCACACACTAATCGGATAATAACACTGCACAGTAGAATTGTTCACCCTTTGGAAAGGGCCTTATCAGTAGCGGATAAGAGTAGTTGGTGGCAGAAATTATTACCTTATAGCCTGGGCAGAAGGGGGCATAGCTAGTGAACCTGTGCCAGCCTTCCCCAGGAGTATCTGTGTGTTAAATCAAATCTCAAAGTAAGTGTGTGTGTGTGTGTGTGTGTGTGTGTGTGTGTGTGTGTGTGTGTGTGTGTGTGTGTGTGTGTGTCAGCTACTTGGACAGGGACATGAAGCACTGGAGGTTTTGGCTTCACTATTCGGCTGAGATCTGAACCCTATAGCTGTGCCAGTGGGGAGTTTTATTGGGGACCTGGAGAGAAAGGGAGAAACCAGCCCCAGACTGACTGATCTCTGTGTGCTCTCAAGGGAAATTGTATTTACTGTGTTGTATACTTGTTATCCTCCCAATGTGGACGCCCCTCACTGGTGCTAGTGGTGAGGATCAAGGCTCCTTGATTACTGGGCCAGTGCACAGGCATCACATTCTACATAAAGCATTAAAACATTATTATTGTTACTTCTAAAAATAGCGTAAATATGTTCATATATCCTTTTTCTAAATTGTTGTGCTGTTTTGCCAAAATAGAAACTGTTAAATACTTGACATATCACAATATACATCACCCCCTTCGTAGAACAGTTACAGTTAGCCAACCTAATATTTTCACTCATTTCACCTATAGTCACCATTGTCTTTTCTAAAATGAAAGGACACTGGTGGCACATCCCACATTTCTTAGTTCCCTTCACATTTTCCAAAGGTAAGTGAACTAGAAGATTCAAAAATGTTCTTAAAACTGATGCTCATTTTGTATACAAAATTAGGTCTAGGGCCTATGTAGTACTGTACAAATGTCCATCCCCTTTAAAAATATTCCAATTTCTACTCACAATTTCCTTTATTACATTAGCTTTGTGATTAAAGGCAACAATCACAGCATGTGTAAACCTAGAATTGGGGGGCTCTTTATCAGCCTTATAACTCAACACCCCTTGTGCACAGTCAGAAAGAACAAGAATGATTTAATAAGAATGTAAATCTAATACCCCAAAGATCCATCACTTCATTAACCATTTTGGCTAAAAAGTTTAGAAAATATTTCTTGGAAAGGGGGTACCCAATAGTTTCTACCTCATTTGCAAACAATGTATTGTCAGAACACATACGGGCTGCCCTCACTAAATTGTCCCTTGAAAATATTCCTTTTGACATGTTGTGGATGACAACTACTGGAAAAAATAGGGTTTCTAAAGACTTTTGAACATAATCTTCCTCCAACGTCATCCTTAAATAGGGTTGCATCTAAATTAATAGAATGGACATCAAAATGTCCAGTAAAAGCTAAAAAGGAGGTGGCCTTAAGATAAGTTAAAAAAGTATTCTAATAATAGCATCTCCATCTTTTCATAGAATCAACATGTCATCCAACTATCAAAAGTAACAAAATAATTCAGAATCAAAATGACTTGACAAAACAACACGCCTTTCAAGTGAACAGAGGACTAAATTGGCATAAATGGGGGCACAACTTGCAGCCACACCCTTTAGTATTCACCTTCAAATATCATAAAATTATAATTTAAAACTATTTCCATAAGATCCACCACAAAATTGACTGTTCCACTTATCTAAAAATGTAAGTTCCCTAATAGCTTCAGAAAAGTTCCAGACCTAAATGTTGGGGGTTAAACATGCCCACTATGTGGATGGTGGAAAAACTCCCTCCCCATTTTACCCATAAAAGGCCTGATTTTGAGTAAAAAGGACTTAATGAATGTGTTTCTACTCTACCAGTGTTAAAATACTGTGCTGCCCAACTGTGAAATATTGGCAAGATGCAGTTTTTATATTTCCAACTTATTTTTTATGGTTTTTATTTTCTCATATATCTTTATATAGGTTTTCAATTATTGATTCTGAACAATGTGTATAAATTTGTAACTAATTTTTTAGTGGTGTGCATATATGGTTTTATATAGAATCTCAGTATAGTACTGGGTACTTAAAATTTCAACGAGGTAACTGTGTAATTAATTATGTATTAAACGTGGTGATGTTTTACTGTTTAAATAGCATTTTTTTACTACGAGATGGTTCTGATGAAGTCCAGTTTTGTAGGACAAAAGAGCTTAACTGGCTGGGTTTAATAAAGAGTTTTGTTACACTGTGCTACGCTGGACTAAAATTATTTTTAAGGATACTAAATTCAAGTGTGTTGAAAGTAAATGACATTTGTACACCATTTATCTTTGGAGCGGATTTGTGGTTGGTCCAGTTGGCAAATGGTTTATTGTGTGATTTTTGGGTTTTTTCCACAGGTTAGTGAATCTCAGACCTAGATTTCTAAAGCTGTATAGACTTTGCATGTTTCTTATACAGAAACACTCCGGCACGCACAGACAACCCACTGCACAGAAAATCCATGAAAAACACAGGTTCAAATGCCTGGAAGATGCCAAGATCACTGCTGCTGATTTCTCACAGTTTAAGGCTTTTCACGCTTTTGAGTTTTCTTCACTAAAAGACCCTGGGTGAGTGCAATTCAGTGCAGGTTATAGGAGGTGAGCTAGAGAGGAATCCAACCAAACCCCCCCATTTTCTACTTGATGTTGGGGTGTTGTGTCACTTTATGCCATCTCTATCTCTCCCTATTCAATGTCACTTTCCTACCTTCAACACTTATGCCCGACTGTCACAGGTCTTCACCAACAAAATCCATCCACCTCTTTACTGGAAAACTTCATTTTCTCTTAACTCTTCCTGTCTAACCCAAATCTTCACCAGATTGTCTTCTGCTGTCCTGCACATGTGCTCAAACCATAATCTGTTCTCTGACGTTTTCTGCAAATGGAGCTGCTTTAGCTTCTATTCACGTCCTCATTTCTTTGTCTGTCCCACAGTGTGCATCCTACCAGCCTTCTCGGCACTTCATCTGCATCACCTCTAGCTTCCTCAACTGCTCTGCCTTTAATGCCCAGGCTTCTGACCCTACAGTAGTACTAGCTGCACCACTGTTTTGTACTATTACTTTTCAGCTTCTTTGACATTCTTCTGTCATACACTATCCCTGACACACTGTACCAGATTGCTAAAGCCCGATTCTAGCTCTGGCCTCTTCATTCACATTTCCTTTCTCCTCAGCCACCCTCCCAAATACTTGAAGCCTGTTCCACTATTTTCCCTTCTATCTCAAGTTTCAGCTTCTTTTGATTTCCCCAGTTTGCTGCTACTACAACAGTCTTATCTGTACTCAGGTTAATCCAATGTGCCTTCAGTTTTGCATTCCATTCCCCTACCCATTACTGAAGTTCTTGCTCACAGACTGCCTGTAATACCACATTGTCTGCATACAGTAATTTTTGTTGATCTGTTCCCTCCAACTTGATTGCTAACATAGTCCATCACTAGTATGAACAGCAGTAGGTTCAGCACTGAGCCCTGATGCATATCCACTCCCACTGTGAAACCCTCTGCAAGCCTGAACACTGTTCGTACTACTTATTTTTTATTTCACATTTGTTGACCGGATAGTCCGACTGGATGCATGTCCATTCTCAGCGGAAGCCCGGGGAGAAAAGCTCAATACTAGAGTCACTGGATCCTTGTAAATAGACTGCACTTATTCTACCAATATTTCTGGGATTTTAAACCAAACTGCCCAAATCAGCTTATTTATTTTTTTTTATTTTACTTAACATTTGTTAACCGGGAAAGTTAGACTTTGAACGAAGCCAACTGTCATCGGAGGCCTGGGGAGAAACACTCCAGACGCATGTCTTTGTAACTTTGCTTCCTTGGAACCTTGTCATATGCTTTCGCCAGGTTTAGAAATAACCCTCATTTCTAGCTTCCTCTCAAGTATCTGTCTCACTACAAACATCAGGTTGGTTGCGTTTCCCATCTTACTTTCTACTACCCTGCATATTCATTTATCGCTCACCTTCTCAAGAACTTGCAAGCAATGTGATAGCAGTCAGATACCTTTATACTCCCCACAGTTGTGAAGGTCCCCATTGTGCTTGAACACAGGCATTAACATGCTTATTCTCCAGTCCATCTAGGATATGTCTCTCTCTCTCTATACTGCTATGAGTACCCTCAGGAGCCATTTCCCCCCATATCAACCAGCCTCTTATCACATCTGATGTGACCTCATCTGAGCCTGCTGCTTCCCCTGATTTTTTTTTTCCTCAGTGTTGTTCTCACTTCTAGGATGGGCTCCTCCTCTTCTCTCACCGTAAGCTGTGTCTGGGGCAGTACAGCTTCTATGGGTTTTTCTTCAATCAGAAGCTGTTGAAATTAGTCCGGTCTCTGATGTCCTGTGGACTAGTAAGCAGGCTATTGCTGTCACGAGTGTCTGACTATCTTATTTACCTTTCAGTCTTTGCCTTGGAACCAGATAGACTTTTGCCATCCACTGAGTCACTTTGCCATCCACTGAGTCACTTTCCAAAATTTGTTAGGAGTGCCTCTGATGCCTTGTTCTTTGCTACTGCAATTCCTTTCTTAGTCTCTTTGTTAGCCAACCAGTATTTCACCATCAGCTTTCTTTATGTCCCTATTGCAATACCTAGCTTGCCTATATATCTGTTCCGTAGCTCTTACATATGCTGTTTTATGGACTGCCATTCTTCTCCATACTTAATATTTCCTCTTCTTCTTGAGGTGCTAGTGCCTGGATTAATTCCTTGAACTGTTTTACTTTCTCTCAATTTCCAATCTTAAGCCTGGTCTCCGCTGTCCTTAGAGCCTCTCTGACCACTGCTTGCAGCTGAATGTGGCAACCACTGGTTTACACTGTGGGCCGACTTTCACTGGGAATGACTTTACAATTATATTCTACCCCAGTGCCCTTTCCTTACTAAAGACTACGAGTTGCATGTTGGCCACATTTATTTGTCTTTGTTTACTGGGAAAGTCCAACTGGGTAATACCCACTTTCATCGGAGGCCTGTGGACAAAACCTCCATTTGCTTACATTGTCACAATAAGTTCCAATTAAACTCACTAGTTACATTTCTATTTACATTTATATACAAACAGTAGTTACAGTCCTACATTCCAAGACTTTACAGAGGTGGAAATCACTAAAGAGAAAGCCCATATGCAACTTAGTGGACTGTGAAGGCAGCAGTTATGTATAAAAACTGTAATTTCAGGGAAAGGTTGAGTGTATTCTGTTTAGAAGCATACTGTACTGTAAACAAGAGATAGTCACTTTTACATATGACCTTGTGACTGTCCTCTTTCTGAACCATGTGTTGGACACCATCAAGCCAATTGTCAGACAGAAGTCTAAGAATGGCTATTCCTTCTTCGCTCCTGTTGCAAATCAGTGTGGTCCCAGGCAGTCCTCATATCTTTTCTCTCCTGATATGTGCATCCAGTTCACCCATTAGCAACAGCAATTCCAGTTGTCCTGTTTTATCTAGTAGGGTCTGTTAACTGATGCCTGAATGCACCCTTTTCTTTGCTATCACAACCCTGCTGATAGGGAGACATAGGGAGAACATGCAAACTTCTGGTCAGAGTTCAGTATAGAACCTCATACCTTGTGCATGGGAGGCAAAGACCTTAACCATTAAGCCAACTGGGATCTAAAGTTTTAATCCACTAAATCAGGCCAATGGAGCGCTTTGATTCATAACCTGCAATAAATTAACAATTGTGCTACAGGTCTAGGGTCTTAGGTGTGCTAGAGTTGTACTTTTTATAGTAGAGACAGGGAAAGAGAGCAATTACTGTATCAAACAGAAGACAGTAGCACGGAAACCAATACCTAATGTAACAGAAGGGGGCTGGTAAGCTATAACAATGTTAAAGAACAGTGAGAACAGCAGCAGTTTTAAAACACTAATCTCTGTAAGTGCAAAGGGCAGACAAATAAAAAGATTTGCAATATAAACAGTCTAGGGCACCAGAACAGACAAATTATGAAATGATAAATGAATGTAGTAGAACAACACACAGGTGTAAACGAGGCACAGTTCTTGCAGTATATTACAATACGGACACTATTGAGACTAAAACTCAAGACTAAGGCACCATACCAGGCAGAATTTACAACCAGAAACATTTTAGAGGAAAATGTATTAAAAATACAAATAAACAGTAATAAAACACAGGCAATTTTAAATGCAAATGAATTTAACAAGTAAAGAATAAATAGACATTTTTTGAAGTAAGAAAAGCCTATAATTCTAATTACTGTCATTACTTAAGTGTAACTCACCAACTTTTCTGCAAGAGGTCACTAGTTTTAGGAGGGATTAATAAGGACAGAAATAAATTTGATTCAAAATCAGGGTCAGTTGAAAGTTATGCTCCTGTTATAAAACAACTACAACTTTGTTTTTAAATGACATTTAATTTGGACAATCACTTAATACTTCCACAAGAAAACAGCACTAGAAAAAAAAGGCACCGTCAGTAAACCAATGCCGGCAGCAATACCCAAAAACATTTCCAGAATACTTCAACTCTTTATCTGTAGCGCAACATCCCCATCAAAAGCAGCCGCCTCAGCACTTACGTGCAGCTTTTATCTTAAAAATAGATAATACATTTATACAAAAAAATAATAATCGTATAGAGCGTGCAGAAAAAAATCTGTAAGTACGGCTACTAAACACTTCCGCGGCACTGTACTGAATTTTTACTTTGGCTATAATTCACCCACTTCTCCAATGCATACACTGAGCGCAAACGCTGTAAGAATAGGGCCCCTGTAGCCTGTCTTTTGACGTAACGCATGTTAAACGTTTCTCTGTTTTTTAACGTATATAAAAAAAGCCATTGCGGCAGTTGTTTTGCAACTAAATTTAAAGTAAAAGTCAAATCACAAGGTACCACAGATCCAGACAGAGTTGACAACGTGGGTCCACACATACTAAAAAAAAAAAAACATACATAGCCACCCCCCAACACATACCTGGAACGTTTTCAGCCACTTGTTTCTTCAGTTCTGCCACGGTTACGCTATTAAACTTTGATTCAGAGTTAGCCACATCCAGCGTTAACTTCTCCTGTTTAATTCCAACAATAACCACTTGATATATTTTGACCATTCTGATTTCATAAAACGGGCTGGATTTTATCAGGATTATTATGTGTGACGACGACTGTAGTACAGTTCTTACAAACTACATTTCAGTTTCGATTTCTCGCCCGTTGTTACACGGCCGTTTATGTACTAAAATAAAAGTAGTACGCACAAGTGAGGGCGTAGCCAGAAAAAATATAGCCTCGTTTTCGCTATATGCGTGACTTTGCCCGTCAAATTATTCAAATATAAAAATCAGACTTCTGTACCTGACGTCGATTCTCTTAGGTTTCTGTTTTTTGCTATCCAGTTTGTAAAAGCCCAAGGCACAAACTCACTTGAATGCCTTGTATATTGGCCTTATTTATGTGTCTAATAGGGCACTGGACTTATCCAAATCCGAACCATTCCAGCCCAAGAATAGGCGTTACCGTACAAAGAACAAGTTTATGTGTAAAGGTGGTTGACAAAAATAGTAGATATGAAAACGTCTAGCATTAAAAACATGCATATCTAATAAATTCAAACCTTTCCTGATTTTGCCTCAAGGTTTTGATTTATTACTGGTGAGATGTTTTGATTTTCTGGTAAATTACTGAGGATTATAATAAATGAATCCATAGAAAATCGGTGTTGGGCCTCACAACACCCCTGGGTGGCCATTACTTACACATTAACATATACCCTTCTTCATACACACACACACACACACACATATGTATATAAATACATGTCCCCTAGTTTTGCATCACAGTGCTGCATGCTATGTGTGAGGGAACATCACACATATCAGTACACACACACACACACACACACACACATATATATATATATATATATATATATATATATATATATATATACACACACACAGCATTAAGTGTGTGCAACATAGACTGTTATGTCACATGTGAACCCCTTGTTGGGACCACATTGCTTTTTTCTGTGAAAGTGGGATTGGGAATTTGGGGAAGGATCGCAGGTATATTTGTGGAGGTGGGTTGTGTTGATAGATAGAGAAGGCAGCCTACAAGAGCGGTATATGACACATGCTGGGTAAAAACCCTGGATGGGGAGTGTCTTCTGTGATGTGGAAGCCCCATGAGCCCCCATATGGAAAAAATGGGAACAAGGCCCCCACCCATTGCTCATCACAACATCAGCTTCACAGCCCAGAAGGTGCCTTGGCTGGAGGCTGAGCAGGAAGAGCATGTGGGCCCTGTGAGTGTGTACTGAGGGCCTCAAGGTGCTGTAGCACATCGCCCAAGTCTCTGTGGAGCTCCCTATGCACCAGACCCTGGACCTGATCTCGGGTGACAGGATCATGTCTGTGTGTAGACAAGGATGCCACAGGGTCCCACATGTGATGTGGCCTGGTTACATGGCCAGATGAGGTGGGAGAGGTGGTTCTGCTGGCAACTGTTCCCTAAACTTGCTATTGTGTCAGTGTTATAGAACATATGTGGGTAGTAATAGTCCACACATTCCAGGAGCATGTCCAACAGCATGCATCGATATCCCCAATAACACAAAACAAGAGATGTGCAGCAATCACATAGCAAACAGACCACATGCATATATGGAACCATAGTGGCCCCTACAATGGCATGCAGGTGACATTGTCAATAACAGGTCAGCAATGATAGTGTCCCTACAGAGAACATGGTTACAAACACATAGCACAAAGTGTGGTACAATACGATATTATGTCCCAGTGGTAGGTATTCTGTAGCCATTAATTCAAAATTAGGCACCAGAGACCAATAGTTCCAACACACAAGTAATTTAATGTTCAAACACAGAAAAAGGAACACATATCCACAGATAACATAAACGCTGATAAAAACACTTCCCCTTAAATTTTCATCTCATAGAACTTCATCAGATGTGCAAAAACAGCAAAGTTGCCTAGTTAAATAACCTTTCCTGTTTGAATAGACCAATGAAATTAGTGATTCAGTTAGTTAGTTACCAAGATACAGAAAGAGTGGATTATAAACTGCATGTGACAGTCTTACTAGTCTAGCACCATCTGATGGACAAATAATAAGACACATGAAAATGTATATAAAATCAAGAATTCACTTAAATAAACCAGGATAAAATAACATGAATATACATAAAAAATGTAAAAATATCATAATTTTGCAGACCTGAGCTTGAGTACAGGATTTAAAGGCACCATATCATTAAGTCCTGAATTGTTGCAAGCATCCAGGACTAATTGCCAATATAGTTCCCTCTATTCGAGTCTGGTCTCCCATGGCGCACCCCTAGGGTCTATAGGGACCACCTCTGTCAAGAAAAATTGATACTCTGCTTTTAGACATGCCTGAAGATGTTTGTACAGGGCGTTATTGTCATTTTTCTTCCTTAAATGATAAAGGTGTTCATACATTCTTTGTTTTAAACTCCTTTCCGTGTTACCCACATAGAAGGAGTCACATGCCCCACACAAAACAATATATACCACACCTGTGGTATTACAATTTGCATACCCTCTAGTAGTTATATACTTGTTTCTACATTTTAAATATAACATGTCCCCAGTCCGTACGTACTTACATTGGGTACAACTTCCACATTTATGTACCTTTTTTGTTACTAATGAAAGTTCTGAAATTTTTATAATGGGAACCTCCTTCCAAAATATTTTTGATATTTCATCCTTTTTTTGTACACGCATTTAAGTGGCTTGTCAAATATACAATTTAAATCTGATAACACTGCAAATTTTTTCCACTCCTTGTCTATAACTTGTTTGACCAAATTTGTTTCACCATCATATGAGATAGTCAAAGCAGATTGGTAAGAGACCCTTTCTATCTTCATACCTAGCCTTGCATAATCAGAGGGGTGATTTTTACCTAAAATAGGGGCAACCCTAGACTGTCTACCATCCATGACTTCTGTTAATAGATCATTCAAAAGTGTTGGAGGGTACCCTCTGGCTTTGAACATTTCTACTATAAAATCACATTGTCTTTTAAAATCCTGGTCATCAGATGTCATTCTGCTAGCCCGGACCAGTTGACCTTTTATTACCCCTCTTTTTTTGGTGTGGGGGTGGGCACTCGCATAGTGAAGATAAGAAGATAAGAATTCGAGAATGTCTGCTTTCTATGTATTTTAGATTTGAAACCATTGTCCACCCTTTGAATGTTAACATCGAGGTAATTTAACTCATTTTTGTTAAGCTGATATGTAAATTTTAGGAACTTAGTAGTCTTCGAAATGTATTCAAGGAATTCAAAAAAATGGTTATTAGTACCAGTCCAAAAAATACAGATGTCATCTAAAAAATGCCCATACAGGTTCCAATATTGCTTAAATTCCGACGTGAACATACATTTCTTTTCCCAATATAGGAGAATAATATTGGTGTAGGTAAGGGCACAGTGTGCTCCCATTGCCATGCCCTTCAATTGTTTATATTATTCTCCCTGAAAGAAAATACAATTTTTCTTAAGGTCTAGGTCCATTAAAATTAGACAAGTGCAAAATACACCAAAGGGAATATCCCCACAATCGGACATGAATTCCTCAAGCCAAGCAAGCCCCACATCATGTGGAATACAAGTGAACAAATCCACTACATCAAGTATAATGAAAGTACTTGTGTTGGATTGTTGTTCATTGCTTATGCGTCTTAAAAAATCCCATGAATCCTTGGGAATATTCTCATTTTTGAAAACTGTGTTTTTTAGATTATAATCTATATATTTTGCCAAAGGTGCAGTTACTGATCCTTCCGCAGAGACAATAGGCCTAAGCAGTGGGTCAGTAATACTTTTTTGGACCTTGGGTATGCCAAAGATAGAGGGTAATCTGGGCTTGTCACCATTTAATAAGTTATACGTCTCAATGTCTATGAGCCCCTCTATCACTAGGTCATTTAGACACACAGAAATCTTTTTGTAGGCAATGTTGACTTCATTCAAGGAAACTCTAGCGTATGTCTCTTCATCATTGAGCAAGTCAAACATTTTGCTTTCATAGCTGATATGATCCATTAAAACAACCCCTCCACCCTTGTCTGGTTTTATAGTTCTAAGGTTTTTGTTTTCCTTAAAATAATATAGAATATTCTTTTCCTCAGTAGTTACATTTGGGGTCACTCTATTGTATTTCAACATTTCCCTTAATTCTTTTTCCACCACCAGTTCAAAATTTCTTCGCTGGGGTGCAATGGAGGGTTGAAAGTGCTTTTCTTCACTAGTCTATTGTGAATATTCTTTTTCTCCTGTCCATTAAAAAATACTTGTAGATTTTTTTGTCTAATAAATAATTTTAAATCAATGCATAAATTAACCAAATTGTTTTTTATGCTGGGTATAAAAGTGAATCCTTTCAAAAAATAAATTAAAATGCCCTTTGGTGATGACAGTGCTGGTGTAGTTAAATATGTTAAAACCATTGTAGCTAAATAAGCAACCATCTTGTGTAATTTCATCCTGAGAATCTATTTCCAATATGTTCGTTCCTGTGGTCCCCAACTTTTCTGTACTTGGTTCCCATAGCTGTAGTTCACAGGACCCTTCTGTCTCAACCTCTCAGACCTCCTCGGAGGTGCAAATTCTCAGGGGTCCTGTAAGTTAAAATTTTCTTTATCATCCTGCTTAATATTATCTGTATATGCCCATTTTCTATCATTTTCACCCCCATATAAGTTGCTGTTGACCTTAAAGGGTTTTGGTTTAGGTAATGTGTCATGCTAGCATATTCATTAGTCTCTCTCAATTTTCATAAGTTTTCTATCCTGTATTTTCTTGAATTTTAACTCAATACCATTCAAAATATCAAAATACTTGGCCTTTTCAGTGTCTATACTAAATAGTAAATCACTAACAATACTGTTGTTAACACTCTCAATCTGATAAAAAAAACATTCTCCATTTCTAGCTCATTATTTTTGATAATGGCCCTCATTATGTCTGTCCTACATCTATCAAAAGCCATAATGAAGTCCTGGTGAAACTGAGAACCTTCTTTTACATTATTAGGATACTTGCATACTCTTAAACCTTTAGGAACAATTTTTAAATGCAGGCAGTGTATAAGATAAGCATTGTCAGTTCCTCAGGCTTTGTATTTGTACAATAAATTATCAAGTTTAGAAAGGATAGTAGCATAAGTATCATTGTTAGTAGCAACTTGCTTTTGTGCACTAAAATCAATTTTAAAGTTTAAAATGTCTCTAAAATGTCTTTTAGTACCCTTTGTACCTTTGTTGATGCTTGCAACAATTCAGGACTTAATGATTTGGTGTCTTTAAAACATGTACTCAAGCTCAGGTCTGCAAAACTGTGATATTTTTACATTTTTTAAGTATATTCATGTTATTTTATCCTGGTTTATTTATTTAAGTGAATTCTTGATTTTATATACATTTTCATGTGTTTTATTATTTGTCCACCTGATGGTGCTAGACTAGTAAGACTGTCACATGCAGTTTAGAATCCACTCTTTCTGTACCTTGGTAACTAATTGAATCACTGATGTCATTGGTCTATTCAAACAGGAAAAGTTATTTAACTAGGTAACTTTGATGTTTTTGCCCATCTGATGTTGTTCTATGAGACAAAAACGTAAGGGGAAGTGTTTTTATCAGTGTTTATGTTATTTGTGGATATGTGTTCCTTTTGCTGTGTTTGAACATTAAATTACTTGTGTGTTGGAAATGTTGGTCTCCGGTGCCTAATTTTGGATTACTAGTTAAGTTTGGGGTACTTTTACCACATCTTTGCTGTTTAATAGTTTTGGTTTTGTGGTTATGGATTCACCGGCTGGCTCCAATGCTTCTGTCAATGAAAACGTTTCTAAAGGGACTGAACTGGGTGAGCTGCGTAAACTCATTGGACAACTGACACAACTGGTGGGGCTTTTGATGCCCATTAGCCAATCCATGGCTTCTCTAGCAGCAGGAGTTTCTCTACCTGGTAACCAGGAAGGATTACAACGTCCAGCTTCGAAGGAAGGAATGGAGGGCAGAAATGCTACTACAAGGACTCTAAATTTGAATTCACAAACTTCTCAACGACTGCAATCAAGCCTGGATGGCTTTCCCAGTATTACATTAACCTCTAACCATGAGGAGGGTCTTTCACATGTGAACACACATCCAAACCATGGACTGAGTGAAAGAGAAACAAGTTCCAAAAATTCAAACCAAGAAGGTACTAAAAGACATTTTATCAACATTTTAAACTTTAAAATTGATTTTAGTGCAGAAAAGCAAGCTGCTACTAACAATGATACTTATGTTACTATCCTTTCTAAACTTGATAATTTATTGTACAAATACAAAGCCTGAGGAACTGACAATGCTTATCTTATACACTGCCTGCATTTAAAAATTGTTCCTAAAGGTTTAAGAGTATGCAAGCATCCTAATAATGTAATAGAAGGTTCTCAGTTTCACCAGGACCTCATTATGGCTTCTGATAGATGTGGGGCAGACATAATGAGGGCCATTATCAAAAATAATGAGCTAGAAATGGAGAATGTTTTTTATCAGATTGAGAGTGTTAACAACAGTATGATTAGTGATTTACTGTTTAGTATAGACACTGAAAAGGCAAAGTATTTTGATATTTTGAATGGTATTGAGTTAAAATTCAAGAAAATACAGGATAGAAAACTTATGAAAATTGAGAGGCTCTAATGAATATCTAGCATGACACATTACCCTAAACCAAAACCCTTTAGGGTCAACAGCAACTTATATGGGGGTGAAAACAATAGAAGATGGGCATATACAGATAATATTAACTAGGATGACCAAGAAAATTTAAACTTACAGGACCCCTCAGAATTTGTACCTCCGAGGAGGTCCAAGAGGTTGAGACAGAAGGGTCCTGTGAACTACAGGTTTGGGAACCAAGTACAGAAAAGTTGGGACCATAGGAACGAACATATTGGAGATAGATTCTCAAGATGAAATTACACAAGATGATTGCTTATTTAGCTACAATGGTTTTAACATATTTAACTACACCAGCACTGTTATCACCAAAGGGCATTTTAATTTATTTTTGAAAGGATTCACTTTTATACCCAGGCTAAAAACAAATTTGGTGAATTTATTAGTTGATTTTAAATTATTTATTAGACAAAGAAATCTAGAATTATTTTTTAATGGACAGGAGAAAAAGAATATTCACAATAGACTAGTGAAGAAAAGCAATTTCAACCCCCCACTGCACCCCCAGCTTAGAAATTTTGAACTGGTGGTGGAAAAAGAATTAAGGGAAATGTTGAAATACAATAGAGTGACCCCAAATGTAACTACTGAGGAAAAGAATATTCTATATGATTTTAAGGAAAACAAAAACCTTAGAACCATGAAACCAGACAAGGGTGGAGGGGTTGTTTTAATGGATCATATCAGCTATGAAAGCAAAATGTTTGACTTGCTCAATGATGAAGAGACATACGCTAGAGTTTCCTTGAACGAAGTCAACATTGCCTACAAAAATATTTCTGTGTGTCTAAATGATCTAGTGATAGAGGGGCTCATAGACATTGAGACTTATAACTTTTTAAATGGTGACAAGCCCAGAGTACCCTCTATCTTTGGCATACCCAAGGTCCACAAAAGTATTACTGACCCACCGCTTAGGCCTATTGTCTCTGTGGAAGGATCAGTAACTGCACCTTTGGCAAAATATGTAGAGTATAATCTAAAAAACACAATTTTCAAAAATGAGAATATTCTCAAGGATTCATGGGATTTATTTAAGACGCATAAGCAATGAACAACAATCCAACACAAGTACTTTGATTACACTTGATGTAGTGGATTTGTTCACATGTATTCCACATGATGTGGGGCTTGCTTGGTTTGAGGAATTCATGTCCAATTGTGAGGATATTCACTTTGGTGTATTTTGCACTTGTCTAATTTTAATGGACCTAGTCCTTAAGAATAATTTTATTTTCTTTCAGGGAGAATAATATAAACAATTGAAGGGTGTAGCAATGGGAGCACACTGTGCCCCTACCTACGCCAATATTATTCTCCTATATTGGGAAAACAAATATGTGTTCATCTCTGAATTTAAGCAATATTGGAACATGTATGGGTGATTTTTAGATGACATCTGTATTTTTTGGACTGGTACTAATAACCATTTTTCGAATTCCTTGAATACATTTCTAAGACTACTAAGTTCCTAAAATTTGCATATCAGCTTAACAATAGTGAGTTAAATTACCTTGATGTTAGCATTCACAGGGTGGACAATGGTTTCAAATCTAAAATACATAGAAAGCAGACATTCTCGATTTCTTATCTTCACTATGTGAGTGCCCACCCCCCACACCAAAAAGGAGGGTTAATAAAAGGTCAACTGGTCCGGGCTAGCAGAATAACATCTGATGACCAGGATTTTAAAAGACAATGTGATTTTATAGTAGAAATGTTCAAAGCCAGAGGGTACCCTCCAACACTTTTGAATGATCTATTAACAGAAGTCATGGATGGTAGAGAGTCTAAGTTTGCCCCCATTTTGGGTAAAAATCACCCCTCTGATTATGCAAGGCTAGGTATGAAGATAGAAGGGGCGTTTTACCAATCTGCTTTGACTATCTCATATGATGGTGAAACAAATTTGGTCAAACAAGTTATAGACAAGGAGTGGAAAACATTTGCAGCCTTATCAGATTTAAATTGTATATTTGACAAGCCACTTAAATGTGTGTACAAAAAAGGACAAAATATCAAAAATATTTTGGAAGGAGGTTCCCATTATAACAATTTCGGAACTCTCATTAGTAACAAAAAAGGTACACACAAATGTGGAAGTTGTACCCAATGTAAGTACGTACGGACTGGGGACATGTTATATTTAAAATGTCGAAACAAGTATATAACTACTAGAGGGTGTGCAAATTGTAATACCACAGGTGTGGTATATATTGTTTTGTGTGGGGCATGTGACGCCTTCTATGTGGGTAAGACAGAAAGGAGGTTAAAACAAAGAATGTATGAACACCTTTATGGTTTAAGGAAGAAAAATGATAATAACACCCTGTACAAACATCTTCAGGCATGTCCAAAAGCCAAGTATCAATTTTTCGTGATAGAGGTTGTCCCTATAGACTCCAGGGGTGGGCCATGGGAGACCAGACTTGAATACAGGGACCTATATTGGCAATTAGTCCTGGATGCTTGCAACAATTCTGGACTTAATGATATGGTGTCTTTAAAACCTGTACTTAAGCTCAGGTCTGCAAAAGTTTGATATTTTTACATTTTTTATGTATATTCATTATTTTATCCTGGTTTATTTATTTAAGTGAATTCTTGATTTTATATACATTTCCATGTGTTTTATTATTTGTCCACCAGATTGTGTTAGACTAGTAAGACTGTCACATGCAATTTAGAATCCACTCTTTCTGTATCCTTGTAACTAATCGAATCACTAATTTCATTGGTCTATTCAAACAGGAAAAGTTATTTAACTAGGTAACTTTGATGTTTTTGCCCATCTGATGAAGTTCTATGAGACGAAAATGTAAAGGGAAGTGTTTTTATTAGTGTTTATGTTATTTGTGGATATGTGTTCCTTTTGCTGTGTTTGAACATTAAATTACTTGTGTGTTGGAACTGCTGGTCTCCGGTGCCTAATTTTGGATTACTAGTTACGTTTTGGGCACTTTTACCACATCTTTGCTATTCTGTAGCCATACCAATTGAGTTCTGTGATCAGATTGTTTTTGCAGATATGGTGGGGGGGGAGACAGAGATGTGTTTCAAGAACTATGGTAACCTTGCTGTATGAGTTGCTCAGACCTGTTTCCATCTTTATGTCTTTCAGTCAAGATGTCACGTGAAAGACTACCTGTTTATACAGTGGATGAAAATGAAGTCATCATCACACACCTGGTACAGCACTACCAGGTGTTTTTCGGCAGAACAGCCCATGAGCAGCAGGATCGGTCCACCCTGTGGCATGATCTTACCCACAGGGTAAATAATGTTGGCATGCAGAACCGCAGTTATGAGCAGGTCCGGCATGATTGCAGTGACCTACTTCACAATGCCCGTCGGCGTGCTTCTGTAGTCAGGGGGATCACCTTGCAATGGGGAGGGGTCATGCCATCCATCCCCCCCGACATGTGTTGAAGAGCTCCTTGCCGGCCTCAGAGCACCTGCTCCTCCGCACGCACAAAATCTGGCGGAGAGTATAGTGGAGTTGGGTGCTACCCACACACTGGCAGAGGAGCGTGCAGGTAAGGCCACAGGGCACATCAGTAGACCACTGATGGGTATCCATCTGCATCTATGTACAGGTAGATCATGCATATGTGAGATGACATATATATATATATATATATATATATATATATATATATATATATATAGTCTGTTGCTGCATAGTAGTAATAAACAGATGTGCATAAGCTGTAGTATTGTGGGCTTGTACTGTTGATATACTGTAATGCTGCACCCACCCTGTACCAATGCCCCAGTTGTGGCTACTGACATCACATCTCTCACAGACTTATGTAAGTCCCTCTGATATACCTCCAAGGCAGCAGCCTGTAGCTGGTGAGTATGGTTTTTGTTCAGGCTTGCCAATACACTGGTCATGTTATGGCTATGGTATATTCCATGCACACATTTGACACGCCTACCCATAATGCATGCCATACATGTTTACGTATTGTTGCTGTTAACTGCACTGCATCATAGTGGTGACCATGATGGTGTATCTGAAGGGTATGTCAGACTCCTGCAATATAACGAACATCCTGTCATTGCAAAATGTGTCCACAGAGATGAACATAATGGTGGGACAAATGGTCTTCAGTAGGGACATGTGTGAAACATCACCCTTATACAGTGCTACAGCAGTGTATATACCAGTATTACAATGGCAACTGTTACAGATCTATACTATGGCATATCATAATACTGGGGTCCACAACCCTTACAACCTGCAATGTGGTCCCAACATGAGCTATGGGTGTGTAATATGGAATTGTAGGTTAGGGCAGCAAATATGAGGAATACATACCTTCACAAACACTGGAAGTATATGTGAGCACACACACTCCAGATAAAATATAGTGGAAGCAGCTGTTGAGGTATTGACTGCATGCATCTGTCATGGAAATGCACCTTCCAGCAAGTACATGTCCCCAATGTCACACCAAGTATTATTCTGCTGTCCAAGATGTTTGGCCATCAAATGTGCACACTTACCTGCAACAAAGGCAGCCGTGGCTTGCACACATCTTACATGACATAGCATGGGCTCCATACCCAAAACTCAAAACCCAAACAGGCAGCACCCATGAGCTGGACATGTAGCCATACCTCACCATTGCATATACCATGGCAAACAGTGCAGGCAGTCATTTATGTGGCAAAGATGTATGGGACAGGAATGATGTAGGAAATAAACAGATGGCCATCCAAGACAGATGATGTCACATGTAGCAAACTGGTCATGTGTGCTGCCTAGTAACACGCCACAACACTGAGGGGGTTGCTGGAATGTCTAGCAGGTACTGGCTGTGCAGTACCCATGTCAGCAATTGCCTGGACTCTACAAATGTGTGGCCTATGGGTTAGGGTAATCAGATGTGACAATTGTACCACAGGAAGCATCCACCAGGCCTCTCTACAGGTAGTCTATGCATAACAGAAGAGGTCCCCAAAAGGCATGCGTTGCAATCTGTACTGGTGTACCAAGACCACATTGGAAACCTATAGACAGTATCACATCAGATACATGTGCTGCACAACCAATGCCTCACCCACCACAGGCCCACCATCCCCATCTTTACCATGCCAGTGCCAGTGTACACCTGCATGTTTGCCATTCATTAGCTGGGACTAGGCTGTAACATGTGGTGTTCAGTGTTTGGGACATAGTTGTCAAGCATCTACAAAAAGACTGAAGGTGGGGAGGGGGAGTCATCATGACACAACAGTGCATGGCTGTATCTGCACACAGTCAGGGTCAGGAACTGTGGCAGACTTACCCTGACTCCACAGCAATAGTGACGGCAGTGTGTGAACTCCAAGAGATATGCACATGAGTTGAGCTTGCAATCATGCAGAGTTGGGGGACATGTGTAGGGCAGACTGACCATATACTGTCAAATGCAGATGGGCCATGCTAGTATACCCCTGCCAGGAATAGTGACTGCTGTAGTACACATAACAGTAGGTGCAAAAAAACATTATGATAGGGGCATGCACACATATGCATCCACAAAGTGTATGCATCTCAGTCAGCATCAGCACACCTAACACATTTGTTAGACACTGCATTTGATTGTACAGGACATATGTCACATATCAGGCTCAAGTAATGTTAACATATGCAGTAACGTGGTCCCATGGCATATCAAGGAAGAGGGCGTCATATCAGTAAGGGTGAGTACACTCCCCATAGCCATGGTAAGGTGACGGTTTTCAGTGTAATAGTATCGTATTGGTCATACATGCACCACTGACGATGGCATCTGTAAATCAGACATCGGGCATTCACAAATGACATCTGTCCACATATTATCCCAGGTATGTGTTGGGCAAACACATAGGGGCTGTCAGCATTAGATAAGACATAACTGACACAGTAATACACATTCAGCAATGGTGTGTACACCTGTGAGTTATGGTGCACAGTACATAACAGGGTGCTGAACAAGTGCACAGCAATACTGTGTACATGGGTGCAGTGTTTTCCAGGGAAAGGGGCATCACCTACTAATACAGCCCATGCATCACACACATGTATACTGTTGCTAGCATGGATTGACTATAGCTGCACTGCATGCTGTTGAGTACCATATGTTATGCATGTTGACAGATGGGTAATGGGAGGTCTGTCTACTATCTTTGTGTAACCTCACCTGTAAGTGTGTATGTGTGGTAGGGGCTGGGGGGAGTAGTATGTCTGTAAGTGCAACCTGGTGGAGTGGAGGGGGGCTTGATGCATGTAGGATGTGTGTGTATGTGTGTGTGTGTTTGTGTGGGTGTCCATGTATGCACATCTGTGATTGTGAGGTTGATCATACATCAGTACTTCCCTTTGGAATCGTGCAGTACATGGACATGGACTGTCACATGAAACAACAAGAATACTTGTCTGATATGGAATCTCAGGACAGCTGATAATATAATAAGGTCTGTAGCATGGAACATGCATTGGGAGGGAAACTAGACACCAAGTATACTGTTAAAATTGCAATCAGCAGAAAGGTGAAGGACTACCCATGTATGCAGCACTACAGATGCATTGGGAAATTACTAGACAAAACCAGTGAGTGTATCCAAATATTACTGCTGTCCACATAATAAGTTGACTGAGCAACAGATCTTACATCTACTCAGCAATGGGTATGTCTGACACTCCAGTGCGTGACATCATTGAGTGACAGTAGTAGCCCCTAACATATGGGGGCCATGCTCATGATGTCTGGACATACCCAGAGTGAACACTGGATGACAGCAGTGAGTCCTTGTAAAACCTACTCCAATCAAGTCAAAGAGGTAATGGAGTAACAGGTCATGTTTGTGATCACTTGTCTAGGCAATTAGAAGAATGATATGTTAATGACTGGTATTATTGAGTGTATGTTTCCAAGTGTGCTGCAGGATGGGGAACATACGTGAATAAACTTGGGACAGTCTGTAAACTCAGGGATAGGTAGGTATTATGGTGGAATGTCAGGGTGTGTGTGTGTTTGTGTGTGTGTGTGTGTGTGTGTGTGTGTGTCTGTACTGTTAAGCAATGATGTACAGGTCTTAAAGTGCATTTCTTGTTTTCCCCTCACAGGTGGCGAGGTAGGTCAGAGTCCCTCCTGCATGCAATCTGATGTTGGTGTTCATACAGACACTGAAAATGATGATAAGTGTGTTGAGACACAGGCAGGGTTGTCAGAGGCCAAATCTACTCTATTGTTTGACATCCCCCTGTTATCCACCGCATCCCTGCACACAGTCACAGTGCCTATACATACTCCATCACCAGTGACCATAGCAGAGGGACAGTTGGTGGTTGGTGGCAGTGCACAGGACAGTGTGGTATCTATGGCTGCTGTGTCTGGACACAGAAGACATAGCCAGATGTCCGGCAGGGTACCACATAGGCAGATGTACCAGGGTGCTCATGGGAGGGCTGCTGGTCATCGTGCCCTTGGCAAAAGTGCCACATCTGGTACCACCAGACGCATGTTTCAGGCTGTCATGGAGATGCAGGCACATATGGAATGGTACACCAGACAAGGCCTGAGGCTGCAGAGGGCTGCTTTTTCATCTATGACAACATCTGTGATCTTCCAGGTGCCCACCGTGAATATACAGAGGTCATGGATAGACAGTTGGGTGAGAATGGTGGACCTCATCAACAGTGGATTGTCCATGCTAGAGCATGTGGTGGGAGTGGGTCGATGGCCACGTGCATGTAGGCCAGCAACACCAACATCTGGCGGTTGACGTGGACGTGCAAGGACACCAAGCCGCTCCTGTAGTGGCAGTACCAGCCCCAGCCCCAGCAGTGCAGGGGGGGCACAGTCCACACCACAGCAGGCCATGTGCATGTGGCCCTGGCCAGTCCCAGGAGGGACCTGGTTCCAATGGACATATGTCATCATCAGAGGAGAGTAGCATATCGAGGCTTGTACCTGGACATGCCCGTGGAACCCCTGGCAGGCTCAGTTCTCGTGTACATGGCCGGAGGTGGTGAACTGCATACCCTGCCAGGTATGGTCTGCAGCTGTCCAAGAAACACCTGCATAGGACAGCCACTTGGCAAAACTGTGTGCATGCATACCCACAAACAATACAAGAGACCTAGGGCAACCCCATACCGACACACACTACATCACCACGCCCATATCAGTAACTTACACCCCTCGCTCACACACATGGTGTCAAAAGTATGTACCACCCTAGGTCACCCACAAACCAACAACACACCCTGTGCATATGATGATACCTGTGCCATATCCCTGTCATCCATAACATTGATGCAGGGATAGGCTTATATGGTTCTGATGCACATGGTGACTGTACTACAATGTACTAATGTACTGCTGTGTAACATGTTGTCAGCAGTAATGTTTAATGCTTACTTGTCAGGTAGTGTAGCTGTCCAGCCATGATGCATTATAGCTGTTAGTAACACTGAGTAATTGTGGTTTCTATAATGTTATCCATTTGTGTTGTAGGTGTACATGTGTCAGCAGGAGGATGGTCTGCTGTCATATTTCACAAGAGGTATGGCACTGTGGTAACACCATGGCTGTGCCATATCCTGGGTACAGTTGAACACATGTCACAGGTCTGTATAACAGTTACTGCCTGTGCCACATGGACAGATGACCCACTGGGACATGTATATTCAGCAACCTGCAGTAGATCCCTCCACATACATGCATACTCTTACCTGGCAACACTAGGACTAGACCCCTACCTAGGTATGTAGTGCTACTGATGTGTGTGTGGCTTTAATTGCACACACCACACAATGTTTAGCATGAGGTGTGTTCCAGGTTACATGTTACATGCAGAACATCCCCAGGCATGTACAGTATGGTAATGGGGGATGTAATGGTTGTATATGGACAATACATAATGTGACATACCATCATATAAACATTAACAAACACATAACAGACACACATCCGAGAGACCTGGGCCTATCAGTGCTAACTAACTTGTCAGTGTATCCAGTGTGTTACAGGTAGGCTGCACACAGCACATGCATAACTGGGCTGGTTAGTGTTATCAGTTACTTGTATGGTTGATAGTGACAGGGGTCACCATACAGTGGTACATGGGACATGTACTGGGGGTACTATGGTGTAATGACAGTATACCCAGCACCCACACCCTACTGTGGATATTGTATGCACTGGAACCCATGATGACACTCTGACATACCCACCATCACACATTGACCAGGACTGCAATACAGCCCCTTGTCCATCCCAAGAGTGCTACTACAGGGATATGCATCTAATGCACATGCCACAGGCATAGTAGGGTGATGCATTGTCATGTCTCTCCTATGGGCAGCAACATCAATATCCCTAATACTGTGTGGCAATGTGTATTGTAATAGGAGTATGTGGCCTCGGAATGCTGTACCCTACATATATACACACGTGCAGAAATACACACACTTGACAGAACTCAGTTGGTATCCCATACCTATCAACCCATTTGTACAACACTGTTGTGCCGGTACTGCAAGGCTCAGGTAGCCCTTAGGGAGAGAAGCTTAACAAGGTACATGTAATATCTGGTACAGCAGCAGCCACATCTAACTATGGCAATGGGTGTTGCAGTGGGTGTGAAGGGCCTCAGGGTATTCCCAACTATAGGTGGACTAACACACAGACACTGATATCCTCAGTAATGCACACATACAGATTTATCAGTACTGGGGTGCATCGCTGCAGGTGTTCATAGGTGTGTACCTGGCTATTGTCCATGGAGAGATGGGAAGTGTAGGAGATGTGTGTACAGTGGTATCATGCCACCTGCCATGTGCCAGCAGGCAATCTATCTGCAAACACCACTGTGATGACCCTCACGGTGAGAGTGACATGCATCAGCCAAGCCTCTGGGTGCCTCCTGCAAATTGCCGGTGAGGTGCTCCAGTTGACATATATGTAACATGTATTACATAACATGGTTAGTGTCTGTCTTGGAGACCTTTACCCAAGCATGTTCTGTTTACTGTAGTAGTGTAGTGGAGGTACCCATGCCATGTGGTACATACTGGGTGTTGTGTCCTATATGTGCCTGTTATAACACAGCTGAGCAAACATGTCAGTGTCAGTCAAGCATGACTGTACGTTTCCAAGCTGGATACCTGACATCTGCACATCTGTACAGGGACTGACAGACATAAGCTCGCCAACTAGCTATGCAGTAGGATGAATGTGTTGACAGATAGACGTCTGACACTGATAGGTATGCCATTACTACATGATGGCAGCCCTCACTGACATGTGCTATACAGACAGCAGTCTACAGTTAATTTCCACATGTCAGATCATTATCCAGTAGAAAATATATAATGTGACACAGCTCACACCCCAGGAACACGACAGTGAGGACTCAGAGTCCATCTATGCATGCAGGGGTGTTTGTTGCCAGTACTACAATTAGCAATCTACTCTTGCTTGGGAAAGCACTTTCAACAGTAGTAACGTCATGATACACTACATGCTAGTGTGACTCACATAACCTGGGATACTACCCTTGTATGTAACACATTCACATGGATAAGAGTGTTGTACAGGACATATGTACTCAAGAGTCCCAGACAGGAGACTCACACCCCTTGCTACTGTAATGACAGCACATAGATGCATGTTATGTACATGGCATTACATACACCTATTACATAGGTGTCAGTACCCTGCTATGTTATCAGACTGGGATGTGAGCACAGGTTACCAGGGCGGAGCCATGCTTAGCAGGTATCAATATAACAGCTAAGCAGATTTGTGCACTGGTAAGCGAAGCCTACATGGTGTAAGCGCCTGTATATTTAACTGTAGCTTGGCACTGCTTAGCTTCACACAAACCCATGTAAATGCACTTAAAGCTGCTCAAAACTGCATTAACCACTCTGTATCCAACAGCCTTTATTCTGCCCAGCAACAAAATAGACAGGCCTTGAACCCAGGACCCTGTATACTATAGTCACAACAGTTAACCACTATGCCATGACAGCTGTGAAGACAGTTGTTGTTTTTCCAATACATCTGTCAGTAGACATATTGAATAGTATTGAACAATTGCTGTGACTTCTACCATTGTAGAGTACATGTTAGTGATATTACTGTTGCATCACATATGTTATATCTAAATATACACATATTAGATACATACGGTGGGATACATCTGGGAAGGTATACACAACAGTAATGTTTACACATGACAAGGATATGGATATATACATATACATATGTAGATATATGTCTATATGTACATACACATATATTCATAGATATGTATTTATACACATCTGTATAGTGAATCATATATATGGCCATTTATAGATCTGTGTGTGTGTGTGTGTGTGTGTGTGTGTATATATATATATATATATATATATATATATATATGTGTGTGTGTGTGTGTGTGTGTGTATGTACATCACATATGTACATATATATCTAATTATGTCAATATATATGTAGATATCTATAACTATATGTACACACACACACACATATATATATATATATATATATATATATATATATATATATATATATATATATATATATATATATATATATATATATATATCCATATATGTATGTAGATATGTATATGTCTGTATCTATATAGATATATGGATGTGTGTGTGTATATATATATATATATATATATATATATATATAGATAGATAGATAGATATACATACATATATGTTTACCATATGTCCAGAACATGGAGTGGAGTCATACCTCAGCACCAATAGTCTCAGCCTCTTAGTGCAAGGGGATGTCATGTATGTATAGCAGGTATATATGTAGACTTTTGCTACTGTAACAGGGTCTGTCTTAACAGACATGTTGTGTGTGGGAGGTCACATCTGCTTTTAACATGTACGCCATCAGTTACTGACAGACATCCTAAGGATATCATAGTACAGTACCATTGATAGCACAATAATGGTCCTGTGGACTACAGCAGAGATATGACCAATATATGTGGACAGTCTGGCACACTCTGGTCAGTCCAGAGGTGTATACTGATCCCCTTAGTGCGAGACATGTGGACCAAGCCTGACAATGTGGATGTTAACAGCCATGTACATGGGTATATCACGTAAATACTGGACTACATATGCCCACACAGTTTAAGCATTCACACACTCCTGTCTGTCCTGACACATAATAACTGGTGGTGCAGAATTCACATGGCCACATACTACCCAGTAGTTAGTGACATACATCTGTACAGCATCCCACAGCTTTGTCAGAATGACATAACAGTTATGGTGGCCCAGCAGCAGTACATCTTGCAAATATCTGGACATAACATCACACTGGGTAATTACACTAAGCTGCTAGGCATGTAACAAAGCAGTGTTCAGATTACAGGCAGACTACATTTCGTATGGGAGAATACACATCTTCTTCTTTCGGCTGCTTCCGTTAGGGGTCACCACAGCGGATCATCTGTTTCCATTTCTTTCTGTCCTCTGCATCTTGCTCTGTCACACCAACCACCTGCATGTCCTCTCTCACCACATCCGTAAACCTTATCTTAGGCCTTCCTCTTTTCCTGTTACCTGGCAGCTTCATCCTTAGCATCTTTTTCCCAACATACTCTGCATCCCTCCTCAGCACATGTCCAAACCAACGTAATCTTGCCTCTCTAGCTTTGTCTCCAAACCTTCCAACCTGGGCTGACCCTCTAATATACTTATTCCTAATCCTATGCACCCTTGTCACACCCAGTGCAAATCTTAACATCTTTAACTCTGCCACGTCCAGCTCTGATTCCTGCCTTTTTGTCAATGCCACTGTCTCCAACCCATATAACATAGCCAGTCTCGCTACCCTCTTGTAGACCTGCCCTTTCACTCTTACTGGTACTCGTCTGTCACAAATCACTCCTGACACTCTTCTCTACCCACTCCATCCTGCCTGTACTCTCTTCTTCACCCCTCTTCCACACTCACCATTACTCTGAACTGTTGATCCCAAGTATTTAAACTTATCACCTTCACCACCTCTACTCCTTGCATCCTCACCATTTCTCCATCCTCCCTCTCATTTACACACATATATTCTGTCTTAGTCCTGCTTACCTTCATTCCTCTTCTCTCTAGAGCATATCTCCACCTCTCCAGGGTCTCCTCCACCCATTCCCTACTCTCACTACAGATCACAATGTCATCTGCAAACATCATAGTCCACGGGGACTCTTGTCTGATCTCGCCTGTCAGCCTGTCCATCACCATTGCAAATAAGAAAGGACTCAGAGCTGATCCTTGATGTAATCCCACCTCCACCTTAAATGCATCCATTACGCCCATCACAGACCTCACCGCTGTCACACTACCCTCGTATATATCCTGTACCACTCTTACATACTTCTCTGACACTCCCGACTTCCTCATACAATACCACAACTCCTCTCTAGGCACCCTGTCAAATGCTTTCTCTAAATCCACAAAGACACAATACAACTCCTTCTGCCCTTCTCTGTACTTCTCCATCAACACTCTTAGAGCAAACATCACATCTGTAGTGCTCTTTCCTGGCATGAAACCGTACTGCTGATAACTAATCATCACCTCCCTTCTTAACCTAGCTTCCATACTCTTTCCCATAACTTCATGCTGTGACTGATCACTTTAATCCCTCTGTAGTTACTACAGCTCTGCACATCACCCTTATTCTTAAAAATCAGTACCAAAACACCTTTTCTCCATTCCTCAGGCATCCTCTCACTTTCCAAGATTTCATTAAACAATCTAGTTAAAAACTCCACTGCCATTTCACCTAAACACCTCCATGCTTCCACAGGTATGTCATCTGGACCAACAGCCTTTCCAGTCTTCATCCTCTTCATAGCTATACTTACTTCCTCCTTGCTAATCCACTGCACTTCATGATTCACTATCCGCACATCATCCAACCTTCTCTCCCTCTCATTCTCTTCATTCATGAGCCCCTCAAAGTACTCTTTCCATTTGCTCAACACACTCTCCTCACTTGTGAGTATATTTCCCTCATTATCCTTTATCGCCCTTATCTGCTGCACATCCTTCATAGCTCAGTCACTCTGTCTAGCCAATCAGTACAGGTCCTTTTCTCCCTCCTTAGTGTCCAACCTTTCATACAACTCTTCACACGCCTTATCCATAGCCTTCGCCACCTCTATCTTTGCCATGCACCTCATCTCCTTATACTCCTGTTTACTTTCTTCATCTCTCTGAAAATCCCACTTCTTCTTCACCAACATCTTTCTCTGTATACTCTCCTGTACTTCCTCATTCCACCACCAGGTCTCCTTGTAAACCTTCCTCTTTCCAGATGTCACACCAAGCGCCTTTCTAGCTATCTCCCTTACTAGCTCTGCTGTAGTAACCCAGCTATTCAGTAACTCTTCACTTCCACCCAGTGCCTGTCTTAAATCTTCCCTGAACTCCACCTCACAAATACCATTTTAATTTCCACCATTTGATCCTTGGTGCTGCCCTCACACTCCTCTTCTTGATCACCAATGTCATCCTACAAACCACAATCCTATGCTGCCTAACTACACTTTCCCCTGCCACCACTTTACAGTCTCCAATCTCCTTCAGATTAGCCCTTCTACATAAGATATAATCCACCTGTGTGCATCTTCCTCCACTCTTGTATGTCACCCTATGCTCCTCCCTCTTGTTAAAATATGTATTCACCACAGCCACATCCATCCTTTTTGCAAAATCCACTACTATCTGACCTTCTGCATTCCTTTGATTAACACCATACCTACTCATTACTTCCTCATCTCCTCTGTTCCCTTCACCAACATGCCCATTGCAATCTGCTCCAATCACCACTCTCTCACCCTTGGGTACAGTCATCACCACTTCATCCAACTCACTCCAAAATTTTCTTTCTCATCCATCGCACACCCAACTTGTGGAGCATATGCACTAACAACATTCATCATTACACCATCAATTTCCAGCTTCATAAGCATAACTCTATCCGACACTTTATTCACCTCCAAAACACTCTTAGCATACTGTTCCTTCAGGATAACCCCTCCGACATTTCTCCTCCCATCCACAACATGATAAAACAATTTGAACCCACCTCCGATACACCTAGCCTTGCTCCCCTTCCATCTGGTCTCTTGCACACAAAATATACCAACCTTCCTTCTGTCCATCATATCAGCTAGCTCTCTCCCTGTACCAGTCATACTGCCAACATTCAAAGTTCCGACCCTCGCTACCACAGTCCTAGCCTTTACCTGCCTTCAGGCATGCCTTCCCCATGAGGGAATACACGTGTACCTGCAAATATAGCAGGCCCTACAGGCATGTCACAGCAGAGAGTAACAGACACCTGTGGGAAAGTGCATACCCACGACCATTGTGAACACAGCCACAGCCACGTATGGTATGCAGGCTTAATATTACACTATATGGACTGTCTGATCAACACCATCCTCATATGTGCCTCTCACACACTAATCCTACATATAGTGGGTCACGACACAGTGTGGTCCAATGCCAGTCTGTGGTATGGGACACGTGTGTTTGGCCCTATAAACATGTGAGCTGACAGGGTACCATACACTGGAGCAGCATGTAACATCAGATAGAACAGGACCAAGAACAATGACATCTACTGCAGTCTGTACACAGGCCAAGGTACATATTCGCAATACACAAACTGTCGACAATCACCATAAGTACATAGACCCCACTACTGTACACAAACCATAGAATGCCCAGGTTATGTCCTCAGAAATAACCCCTACTATACATAACATGTCTAGCTGTCTGATATCTGACTGGCTTGTTATCAGGTATGATGTCAGTATATAATGGTGTACAGAACATATGCACCTCTTACTTCATGACATATGTACAAAGGTTGACAGACTTGCGGCTAGAGCCACAAACACTGGGCCAATATTGGCATGTTGCTGTGATACCCTCATACATTTACTGTTGTAACAGGGTTAGTTGTGACATATGTCCTATGAGGGATATGAAGTCAGTAACTCTCATGGCTGTCACCATGTACTGACTGCAATCCCCAGACTATGCTTCTGCAGTTCTAAGATAGGTGAACTGTGAGTAACACAAGACACATAAGACCCCAAACACTGGAAAGTCTGCAGATAACCCTACAGGTGAGTGTTTCCTCAAACACATAACACTGTCATGACAGGTATTAAATCATGTAGACCAGCCAAATCCACACAAACCCTGTTAAACCAATATTACTCCAAAGGCAGAAGAGCAACACTTGCATTCTGTAGTCATGTCTGGAACATCCCCCTCCTGTTTGTTGGCCTGTCTCCACAGTGCATGTTGTTAGAGGTATATCCCACTACCATCTGTGATGCTGTTTGCCAAACACCGACATGAAGTCCTGCTCGCAGTGAATGAAAAGGGCCAACACCCACATGATGTTCCTAGTTATAGGAGTGTGTTTCCATGCAATTAGCTATGGGAATGTTACCACAACTGTCCCACATACAGTGAGCTAGTGGGGGACTGCAATTTGTGCAGAGGCCATCAGCTGATCATGAGCATCCCTTACAAAACACAAGCTGCTGCCTAAGCAAAGCAGGTGTACTTCTCCACATCCACCAGAGAGGGAGTGAGAAAGACAGACAGAGACAAAGTAAGACAGGGAGGTGGTTGGAGCGTAAAACCTAAGCATTTTTGCGTCACACACTTACCAGTACAGGGCTTCAAACCCCTGCCTGACTATGTCGTGGTATCACATGTCTATGCAGTTTTACATGCGCCACAGAGTTTATATGTTGCAGAGCTGTCAAAAGGTATATTCGATGGTGAGTGACATCCGCAACAGTGATAAAGGAGGGATAAGGCAGGTGTAGTACACGTGCTCCTGTCCACATGAACAGGTGTCAAGGTTGACACAGACACACTCTCTCAGGGACTCACACACATTATCACAGTTGGCAGGGTCAGGCTTAGACTTCCTAACTAGCTAGTTTGCCACAATACAGTAAAACACAGGTATCACATGCACCACAGGGGTTATCAGGATGATATATGGGCAAAGGGTATGCCAGGGTGTCTGGCATCAGAAGGCATGCTTCAGTAGGCCAATGGGAGGTGTAATGTGTGTGAATGGCATCCAAATCATTATACTCCACATACAGACACAGGTTGCCAGTACTGACATGCATGGGTGCATTGCTTCACAGGTGTGTAGTAACTGACTGTGCCAGAAGGCTGTACAAGGCTAGGTAAAGGGTATACCTTGGCATCAGACCACATGACAATGGCCTGCTGTGTGGCTCAGGGGTGTAGTGTCTGGATTGGCCCACACAGGTGGGTATTGTATTCACCATCCAGTTATCTGGGTTACTATTGTGGGTGGCCAGTGCTGTGCAATGCTTGCCATGTATGTGTTCTATAGTTCATGACATGGACGGTGTCTGGGATGTGCACACATCCCACATGCATGTTCTGTGACATGTGGAAGTGTACCTGTGGTATCTGGGGCATGCTGTGTACACAGATTGTTATCATCAGTTGTGCCATTCCTGGCCTCATGTGGTGAGAACTGGCAATGGACACCAGGTTGACCCTGCACCTACACTGACAGCATGATACAGGTATTCTCTGGTGTCAGTGGCATCTGTCCATACAGGGCATGTGTATTAGGCATGGTATGTCCTTTGTGGTTTACATTTGCTGGGTCTACAGTTGTTGCAGGCATCTAGTGGGGAACATAGTGAAGGAGTACTGTATGCAATTATGTGCCTATTGTAGGGATGGGACAGGGTGCCATGCCCTTTGTAGTCCACTGCAGTCACACCATGGTTACTATCTATGGGCAATATGCAGGGAACTACCAACATAGTGGTTGTTGCCATGCCAAGTGTGTTTGTGTATAAGACATGGGTTGAGAGTGTTTTATGGGTAATACAAGGGTTGCCTATATTGTTCGTCAGGCTTTGATGTCACATGTAGGGGTGTAGATTGTCTACCCCAGCCTATCTGTTGTTTGACATCTGCTATCATTGTAAGGTGGACATTGTGACATATAATAGGCCCACCATATAAGAAATTTGCAAAACCCACTTTACAATGAGTCCAGTTGTTATACACTCACAGCCACCTCCACACAGGTTATGAATGACAAACACATACACACACCCCCTCCCATCTCTCACAGTTGCTATGTCTGGCATTAAAACTCCTACCTAACTAGTACATCACACTACAGCATTACACAGTTATAGCACACGCCACGGAGATTACTGGGCTACTCCTTCCCCAAAGGTGTATTTCAAAGTAAATGACATCAGCAGGCTTGCCAAAGAAGGGCAATGGAGGTTGTAGTGACTGTGAATGGCCTCAAAAGCATTGTTCCCTACACAGACAAACATACACACACACACAAGCTTCTACAATTGCCATGTCTGGGAACAGAACTCCTATGTAAGTAGTATATCACATTACAGCATTACACAGTTATAGGTTCATAGGTTCATAGGTAGGTACTAGGCTATCTGCCCGAAGGCATTTATAAGCCTAGCAAGAATGTGTTGGCTGATGCCACCCACTTATATTAGTTTCCTGTGCCTTTGTCCAGCAGAGCCACTGAAGTGATTCCCCAGGGTAAACTTTCTGTTTCCCATCCACTCGTCAAGGTTTCTCTTGAAGAGTGGTAGTGGGGAGTTCTGCCTAATGTAGATTGGGAAGTCTCTGGGACAGGAATCTATCCCTCCAGCATGTCCTATTTATTGTTGTGGTGAGGTTTAGATCCCCAGAATGTGTGGCTCGAATGGATATGGTTTTCTTTAGATGGAGCACGTCCATCAATTCTGGGTTGGACATGGCCTTGTATGTCAGGCAGAGATCTTCTCTGAGTAGGCGGTATGCAACCAAGTACAGCTGGAGTTTCTTCAGTCGAGCTGCATAGGGCATCTGTTTGAGGCCAGTGATCCTATTGGTGGGGTACTTCTGTGGTCATTCCAGCCATTGCAGGTGTCTTGTAAGGTACAGCCCAAATGGGGCATTGTACTCTATAATGGGTCTGATGAGTGATGAGTAGAGGGGCACAATGACCTCTTTTGATCTGGATATGAACCCTTTTGTGATTAGGTGGACTACCTAGAAGGATTTTCTAACCACTTTGGCAATGTTATTATCAAAGTAGAGATTACTATCTACTTGGATCCCCAGATCCCTTATTATGTCTTCCGTATTTAGTGGACTACCACCTATGTGGTAGTTTGTGGGTACTTTGTTTTTTCCAAAGGGGATGACTATGCACTTTTTGGCATTTAGTTTGAGGCCATAATTTTGACACCAGGTATCTATCTCAGTGAGACCCTTTTGGAGGATGTCTGTGTCAGCTGGAGAGTCAATTATAACCCCTAGTTTACAGTCGTCTGCGAACTTGGTCAGCCATAGTCCTCCTGTGCTTGCCTGTACCTCTGGGAAGTATATGCTGAACAGGAGGGGTCCTAGGACTGAGCCCTGGGGAATGCCACTTGTAACCGGTTTAGAGTCGGACCTAGCTCCTGCAACTCTCACCATGTGGGTTCTGTCCATGAGCCAGTTGGTAACCCATCTTGTGATGTAGGGGTTTATGTTCAGGCTGGTGAGCTTGTGTATAATACCAGAATGGGGAATGGTGTTGAATGCCTTTGCAAGGTCTAGGTAGGCTGTGTGTACCACCTCTCCCTTGTCTATAGCCTTGGTAACTGTCTCAAAGTAGTCCACCAGGTTTAGGAGGCATGGTCTGCCCTTAACAAAGCCAAACTGGGTAGGGTCCAGTGTTTGGAGGTAACCAATGTCTCTGTTAATGAGTTCCATGATGATGCGCTCCATAGCCTTGCAGACCAAGCTAGTCAGGTTTATTGGGTGATAGTTCCCGGGGTCTGTTGTGGCTCCACCTTTGTGGAGTAGAATAATTGTTTCTGTGCACTACTCTATGGGTATGTAGCCTGTGGAGAGGCTGAGTTTGAACAGTGTGTTTAGGTGAGGGGTTAGTTAATCTTTGAGCTCATGTAGGACACAGCCTGGGACACTGTCCAGTCCCATTGATGCTGTGTGTTTGTTTGGCTTTGGAGAGGGCTGTTTTAACCTGAGTGTCTGTGATTTCAGGGGCTGTACATTCTCCTGGTATGGTTATGGGCCCTTTTGGGGGTGAGAGGGGGGTGAAGTTTCCACTGAACCTGTCTGCCAGGATGTTGGCGATATCAGTTGGTTCAGTGTATTTTGTGCCATTCTGCACAACTCTGAGCAGATCTGAGCATTGCCACTTAGATTCTTGACATAGCTAAAGAATGCCTTGTGGTTATCTTTGGAGTCCTTGGCAATTTTTCTTTCAAAGCTCGCCTTGGATGGTTTTATGAGGGATTGTAGTTTCTTGCTGATACTGATCAGGGATGTATTCCCTTCTGGGGATTTACTCTTTTCTGTACTAGTTTCCTCCTTCTATTGTATAGTTTGTTTATGGCAGGGGTCCACCAGACTGGTTTCCCTTTCTTGGAGGAGTGAGTCTTGGTTTTGCTTGGGATAGCATGATCCATGCATTCTTGTAGGTGCCCATAGAATGCATTAGTAAAGGATTTTGCACCTTGGACAGCATTATCCTTTAGCATGGGGGCTTTGAAACTTTCCACTTCGGTCTTAAGTAATGTGAAGTTTGCTTTTGAAAATTTTGTCATGGTGGTTTCCTTGTCCAGGGGCAGAATGTGGATATCCAAAGTGATTTGTTTATGGTCAGATCTAACCAGCGAGGGGTTGACCTCTGGTGTGGAACACTGGTCGCCCATGTTGGTGATGACCAGGTCCAATATGTTGTCACCTCTGGTGGGAGTGTTGACCAGTTGATCCAGGGCATTTGAGTTTATAAAGTCTAGGAAATATTGGGCAAGGGAGTTAGTACTTGAGTAGTTCTCCCAGTTAATGTTTGGGTAATTGAAATCACCCAATATTAGGGTGTTTGGTAGGACCTTTATGTTTCCCAGTGTTTCCAGAAATGTGGAATGGGGGTCCTGGGACATGGTGGGTGATCTGTAGCAAGCTACAATTTGAATTGCAGTTTTGCCTGTTGTTATTTGCCCGTGGATGATCTCTGAAGCATCGTGCTGTGCCACTAACCTGGAGGGGTGGGTATACTTGATGAATATGGATACGCCCCCACCTTTTGTATTTTGGTCTGGGTTCTGTGGCCAAAATGTATGGTATGAGTTGTAGCCTGGTAGTGCTGGGGTGCTGTCTTGAGCCTTAAACCAGGTTTCTGTTAGTGCGCATATATCGATTTTCTCCATACTGAGGAGTGCCTTGAGTGCATGCATTTTGAGGTTTAGACTTCTGGCATTGAGTAGCATTACCCTCAGTTTTTTGTTAGTTGTGCTATTTACAGTGGTGGGTTTGTCTTTTGAGCCTTGCCTAGAAAAGGCACTATGGGTGGCAAGAGCCTTGGCCAGTGTTCGAAAGCCTAAGGGTGACAGGTGCAAGCCATCTCTAGCGAAGCAGTGTGGCTTGTCGAGCATGTCATCCCAGGTGTACAGACACTGGATCCCCTTTGAATGACACCAGAAACATAGCCAATTGTTGAAATTGATCATTTTTTTCTTTATACAGTGGTATCATTCTTGGGGAGGACAGGATGCTACTCAGGGTCAGGGTCATACTGGCCTGGGCTACATGATCAGAGAGCTCTTCCATGCCTCTTTTCATGTAGTCCAGGGAGGTATGGCTCAGGTCATTTACACCAACATGGACAATGACAGAGTCGTATTTGTACTTGTTCTGGAGTGACCTGAGTGCTTGTGTTATGTGGCAGATCCTGGCACCTGACAGGCAGCTAACAGTAACCTTCTCTTTATTCAGCCTTGTGAGTGAGGCGTCAGTGTGCCTGACTATAGAGTCACTTATTAATAGTATGTTGGGTATGTTATTTTGCCTTAAGGGCTGTGATTGCGTGGCACACTGGTTTTGTGAAGTATGTGTTTCATGGTTTGTGTTTGGGGGTGGAGGTTGCTTGGATGTCTGCTTTGGAGGTCTCTCTTGCTTTTGCAGATTTTTATTTAGAGCCTCCAAATATGTTTTCTTGTATTTATGTGTGTTTTTTGCCGGTGCTGGTTTGATGGTCTGTATGAGACTGGTAGTGTGATGCAAGTATTTCCCTTCTCCTCTTGACTGTCTGATCCAGTCTTGGGTGAGAGAGCTTAGCCTCCACTTTGGCTGTATAATTGCGTCTCTCGCATGTATTAATGTTTGGTGGTAGGAGGAGAGGGTTTTCTGTGTACATGAGGCAGTTGTAACATTGCCTCAAAATGCCCAGATTCACCAGTTGGATTGGAGAGTACACCTGAAACTGCCCTTTGGACATGCCTGAATAGGTACAGTGAACTAGTCAGGTCGAATAGAGAGCCTCATCCTTCTGTACAGTATAGGGGGGGGGTCTAGTGCTGGGGTTTATAAGTGCTTGCTATGAGTTTTGAGCAAGTGCCGGGCTGAGAAATGAATGGCTTGAGTGCTTAAGTTAAAAGTTTGTCTAGTTCCATGGGAAAAATTGAAGAGGATGCGCCACAGAGATTACCAGGCTACTCCTTCCCAAAAGGTGTATTACAAAGTGAATGACATCAGCAGGCTTGCCAAAGAAGGGCAATGGAGGTTGTAGTGATTGTGAATGGCCTCAAAAGCATTGCTCCCTACACAGACAAACACATCCACATCTGCCATGTCTGGGAACAGAACTCCTACCTAAGTAGTATATCATACTACCACATTTCATGGTTATAGGATGGACCGTGGAGATTACGTGTTCATATTATAAGTTCAAAGGTACTGTTCATCGAATACAAAAAGAGCCACACATATTTACCGAACCGTGAATACACCAAATGCCGTAAACCGTGAAATTTAAAATCACGAATCATCATACTCGGCCAACCCCACCACCCGTGACATACTACCTACCCAAACAAAATAAATAAACCACATACATACACTATATCTATGCACTTAGCTTAACCTGCACCCTAACCCTAAGGTCCGTATCTATCACACACTTACCCTACAGAGATATAACCAAACTAAATAAATAAGCCACACACATACACTTAACAAAACCTTACTTCTGACCCTACATTAAACCTTGCATACATTACCTATCTATGCACTTACCTTAATCTGCACCCTGACCCTAAGGTCAGTAACTATCGCACACTTCCCTTATGGAGCTATACCGCAGACGGGCCAATTATGACGAATCGACATTTCGAATTTCCTGGTTTTGAACGTTCACTGTTTTCATTGTTCGCGCAATACGTGTCGCTCTTTTCATATTCGCTGAACAGGACCTTCGAGCTTCTAATACGAACCCGAGATTACTGGGGTACTCTTTCCCCAAAGGTGTATTTCAAAGTAAATGACATCAGCAGGCTTGCCAAAGAAGGGCAATGGAGGTTGTAGTGACTGTGAATGGCCTCAAAAGCATTGTTCCCTACACAGACAAACATACACACACACACACAAACTTCTACAATTGCCATGTCTGGGAACAGAACTCCTATGTAAGTAGTATATCACATTACAGCATTACACAGTTATAGGTTCATAGGTTCATAGGTAGGTACTAGGCTATCTGCCCGAAGGCATTTATAAGCCTAGCAAGAATGTGTTGGCTGATGCCACCCACTTATATTAGTTTCCTGTGCCTTTGTCCAGCAGAGCCACTGAAGTGATTCCCCAGGGTAAACTTTCTGTTTCCCATCCACTCGTCAAGGTTTCTCTTGAAGAGTGGTAGTGGGGAGCTCTGCCTAATGTAGATTGGGAAGTCTCTGGGACAGGAATCTATCCCTCCAGCATGTCCTATTTATTGTTGTGGTGAGGTTTAGATCCCCAGAATGTGTGGCTCGAATGGATATGGTTTTCTTTAGATGGAGCACGTCCATCAATTCTGGGTTGGACATGGCCTTGTATGTCAGGCAGAGATCATCTCTGAGTAGGCGGTATGCAACCAAGTACAGCTGGAGTTTCTTCAGTCGAGCTGCATAGGGCATCTGTTTGAGGCCAGTGATCCTCTTGGTGAGGTACTTCTGTGGTCATTCCAGCCATTGCAGGTGTCTTGTAAGGTACAGCCCAAATGGGGCATTGTACTCTATAATGGGTCTGATGAGTGATGAGTAGAGGGGCACAATGACCTCTTTTGATCTGGATATGAACCCTTTTGTGATTAGGTGGACTACCTAGAAGGATTTTCTAACCACTTTGGCAATGTTATTATCAAAGTAGAGATTACTATCTACTTGGATCCCCAGATCCCTTATTATGTCTTCCGTATTTAGTGGACTACCACCTATGTGGTAGTTTGTGGGTACTTTGTTTTTTCCAAAGGGGATGACTATGCACTTTTTGGCATTTAGTTTGAGGCCATAATTTTGACACCAGGTATCTATCTCAGTGAGACCCTTTTGGAGGATGTCTGTGTCAGCTGGAGAGTCAATTATAACCCCTAGTTTACAGTCATCTGCGAACTTGGTCAGCCATAGTCCTCCTGTGCTTGCCTGTACCTCTGAGAAGTATATGCTGAACAGGAGGGGTCCTAGGACTGAGCCCTGGGGAATGCCACTTGTAACCGGTTTAGAGTCGGACCTAGCTCCTGCAACTCTCACCATGTGGGTTCTGTCCATGAGCCAGTTGGTAACCCATCTTGTGATGTAGGGGTTTATGTTCAGGCTGGTGAGCTTGTGTATAATACCAGAATGGGGAATGGTGTTGAATGCCTTTGCAAGGTCTAGGTAGGCTGTGTGTACCACCTCTCCCTTGTCTATAGCCTTGGTAACTGTCTCAAAGTAGTCCACCAGGTTTAGGAGGCATGGTCTGCCCTTAACAAAGCCAAACTGGGTAGGGTCCAGTGTTTGGAGGTAACCAATGTCTCTGTTAATGAGTTCCATGATGATGCGCTCCATAGCCTTGCAGACCAAGCTAGTCAGGCTTATTGGGTGATAGTTCCCGGGGTCTGTTGTGGCTCCACCTTTGTGGAGTGGAATAACTGTTTCTGTGCACTACTCTATGGGTATGTAGCCTGTGGAGAGGCTGAGTTTGAACAGTGTGTTTAGGTGAGGGGTTAGTTAATCTTTGAGCTCATGTAGGACACAGCCTGGGACACTGTCCAGTCCCATTGATGCTGTGTGTTTGGCTTTGGAGAGGGCTGTTTTAACCTGAGTGTCTGTGATTTCAGGGGCTGTACATTCTCCTGGTATGGTTATGGGCCCTTTTGGGGGTGAGAGGGGGGTGAAGTTTCCACTGAACCTGTCTGCCAGGATGTTGGCGATATCAGTTGGTTCAGTGTATTTTGTGCCATTCTGCACAACTCTGAGCAGATCTGAGCATTGCCACTTAGATTCTTGACATAGCTAAAGAATGCCTTGTGGTTATCTTTGGAGTCCTTGGCAATTTTTCTTTCAAAGCTCGCCTTGGATGGTTTTATGAGGGATTGTAGTTTCTTGCTGATACTGATCAGGGATGTATTCCCTTCTGGGGATTTACTCTTTTCTGTACTAGTTTCCTCCTTCTATTGTATAGTTTGTTTATGGCAGGGGTCCACCAGACTGGTTTCCCTTTCTTGGAGGAGTGAGTCTTGGTTTTGCTTGGGATAGCATGATCCATGCATTCTTGTAGGTGCCCATAGAATGCATTAGTAAAGGATTTTGCACCTTGGACAGCATTATCCTTTAGCATGGGGGCTTTGAAACTTTCCACTTCGGTCTTAAGTAATGTGAAGTTTGCTTTTGAAAATTTTGTCATGGTGGTTTCCTTGTCCAGGGGCAGAATGTGGATATCCAAAGTGATTTGTTTATGGTCAGATCTAACCAGCAAGGGGTTGACCTCTGGTGTGGAACACCGGTCGCCCATGTTGGTGATGACCAGGTCCAATATGTTGTCACCTCTGGTGGGAGTGTTGACCAGTTGATCCAGGGCATTTGAGTTTATAAAGTCTAGGAAATATTGGGCAAGGGAGTTAGTACTTGAGTAGTTCTCCCAGTTAATGTTTGGGTAATTGAAATCACCCAATATTAGGGTGTTTGGTAGGACCTTTATGTTTCCCAGTGTTTCCAGAAATGTGGAATGGGGGTCCTGGGACATGGTGGGTGATCTGTAGCAAGCTACAATTTGAATTGCAGTTTTGCCTGTTGTTATTTGCCCGTGGATGATCTCTGAAGCATCGTGCTGTGCCACTAACCTGGAGGGTTAGGTATACTTGATGAATATGGATACGCCCCCACCTTTTGTATTTTGGTCTGGGTTCTGTGGCCAAAATGTATGGTATGAGTTGTAGCCTGGTAGTGCTGGGGTGCTGTCTTGAGCCTTAAACCAGGTTTCTGTTAGTGCGCATATATCGATTTTCTCCATACTGAGGAGTGCCTTGAGTGCATGCATTTTGAGGTTTAGACTTCTGGCATTGAGTAGCATTACCCTCAGTTTTTTGTTAGTTGTGCTATTTACAGTGGTGGGTTTGTCTTTTGAGCCTTGCCTAGAAAAGGCACTATGGGGGTGGCAAGAGCCTTGGCCAGTGTTCGAAAGCCTAAGGGTGACAGGTGCAAGCCATCTCTAGCGAAGCAGTGTGGCTTGTCGAGCATGTCATCCCAGGTGTACAGACACTGGATCCCCTTTGAATGACACCAGAAACATAGCCAATTGTTGAAATTGATCATTTTTTTCTTTATACCGTGGTATCATTCTTGGGGAGGACAGGATGCTACTCAGGGTCAGGGTCATACTGGCCTGGGCTACATGATCAGAGAGCTCTTCCATGCCTCTTTTCATGTAGTCCAGGGAGGTATGGCTCAGGTCATTTACACCAACATGGACAATGACAGAGTCGTATTTGTACTTGTTCTGGAGTGACCTGAGTGCTTGTGTTATGTGGCAGATCCTGGCACCTGACAGGCAGCTAACAGTAACCTTCTCTTTATTCAGCCTAGTGAGTGGGGCGTCAGTGTGCCTGACTATAGAGTCACTTATTAATAGTATGTTGGGTATGTTATTTTGCCTTAAGGGCTGTGATTGCGTGGCACACTGGTTTTGTGAAGTATGTGTTTCATGGTTTGTGTTTGGGGGTGGAGGTTGCTTGGATGTCTGCTTTGGAGGTCTCTCTTGCTTTTGCAGATTTTTATTTAGAGCCTCCAAATATGTTTTCTTGTATTTATGTGTGTTTTTTGCCGGTGCTGGTTTGATGGTCTGTATAAGACTGGTAGTGTGATGCAAGTATTTCCCTTCTCCTCTTGACTGTCTGATCCAGTCTTGGGTGAGAGAGCTTAGCCTCCACTTTGGCTGTATAATTGCGTCTCTCGCATGTATTAATGTTTGGTGGTAGGAGGAGAGGGTTTTCTGTGTACATGAGGCAGTTGTAACATTGCCTCAAAATGCCCAGATTCACCAGTTGGATTGGAGAGTACACCTGAAACTGCCCTTTGGACATGCCTGAATAGGTACAGTGAACTAGTCAGGTCGAATAGAGAGCCTCATCCTTCTGTACAGTATAGGGGGGGGGTCTAGTGCTGGGGTTTATAAGTGCTTGCTATGAGTTTTGAGCAAGTGCCGGGCTGAGAAATGAATGGCTTGAGTGCTTAAGTTAAAAGTTTGTCTAGTTCCAAGGGAAAAATTGAAGAGGATGCGCCACAGAGATTACCAGGCTACTCCTTCCCAAAAGGTGTATTACAAAGTGAATGACATCAGCAGGCTTGCCAAAGAAGGGCAATGGAGGTTGTAGTGATTGTGAATGGCCTCAAAAGCATTGCTCCCTACACAGACAAACACATCCACATCTGCCATGTCTGGGAACAGAACTCCTACCTAAGTAGTATATCATACTACCACATTTCATGGTTATAGGATGGACCGTGGAGATTACGTGTTCATATTATAAGTTCAAAGGTACTGTTCATCGAATACAAAAAGAGCCACACATATTTACCGAACCGTGAATACACCAAATGCCGTAAACCGTGAAATTTAAAATCACGAATCATCATACTCGGCCAACCCCACCACCCGTGACATACTACCTACCCAAACAAAATAAATAAACCACATACATACACTATATCTATGCACTTAGCTTAACCTGCACCCTAACCCTAAGGTCCGTATCTATCACACACTTACCCTACAGAGATATAACCAAACTAAATAAATAATCCACACACATACACTTAACAAAACCTTACTTCTGACCCTACATTAAACCTTGCATACATTACCTATCTATGCACTTACCTTAATCTGCACCCTGACCCTAAGGTCAGTAACTATCGCACACTTCCCTTATGGAGCTATACCGCAGACAGGCCAATTATGACGAATCGACATTTCGAATTTCCTGGTTTTGAACGTTCACTGTTTTCATTGTTTGCGCAATACGTGTCGCTCTTTTCATATTCGCTGAACAGGACCTTCGAGCTTCTAATACGAACCCGAGATTACTGGGGTACTCTTTCCCCAAAGGTGTGTTTCAAAGTGAATGACATCAGCAGGCTTGCCAAAGTAGAGCAATGGAGGTTGTAGTGACTGTGAATGGCCTCAAAAGCATTGCTTCCTACACAGACAAACAAACATCTGCACGTGCCATGTCTGGGAATAAAACTCTTACCTAAGTCGTACATCACACTACAGGATTACGCAGTTATAGGACACTATAGGGATTGGGAGGGTGGCCTAATGGTTAAGGTATTTGCCTTACAAACATAAGGTGCAAGGTTTGAGTCCCACAAGGGATAATTGGCTAGGCTTAAAATGGCTCATAAGGGCAGTTAGCTTAGTACTAATCTATGCTCTATGCTCTATGCTCTATGCCACAGAGATTACTGGGCTACTCCTTCCCCAAAGGTGTATTTCAAAGTGAATGACATCAGCAACCTAAGGTTGGGCAATGGAAAGTGTAGTTTATAGGTTCATACGTTGATACTAGGCTATTGGCCCTATGGCCTATACATGCCTAGACATGACAATTCCCTGGCTATGACTTCCCACAATATTTACTTCCCTGCACCCCTGTCCACCAGGGCAGCTGATATGATCCCTGGGGTCAATTCCCTATCTTCCATCCAATCGTCCAGGTTCCTTTTGAAGAGGGCCACAGAAGCACTCTGCTTGACATGTCTGCGCAGTCTTTTCTAGAGTCTGGGGAGTCTCTGGGTCATGAACACATCCCTCCAGCATGTATTGTTCATTGTGATGACAAGATTTGGATCCCTGGCACATGTGGCTGTGAGGGTTTGGAATTCTTTAAGTGTAGCATGTCCAACAGCTGTGGGTTTGACATGGCATGGTATGTTTAGCAGAGATCGACTCTAAGAACACAATATGTGACAGAGTATAGCTGGATGATTTTCAGACAGTCAGCATAGGGCATCTGGTTTAGGCCTGTGATTCATTTTGTGAGGTATGTCTGCAGCCTCTCTAGTTGTTGCAGATGTCTTGTGAGGTACATACGTAATGGGCGGTTGTAGTCTGTACTGGATCTACTGAAAGATGACTACAGTGGGACAATGGACTCCTTTTCCTGGATGTAAAGCCCTAAATGGGAGGTGTGCCACATAGCTGGGTTTCCTCACTGTTGTGGTGATGTGGTTATCAAAGGTGAGACCGCTGTCCACCTGTGTCTCTAAGTCTGTTATCACACTTTAGGTGTTTAGTGCACTGCCACCTATGTAGTATTTCAAAGGTACATGTCCTTTCCCTGTGGGGATAACTATATATTTCTTGGCATTGATCTTGAGGCCATGGGTCAGGCATCAAGCATGTCTTTCTGTAAGGCCCTTCTGTAGAATATCCACATCATGTGTGGATTCAATATTGGCTCCCAGTGTGCAGTCATCTGTGACCTTTGTTTACCAGTGTCCCTTACTGTTGGACTCTACTTCAGAGCAGTACATGCCAAACAAGGGCGGTGCCAGGACTGAACCCTAAGGTACCCCAACTGTCACTTGCCTGGGGCTGGGGTTGGTGTCACCTACATTTACAGTATGTGTTTTGTCAATACAGCAGTTGGCAGTCCATCAGGTGACATAGGGATTAATGGCCAGCTTGATACATTTATCTATGACTCCAGACTGGGGGATGGTGTCGTAGGCCTTGGAGAGGTCCAGATAGGCTGTGTGAACCACCTTACTCTCATCCACAGCTCTGGAAACGGATTTACAGTTGCCATTCAGGATGAGGTGAGATGATCGGCCCTTCACAAACCCAACCTGGTTAGGGTCCAGTGTTTGCAGGTTGCCAATGTCTTTGTTTGTATTTCCATGATAATACATTCAATTGCCTTGCAGATCAGGCACATCATACTGCTGGGGCTGTAGTTCCCAGGATCCAAGGTGACTCCCCCCTTGTGGACTGGGATAAATGTAGCTGTGCCCCACACAGTAGGCATGAAGCCTGAGGTGTGGCTATGATTAGACATGGCACATAGGTGAGGTGCCAGTTCAGTTTGTAGCTCATGTAGTACATAGCCCAGGATGGTGACTGGTCCCATGGCTACTGTTGTCATAGCTCTGGAGAGTGTGGTATTTACCTATGTGGCCATTATTACCAGTATATGGCAATCTTTCTTTGTTAAAATGGGCCCCTTGGGGGTTGGGAGGGGGGTGCAGTTGGCACTGAATCGTTCTGCTAGGATATTGGCAATATCCCTGGGAGGAGTATACTTAATACCATCCTTTTGTAGCTCAGAGCAGTTCTGAGCATTGCCATTTAGATTCCTCACATAGCTATGGAACGGCTTGCAGTTGTCTTTGACATCTTTGTTCATTCGTAACTAGCTTTGGTGGCTGTTATGAGGGATCTCTGCCTCTTACTGTAGCTGGTAAGGAATATTTTGCATCCTGGAAATTCCCCCATTTCGGCAACAGTTTCCCCCTTTTGTTGTACAATATGTTTATGGCAAGGGGCCACCAAATTGGCTTCCTTTCCTTGGTGGGGAGCGTCTTTGTTCTATATTGCATGTCACGATTCATGCATGAGTGGATGTGCTCGTACAGTGCCTTCATGTATGATTCAGCAGTCATCCTTTCAGTTTCCATCGGCATGGGTGTCATGACGTTAGTCACGTCTGACATGTGTAGCATGACATTGGCTTTGGAGATATGTGTTATGGAGGTTTCCTTACTGGGGTGTGGGGGAGGGATGTTGATGTTAGGGGTGATTAGCTCATGGGCAGACCTTACCACCGATGGGGTGACCATAAGTGTGGAGCATTGATTTCCCATGTTGGTAATGACCAGGTCTAGGATATTTGAGCCCCTGGTGGGACTATGGGTTACTTGATCCAGGGCATTGGGAATTATGACTTCCAAGAACCGTTGCACACACATGTTGGTGCACAAGTAGTTTTCCCAGTTAATGGCAGGGTAGTGTAAGTCACCCAGTATTAGGGTGTTTGCTTGTATCATAATATTTCACAGTATGTCTCAAAAGGTGAAGTAGGAATCATGGGGCATGGTGGGGGATCTGTAGCAAGCTATACAATTTGGAATGCAGTCTAACCTACTGTTAGTTGCACCGGGGGTATTTCAGACACATTCTGTTGGGCAAGTAGCCTGGTGGTGTGAATATCCTTGGTGAATATGGACACTCCTCCACCTTTATTGTTTTGGTCCTGGTTTGGTGGCCAACAGGTGTGGTGAGAGCTGTAACTGGTATTACAGGGGTGCTCTCTGGAGCCTTGGATCAGGTCTCTGTTACTGCACAGTTATTGATGTTCTCCATTTTTAGGTGTGCATAGTGACTGGGAATGGCCAATAAAACATTGATCCCTACACACACACACACACACACACACACACACACACACACACACACACACACACACACACACACACACACACACACACACACACACATACACGCACAGTTTCCATGTCTGGGAATCGAACTCCTACCTAGTATATCACACTACATCATTACACAGTTATAGGACATGCACGGAGATTACCGGGTTACTCCTTCCCCAAAGGTGCATTTCAAAGTGAATGACATCAGCAGCCCTGCCAAAGTAGGGCATTTGACATTGTAGTGGGTGTGACTGGCCTAAAAAGCATTGATCCCTATACAGACAAACACACACGCTTTTACACTTGCCAGGTTTGGGAATAGAACTCCTATGCAACTAGTATATCACACTACAGCATTACGTAGTTATAGGATGCACCATGGTGATTACTGAGCTATTTTATTCCCCAAAGGTGTATTTCAAAGTGAATGACATCAGCAGCCCTGCCAAATTAGGGTATTTGACATTGTAGTGAGTGTGACTGGCCTAAAAAGCATTGCTCCCTACACCAACAAACAAACACACACACTTTTACACTTGCCATGTTTGGGAATAGAACTTCTACCTAACTATTATATCACACTACAGCATTATGCAGTTATAGGATGCATCACAGAGATTACTGGACTATTCTTTCCCCAAAGGTGTATTTCAAAGTGAATGACATCAGCAGCCTTGCCAAAGTAGGGCATTTGAAATTGTAGTGTGTGTGACTGGCCTAAAAAGCATTGACCCCTACACAGACAAACACACAGTGTTTCACAGTTGCCATGTCTGGGAAGAGAACTCCTGCTTAACTAGTATATCACAGTACAGCATTACACAGTTAGAAGATGTGCCACATAGATTACGGGGCTACTCTTTCCCCAAAGGTGTATTTCAAAGTGAATGACATCAGCTGTCCTGCCAAACTAGGGCATTTGAAATTGTAGTGAGTGTGACTGGCCTAAAAAGCATTGATCCTGACACAGACAAACACACAGTTGCCACGTCTGGGATTAGAACTTCTACCTAACTAGTACATCACACAGTTATAGGACATGCCACAAAGATTACTAGGCTACTACTTTCCCAAAGGTGTATTGCAAGGTGAAGACATCAGCAGGCTTGCCATAGTAGGACAATGGGGAGTGCAGTGTGTGTGCATGGGCCATAACCCATTCATCTAGAAGCAGACACACAACACTCAAGTACACACAGGTTTATATCCCACAGGTACATGAATACAACTGCTAGATGACTACTGACTTGTGCAGTCATGTTACACAGTTAGCACAAGCACCACAGACACTATAGTGCTGAGGTATACCAGAGGCAAATGTCTAGGGTGATTGACATTTACACATCATGTGGTTTTAGCCAATTGGATGTGTGCTGGGTGGGACAGGCCTCATGATGGGAGACTCTTTGTCACTATCGCTGTCTTTGTAATTTTGGCCTATTCTATTGTGTTGTCCTTGGATATATGTGTGTATTCCTATCTAATGTGTGCAAACCATGACTAGTGTGTACTGAGGAGTGTATGCACTAACATCTGCGACTGTCAGATATGTATGGTCCACTGTTGTTACCAGACAGGTGCTTCATTTCTGTTGTCTATGAGCATGCCCAGTATGACCTTTCAGTATTTTGTTGTCTGACATGGCCTTCATTTCTCTAAGTGTGGGAGCATGCCCAGTATGACCTTCTGTACAGAATGTGTGAATCCATTCCAGGTTGATTGTACTCCAGTGCAGACTTTTGTGTTCTACACCTACAGCTAGCAAACTGTTTCTGTGGGATATCTGTAGATTGGATGACAATATGGGGTCAAAATGGGGAAAGGATAGTGGGTTACTGTAGGTAATTGTGTCTGTGCTGCTTCTGCTACATGGTTCTGGTGTTAGCAGAGATATTCAGACATATGTATTAATTTACACTGTGATATTTTATGTCATCAAGTACTGTCAGGTATACATATTTGCTTGCAGTGATGTCCTGGGGAACAAAGGGTGAATGCAGCTGTGTCCAGTTTTGTGGTCATCAGCTTACATATTCTTGCACAATCATGCCATTTTGGAGGGGAAGCTGCAGACACTTGCTGATGGGTCTGTGTAAATGGTTCAGCACCTTGGTACAGTGGTGGCAGAGGATCCCATGCTTGTAAATCCATCAACATGACAGTATGGCCATATCCTGCTGTGGCCATATGTCACAGCTGTACAGATTCACACAGGTTACCCAGAGGCAGGGGTCATAATTCTGGACATTATCCCTTCACATTGTGGTTTACAAGGAGGTTTGTAGCCATCCATTCTTGTGTTTGCAGCCAGGGATAGTATGTGCACATGGCTGAGTTTCGGACTTCACACACTCTATGCCACCAATGCTCCTATCCCCCTATTATTCTATCCTCTTTCATACATTATGCAAACATTATCTGATATGTTCCCTATAGTTATCACCTCATCCCAGCAGTAATTTGGTGTTGGTCCACAGTTCATGCAGTAGGGCATGGTGGACATGTTACTGTGATTTGTCCACATGGCCTTGCATTTGGGTTCTGTGGACTGTGTTATGTTGTTATTTGGGAGTCTATGACATAACATACATTGGCAGTACGGGTGAGACAGGCCTTTGGCAGAGGACTGTAGGCCATTTGGTAGTGATGCAGGTAAGCTGTAGCAGGCCGTTGCATTCTGTCACCCCTACAGTCCCAGACTGATATACAGTATATTCTCCTGGGGTAACAGGGTAGGTGTGCAAGGTGTTCATGCCAATACTTTGTGTCATTATTGATACAGTGGTGTGGATGCTGGCAGGGTGATGCCTACAGCTAGGGACACACGTGCATGGGACATCTGTTCTGCATGCTGCATTCTTTAGCTATTGCCATACAGAGGTGGGGGGTCATGTTATACTCATTCCCAATAGCAGGGATAAGACCGGAGAGGTACCTGTGGGTGGTGGTGGGGTGAGCTGGGTGCATGTGTGCTATGGACACTACTTGCATCTGACTCACAGATATGCATGGGGCATTCCACTTATGCTGGCTTGTGCAGGGACATCAGCTGTTTCTCAATACTTCATTCCTATGACCTTTGTGGTCTGCCAGTGTTTGGCCAGATGACATCTAGTATTCCCTACTACAAGCCCAAATAATGTGCTGCTAACCTGTATGTACAATTCCAAGGGTGTGTCCATTTGACAGTTATATATTATACACTGTCTGTCTGGGGTACTTCCCTCTGTGTAGTGCTTGTATATCTAAGCCCACATTCATGCCTTGTCCATCTTTCACATGGTGACACATATTACTTCCAAACATTTACTATGGCTTACTGCTGGAATGTGTTTTGTTGGGAAGCATTGTGTTTGGCACTGCAGTTGTGAGAGCTTGGCCCTGTCATCAGCAGTACTGGGCAATGGCCACCAGGACAAACCTCACCATGCATGCATACTGACCATTCTCACACAACACAGCTCTGCATATTGTACACATGCTACAATCTATCCTGCTACCTTGGCCAGCTCAGGTAATCTGTGCTCCACTGTTATTATACCTACACATATGTGTTACTACATTTTGACATAGGATTGGGGGGCACACCTGACTGTTATGACATTTCTACATAAGATTGAAGGGCACACCTGACTGTTACTACATTTCTACATAGGATTGAAGAGGCACACCTGACTGTTACTACATTTCTGCATAGGATTGGGGGCACACCTGACTGTTACTAAATTTCTACATTGGATTGAGGGGCCACACCTGACTGTTATAACATTTCTACATAGGATTGGGGGGGGTCACACCTGACTGTTACTACATTTCTACATAGGATTGGAGGAGCACACCTGACTGTTACATTTCTACATAGGATTGGGGGGCATACCTGACACTTGTACACATTTGCTATGACTGTATTGGTATTTCAGGTACTCCATTTCATTCTGTATTCTAACCTATCATGCTGACCAGAGGCATATCAGTGTACTACAGGTCTTAGGTTTGATTGACCTACATTTCAGTTTCTAATTTCTTACCCTTCAGAAATAACATCCTACTGCCTGACTTGTTGTAGCCTGTGTAGGTCTGGGGGGGAGGGATGTTCTCCATAGCCATCAATCAGAGGCCTTAGCACAAACTTTGTTTGTGTTTGTCTACACCTGTCATGCTGGGTGAAACTGTTGTTGGGTATGTGAGTCTCCCTGACTGGCATGAGTGTGTCCTATAGACACACATGTGGCCTAGCACATTTCCTGCAATGTGTGTTTGTCACCTTGTGTAGCACTGGCTACTGTGGTGACACCAGTATTTGTTACAGATCTCATGCTGCCACTATAGGTGTCTACTATCTGCTGGCATCCCATTCAGCCACCCGATTCCCTTGCATGCTTACATCCATACAATAGATACAAGTAATAACACATTCTACTCCATTCGGCAATTGGTAGGAAGAGTGACTTACCTTGTGGCTGTGCCAGTATTGAGGATGGTCCTGGAGGGCTGACTATGTCAGATGCACATAGTACACTCCCTATACATGGTTAAGCACAGGTAGTGTCATGTTTGGCATCCCTTTTACTGTATGTGCAAGTCAGAGAGAGGTGTCATTCCTTGGGTCCCTACTGTGTCAGTGTATGTGCTATGCGTTGCCTCTTTGCCAAGGCCTGGGCATACTGGGTACTCCTCTTTCTGCCTACTGGGGCAGGCTCTGGTTGTTCCTCTTCAGAGTCACTCTGTGCCTCTGGAGGCCTTGGCAATGGTGGGGGGCTGTGTGGCCCTGCCCCATGCTGTTCCTGCTGCAGCTATTTCCACAGGATCATATTGTGTAGCATGGCACATACAATGACAATTTGGGTACATGTAGCTGGTGACTACTGCAAGGCTCCACTGGATGTGTCCAGGCACTTGAACCATGACTTGAACATCCCAAACACATGCTCTATTATGATTCTGGTCTGTGCGTGTGGCTCATTATGGAGTTCTTGTTTGGGTGTATGTGCATTTCTGATGGGTGTTATCAGCCATGGCTCCAGTGAGTAACCAGCATCCCCACTAGGTGACCGTAAGGGATGTCCCCATTGGCAAATCTCTGGTACAGCTATGTCAGATGCCAAATGTGGGAGTCGTGATAGCTTCCAGGGCAACTAGCACACACACATTCTTTATGATGCCCTGGGCATTGCATATGACTTGTCAGTTGATAGAGGGGAAGCCCTTGCGGTTGATGTAGACCCTACCCTGCTTACCAGATGGTGCTTTGATGCATATGTGTGTGCAGTCTATAGCACCCACTACCTTAGGGTATTCTGCTATTTGATGGAAGAGACACATATTGCTGGCCAATGCCTCACGGGTGTTGTGGAAATATATGTGCTCACTGGCATGTGCTGACATGGTATCCAGGAACTGGTGGAGCACCCTGGATGCTGATGCCTGTGAGATCCCCATGATATCCCCAGTTGGCCTTTGGAAGGTACCTGTGGCAAGTATTCTTAGGTTCATAGGTTGATACTAGGCTATTGGCCCTAGGGCCTATACAAGCCTAGCCACAACAATTCCCTGGTTATTTCTTCCCACAATATTTACTTCCCTGGACCCCTGTCTGGCAGGACGATTGACATGATCCCTGTGGTGAATTTTCTATCTCCCATCCAATCGTCAAGGTTCATTTTGAAGAGAGCCAAAGAGGCGCTCTGCTTGACATGTATGGGCAGGCTATTCCAGAGTCTGGGGAGTCTCTGGGTCAGGAACTTATACCTCCAGCATGTTTTGTTTATTGTGATGACAAGGTTAAGATCCCTAGAGCGTGTGGCTCTGAGGGATTGGGATTTCTTTAAGTGTAGCATGTCCAACAGCTCTGGGTTTGACATGGCCTTGCATGTTAAGCAGAGATTGCCTCTGAGTAGATGATATACGACAGAGTATAGGTGGAGTTTTTTAGATGGTCAGCAGAGGGCATCTGCTTTAGGCCTGTGATTCTTTTAATGAGCTATTTTTGCAGCCTTTCCAGTTGTTGCAGATGTCTTGAGAGGTACATACCAAATGAGGCGTTGTATTCTATAATGGGTCTAATGAGGGATGAGTACAGTGGGACAATGACCTCCTTTTTTTCTGGATGAAAAGCCCTTCGTGATGAGGTGTGCCACATAGAAGGATTTCCTGACTGGTAAGGCGATGTGGTTATCGAAGTTGAGACCACTGTCCACCTGTGTCCCTAAGTCTCTTATCACACTTTCGGTGTTTAGTGTACTGCCACCTATGTGGTAATTCACGGGTACATTTTTTTCCCAAAGGGGATAACTATACATTTCTTGGCATTGAGCTTGAGCCCATGGCTCTGGCACCAAGCATCTGTTTCTGTAAGGCCCTTTTGTAGAGTATCCACATCATTTGGGGATTCAATAATGGCTGCCAGTTTGCAGTCATCTGTGAACTTTATTAGCCAGAGTCCCTTAGTGTTGGCCTGTACTTCAGAGAAGTAGATGCCAAACAAGTGCGGTCCCAGGCTTGAACCCTGAGGTACTCCACTTGTCACTTGTCTGGAGCTGGATTTGGAGTCGGCTATTTTTACAGTGTGGGTCCTGTCAGTAAGCAGGTTGGCAACCCATCAAGTGATGTAGGGATTAATACCCAGCTTAGTAAGTTTATCTATGATTCCAGAGTGGGGGATGGTGTCAAAGGCCTTGGTGAGATCCTGATAGGCTGTGTGGACCACCTTATCCTCGTCCACAGCTCTGGAGACTGATTCAAAGAAGTCAATCAGGTTCAGGAGACAAGATCGGCTCTTCACAAACCCAAACTGAGTGGGGTCCAGTGTTTGAAGGTTGCCAATGTCATTGTTTATAAATTCCATGATAATACATTTCATGGCCTTGCAGATTAGGCTCATCTAACTGATGGGGTGGTAGTTCCCAAGATCCAAGGTGGATCCCCCCTTGTGCAGTGGGATAACTGTAGCTGTGCACCACTCAGTGGGCATGAAGCCTGAGGTGAGGCTATGATTAAACATGACACTTAGGTGAGGTGCCAGTTCATTTTGTAGTTCATGTAGTACACAGCCCGGGATGTTGTCTGGTCCCATGGACACTGTATTCTTAGCTTTGGAGAGTGCGTTTTTTATCTGTGTGGCCATTATTCCCGGAATTTGACAATCTTTCGGTATTGAGATGGGCCCTTTAGGGGGTGAAAGGGGTAAAGCTGGCACTGAACCGCTCTGCCAGGATATTGGCACTATCTTTGGGATCAGTATATTTAACGCCATTCTGTTGTAGCTCATAGCAGATCTGAGCATTGCCATTTAGATTCTTGACATAGCTATAGAATGCCTTGTGGTTGTCTTTGGAATCTTTGGCAATTTTATTTTTATAACTAGCTTTGGAGTATTTTATGAGGGTTCTCAGCTTAGGCTGGTAAGGGAGTTTTTTGCATCGTGGGATTTTCCATTTTTCTGCAACAGTTTCTTCTTTTTGTTGTAAAGTTTGTTTATGGCAGGGGACCACCAGATTGGCTTTCTTTTTTTGGAGGAGAACGTCTTGGTTCTATTTGGGATGGCACGATTCATGCATGAGTGGATGTGCTCGTACAGTGCCTTAATGTAGGATTCAGCAGTTGAGCTTTCAGTTTCCATCTGCATGGGTGTCATGAAGTTTGTCACTTCTGACTTGAGTAGCATGAAGATGGCTTTGGAGAAGTTTTTTACGGAGGTTTCCTTACTGGGGGGTGGGGGAGGGATGTGGATGTCAAGGGTGATTAGCTTATGGTCAGACCTGACCAATGAGGGGGTGACCATAGATGTGGAGCATCAATTTCCCATGCTGGTAATGACCAGGTCTAGGATATTGGAGCCCCTGGTGGGACTATGGATTAGTTGATCCAGGCATTGGAATTTATGAATTCCAAGAACCGTTGGGCAAAGTTGTTGGTACACAAGTAGTTTTCCCAGTTAATGGCAGGGTAGTTGAAATTACCCAGTATTAGGGTGTTTGGTTGTATCTTAATATTTTCCAGTATGTTTAGAAAGGTGTAGTGAGAATCTCGGGGCATGGTGGGGGATCTGTAGCAAGCTACAATTTGGATTGCAGTCTTACCTAGTGTTTGTTGCACCTAGAGAATTTCAGACGCATTGTGTTGGGCAACTAGCTTGCAGGTGTGAATATCCTTGGTGAATATGGACACTCCTCCACCTTTAGTGTTTTGGTCCTGGTTCGGTGGGCGAAATGTGTGGTAAGAGTTGTAGCCTGGTATTGCAGGGGTGCTTTCTAGAGCCTTGAAACAAGTCTCAGTTACTGCACAGATATCGATGTTCTCCATTTTTAGGAGTGCCTTAAGAGAGTGCATTTTGAGGTTTAGACTTCTTGCATTGAGTACTATTACCTTTAGATTTTGCATGCTTGTACCTGTTACGGTGGTGGTTTTGTCCTTTGACCTTTGCTTAAAAGAGACACTATAGGGGTGGCAAGAGCCTTAGCCAGTAACCTGAATCCCCAGGGGTGAAAGGTGCAGACCATCTCTGGCAAACAATCGTGATCTGTCAATCATGTCACCCCAGGCAGACAGATACTGGATCCCCTTTGAATGACACCAGAAGCTTAGCCGAGTACATTTCTGCAGACTACACTAGTCCTGCACGGCCTGCTGCCAGCTTCCTGGATCACAAATTCACCTCATTTGCATAGTTTTCACCTGCAAATGGGGTAATTTGCATACAGGAGCTATATCTATGCAGGAATAGTGCAAGAGTGCTCGTGCACATCCCAGGAGCTTATTCCTGGATCGCACAGCAGCCATATTGCCTCCAGCAGCCCCTGCACTATTCCTGCACACCGTGCAGATCTTGCTGAATCCTGGGAAACAGTTTTACATACAGCCCATTCTCACTCTGTCATACACACATACACAGTCTCTTCTGTTTACACACACACACACACACACACACACACACACACACACACACACACACACACACACACACACACACACACACACTCTGCTTTCATGCATGCATTCATGGATACATGCAGACAGAAGCAAACACATACTTTTCTGTTTCACTCAATCGATCTCTCTCTCTCTCTCTCTCTCTCTCTCTCTACCTCTCATACAGGCATACACTCTCACACACTCTTTATTTTAATTTTTTCTGTTTTTATTTTACACTCAGTAAACAGCAAAAGCGCTGCTAAGTGAGTTTAAAATAATGGCTCGAACGCTCTCACTTTCACTGACATCCACACATACATAAACACAGTCAGAAATGCGCACACGCTCACACACACACACACACACACACACACACACACACACACACACACACACACACACACACACACACACACACACACACACAGCTTTTTTAGTTGTCTTCTTTTGTATATTTTACACTTGCTAAACAGCAAAAGCGCTACTTAGTGATGGTGAAATAATGGTGGCCATTCTGTTTTCTCAGTCTGAGCTCCATCGTGGCTTGATATGCTATCGTTAAGTGGCAGACTTGTTTTTCTTTGTGGGCATTACTTGTATATTCATTCTCCAATGAGGGTACAGATGTACAGTTTGCCCATTGTCTAAAATCACTTAATGCATGTTGATGCACAACCTGTTATTCTTATGGCTTTCAGATGTCTAGAGTTTCACAAAATGCCCAGACTTTTGCCTCATATTAATGGTGTCAAAAAATTGTGGTCACTGGTGATTGAAGTCACTAAACAATGTCAGACATTTGAGTTTCAAATGCCATATCCTTCAGAAAATGTATGCTAATGCAAAAACTGTTATTCTAACAATGTTCTAAGTTTATTAGTGCAACAGTTAAAATCTGTCCCTATATTTAGACCTTTGTTACCCCCCCCCCCATTAATTTTGGCTCTGTATAGATTTCTTATGCTAAGAGGCTGAGATGTATAGTTTTTCTGCTAACATTCTAAGTGAATTATTTATTTCATTTATTTATTTATCCTTTGTTGACGGGATTAATTCCACTAGGCTAGTAGCCTCTTTTCATGGGAGACCTGAAGTGGTATTTATAATATTTAAAAATTTTCCCTGATTTTAGGTCTTTACTCAACATTATTTTTGGCTTTGTCCATGACTATTGAGCAAAGAATTTTATGTATTGTTTTGTTTTTACTGTTCTCAACACTTGAGGTTGGACAGAAATTTTGAATGTGGATTATTGGGTAGACTTGTAATGGTCTACAGACTGATTGGACTGACTGGCCATTCCTTACCTATGATCCTACACACCCAAACATGCACACACAGATGTGTGTGTGTGTGTGTGTGTGTGTGTGTGTGTGTGTGTGTGTGTGTGTGTGTGTGTGTGTGTGTGTGTGTGTGTATGTTTAGCATCTTAAGACTGAGATGCACTAATTTTATTTATTTATTATTTCACTGGTCTGTAGACCCTTTTTATGCACAACCCAATCACATGGGCAGTACAAATTAATGATTCATAGCTTCGTAGGTGGTATTTATGTCGCAGGCCAGGTTAAGGTCTCTGTAGCAGGTGACCCTTGTCCCATTTAACTTGAGACTCTGCAGCATTTCCATTAGATTTGGATCTGAGATTGCTCTGTAGGCCAGGTACAAGTGTCCTCTGAGTAGTCCATATGCTGCTGAGTACAGTGACAGTGACTTCAGTCTGTCAATCTATGATGTGCTGGAGACCCTGACTTTTCTTGGTTAGAAATCTCTGAGGTCTCTCAGGTTGATGCAGGTGCCTGGTAAGGTACATACCAAAGGGACCACTGTACTCAATTACTAGTCTGATGAGGGTCAAGTACGGGGGAGTTATGACCTGTTTTTGCTTTCGAGGAAATGTCGTTGCTATTGAGGTGCGCAATGTAGAATGCCTTCCTTATCACAATAGACACATGGTGGTCAAAGTTTTGGCTACAATCAACTTGCATTCCCAAGACTCTCACTACTGAATTGTTAGCACCCTAAATCCATGTTAAAATTGAAACAGTATAGATTACAACAGTTTTAATTTGCAAACAGTAAGGATTAAAATAAGAGTAGAAAGGTGATATAATTAGATATTTAAAAATGATACAAAATCATAGGATTGATACAGTCATTATTGTAATTAAACTTTGTTGCAGTACATAATAATATTAAGATATGGGAGGATTAGATAGTTGTAAGAGAGAGACAGGAAAGTAGCAGAGCAAGTGGAGAAGAATGTTAGACTTTAGGAGGGAAGAGATGGGAAACAGAGTGACTGGAGAGGAATGCTAGAGTGTAGGAGAGGGGAGATGGGAAACAGAGTGAGTGGAGAGGAATGCTAGGCTATAGAAGGAGAGAGATGGGAAACTAACAGAGCAAGTGGAGAGGGATGCTAGACTTTAGGAGGGAAGAAACTGGAAACTAACAGAGTGAGTGGAGAAGAATGCTAGGCTATAGGAGGAGAGAGATGGGAAACTAACGGAGCAAGTAGATAAGAATGCTAATATGTGTGAGAGTGTGGCTGAGATTACTTACCTGCATGAGAAAATGGTACAAATGAAGGATGAGTTAGTGATGGTAGATGGACGTGAGAGTGAAAGATACAAGATGTGAGATGTAGGTAGGAGAAAGGAGATGAAAGATACAAGAAAGTAGAGCTGTAAAGTTGAAGTGTGCATGTTATGCCCTTAGAGCAGAATTTGTAGATGACTGACAGTATGGTTCTGTGTTTTTGCTAGAAAATAACCTGTGTGCTGGGGAGATGGATAAAGTGGTAAGTGTACTTGCATGAGTGTGTGTGTGTGTGTGTGTGTGTGTGTGTGTATGTGTCTGTGTGTGTATACACAAAATTGTTGCTAATTAGAACTGCTAACACCAAAATAAACTTTATAATTTAAGGTGAATTACTAGGCTAGCTGCCCTTGTGGGCCATTTTAAGACTAGACGATTTCCCTTTTGATGCTTGAATTAACTTATTCCATTTGGTGACAGATTAGCCTTACTCATCCCATGACTGATAACTATACATCACTCCTAGTGAGAATGACTGGGATCATACTGTGGATAATTTGAGGGAACCCATGTTTGGGAAAAAGCATGTATGAACTTCCTCTACCCGTTATAGGAGACGGTTTTAGGATAAATATTGTTATTATCCAGCCATTGATCCAAGTTGCACTTGAATATGGACAGGGATTAGTTTTGTTTTACATGAATGGTGCAGTGTTATTTTCTATATACTTATACCACCAAACCATTCAGTTGATATGCAGAAGGGGCTTAGATTCCTGGGCTGAGTATTTTTGATGTCATTTGATTTTCTGATGTGCAGTGGGACCATCAGTACTGGGTCAGAGGATACCTTGTATGTAGGTTACTTCTTAGCAGTCTGTAAGATACCAAGCATAATTATAGGGCTTTGAGGTGGTGCATGTAGGACATATTGTTTATGCCTTGTATCCTTTCAGTAAGGTATCTCTCTGGGTGTTTCAGTTGTTGTATGTGTCTGGACAGATACATGCCAAAGGGGATATTATAGTCCAATGATTGTCCTAAAAAGGGCTGAGTACAGGGGAACAATGACGTCTCTAGTTCTAATCATAATCCCTTAAGCTGTGCAATATTGGAAGACTTTCTTATGATAGTGGACACTTGGTTGAAAGTTAGTTTGCTGTCCACATAAGTTCTCAAATCCCAAACAACTAAGTCAACTCTCAGGGTTGTATTGTCAGTGGGGTAGTTTCTTGGGGTAGATGACTTCACAAAGGATATGATGATGTACTTTTTGGCATGTAGTTTCAGTTCATGATTCTACCATCAATTATATGTTTGGAACAAATCCTACTGTAGAATGATTAAGTTATTTGTGGATTCAATAAATGCTCCTAGTTTGCAGTCATCTGCAAACTTAGTCAGCCAGACCCTTTTGGTGTTGGCTTTTACTTCAAAGAAGTAGATACTAAAGAGGAGATGTTCCAGCATCGAACCCTGTGGGACTCCGCTAGTGACTGGTCTCTTTGTGGAGGTAGCTTCCCCTATTTTGATTTCCTGCATCCTAGCTGTGAACTGGTTGTGAGTCCACCGGGTGACATAGGGGTTTATCTCCAGTTTATTTATCTTTTCTACTATGGCCAAGTGGGGGATTGTGCCAAAAACCTTGGCCAGTTTGAGGTATATGGTGTGTACTGTTTTTCCTTCATCCACTGCTTTGGTTACCTTTTCAAAGAAGTCCACCAGGTTGAGTAAGCATGACCTGCCCTTCATGAATCCAAACTAAGACAAATCCAGTGTTTAGAGGTTTCCTATGTTCTTATTGATTAGTTCCATGATAAGTCTTTCCATGGCTTTGCATATGAGGCTGGTCAGATGTATGGGTCTGTGATTATCCAGACAGTTACAGACTCAGGCATTAGGCCTGTGGAAGGTCCTCCCTTATGCAGGGGAATGACTGTAGCTGTTCTCCATTCCCTCTGTACAAAACCCATATGGAGAATAAGGTTGGAAGATCCTCCCTTATGCAGGGGAATGACTGTAGCTGTTCTCCATTCCTTTGGCACAAAACCCGTATGGAGGATAAGGTTGGAAGGTCCTCCCTTATGCAGGGGAATGACTGTAGCTGTTCTCCATTCCCTTGGTACACAATCTGTATGGAGGATAAGGTTTGTGATGCCTCACCACTGGCCCAGTAATCAAGGAGCCTCAGTCCTCACCACTAGCACCAGTGGGGAGAGTACATTGAGAGGATGACAAGTACACACACAGTAGAGTGCAATATCCCTTAAGAGCACACAGAGACCACAGTCAGTCTGGGGCTGATTTCTCTCTCTTTCTCCAGATCCACAGTAAGACACCCCACTGGCACAGCTATAGAGTTGAAATCTCAGCTGAGTGTTCAAGCCAAGACCTCCAACACCCTCTCTGTCCAAGTAGTGCTTCATGTCCCTGCCCAAGTAGCTGACACACACACTGTTTGAGATTTGATTTATACACAAACACACACCTGGGAAAGGCTGGGAAAGGTTTACTAGCTATGTCCCCTTCTACCCAGACTATTAAGTAGTTATTACTGCCACCAGGGAACTCTTTATCAGCTACTTTAAGGCCCTTAACAAAGGGTGTCCAATCTTACTGGGTAATGTTACTATTAATACAAATGGTAGTTTGACCAAGAGCAAGGCTATTTGGAGTGGCATACTCAGTGTCACTAAATAAATGCAAGTACTCTCAGAACTTAAATATGTCTCACAAATATTAACTACAATGAAAGGTTTAAATATATTTAATACTAAATAATAAAAAAACAAGAAAATACTCAGTAAATAATCACAGTTGCATCAGAGTTCAAAATCACAGGAAATGTTAAAAACCACATTCCAGGACAGTCTCAAATAAATAAAGACAACATCTAAGCCATACTTTACTATATTCCTGACTGTATCTAAGAGAAATTACTGTACCCTAGTTAACTTAATTACAGAGCAAGCAGATGTGGTGAGTGGATGTTTTTGTCAGGCCGAAGACAAAATACAAAATGCTCAGTCCCTCTCAGAGAGTTTTTAAATTAATATTTCAAATATTACTGCTGAAGTAGCTTACAGGATGACATCACTTCTTGTCATCTGACTATCCCAGGTGAAAACCCCCACTGATGCAGCTGTTAGCATTTAGCAACTACCTGTGAAAATACATAAACAAATACTTGTCTTAGATCTATGACAAATGGTAGAAGTCGTAAAATAACTTACATTCCTCTGCATTTAAAGACATTACAAAAAACGTCTAGTTCTAGACATTATGTTTCCTGTTGCACTGAAACTGAAAGATAACATCTCTTTTGTTTATGACCCAGCTATAAAGTAACTCAACTGCAACCGTTCTGAAGTTTTGCAAGGTAATCTCCTATGTTTCAGTCTCCCCTGTTAAAATACATGCATCTAAACAGTTACAATGGTGCATATGCATTTCTGCTCAGTATTTTTCAAAATATCTCTTCAGCACACATCTGTACAATATGACATACAGTTCTAATACATCTGTAACACAAGCATCTTACATGAAGCATGTTGACATTAACAAATGACACATATCCATTTACAAAATTCCAGACAGCTGTGCTATCAGTATCTCCTTTTTTGTGACACTTCTATATAAATCATATAAATATTCACAAATGACATATAATTATTTACATAATTCCAGCTAGCTGGACTGGCAGTATCTCCTTTTGTTACATTTCTCTCCCCCCTGAAGTCTCAAGCTACTTTTTCAAATGAACCTTGAGAAATGTTGCTTGAGAGGGATGAGCCTGTCTGGAAATACCTTACCCCATTTCCCATCTTGAGATTCCAGCTGCCTTGGCATTGCTGATCTCAGTACAGTGCTGCGTTGTCCTATCATATGCCTGCAACCCTAGGCTCCACCATAGTAATTTGGGATTTTGCTGGCTGGCTCCCTGTAACCATAGATCCCCCTCAGACTCCTCCTGCCTTGTACTGCAAATACTTAGCACTAGGGCCTCCCTATCATGTTATGATTTCATCATGTTAACATGGTACAATTTATAACGCTGCATCCTGCCTATTAGTTCTACCAAGCAGTCAACATCACTGACCTTCCTTACCACTTTGAAGGATCGCTCCCAAGCTGCCTGCAGCTTGTTGTGTCTGACAGGAATGAGAACCATAACCTGCTGCCCTTCAGCATAGTCTCTAGAGCGAGCATTCCTGTCATGCCAGACCTTTTATTGTGGTAAGACTACTGCCAGGTTTTCCTGCACCAAGCCCATGAGTTCCCTGATCCTTGTCCTGAGATTTAGGACATATGCCACAACAGACTCCTAGTGGGATTTACACTCACCCTCCCAGTCATCATGAATCAGATATAGAGGTTCCTTTACCCTATGCCCATACAGGAACTCAAAGAGTGAAAAGCCTGTGGATTCCTGGGGCACCTCCCTGTAACCAAACAACAGATGGGGCAAATATTTGTCCCACTCCCTCTTAAACTGGTCTGCAAATGCCTGTGCCATGGTCTTTAGTGTAGAGTTTCTCTCAAACAGACCATTAGTCTGGGGGTGGTAGGGGGTGGTCTTTAGGTGCTTCACCCTACAGTGCTTCCACGGATAAGCCAACAGGTCTGACATGAAATTGGCACCTTTGTCATTTAGTATTTTGTTTGGGAAACCCACCCTGCTGAAAATCTCTAACAAAGCATTTGTCACCTTTTCTGCCTCAATGGAGGATAAGGCCACCGCTTCAAGGTATCTGGTAGCATAAGCTACTACCTCTAGGATATACTTTTTCCCTGTGGAACTTGGGGTTCTCAGAGGCCCCACAATATCTATAGCTACCTTCTGAAACAGCTCCTCATTCACAGGCAAAGACATCAAAGGAGCCTTGGCCTTATCTCCTGTCTTGCCTACCTTTTGGCACTGCTCACAAGTCCTGCAGTACCCTATTACATCTCTGGAAATCCCAGGCCAATAAAAGTTCTGCATAATCCATCTCTTGGAACACTTTATGCCCATATGACCTGCAAAGGGAATCTCATGGGCTATGGATAGAAGTGTCAGACAGTAAGCTCTGGGCACTAGCAACTGCTGTATTCCCTCATCCTCTAGCCCTGCCTCAGAGGTCCACACGCTATACAGTAAACCTATGTCACAGTATATAGATTCCCCTTTCCTTGAGAATCAGGTGCCTCACTAGCTACCTCCCTCAGGCCTTGTAATGTAGGGTCTGAGAGCTGAGCCTGTCTCAACTCTCTCTTTGTAACCCTTCCTAGCTCCCCTTCTACAGGAAGTCTGGTATTCTATGACAGTGGTGCCTCACTGTCACCCTGGGTGCTACTACTAAACTCTGCTCTTGCAGTCACTCTGTCCAAGGGTACACTAGTACCCACAAGCAGCTGTGGCTCACCTTTACTCTCACTGCTACAGGGTAGCTCCCTCTCTGAAGTAACCATGACACCAGTCCTGGCTTCGGGTTTGCAGTCTGTCTGGGTCCCCCCCCCCCCCAGGCTACCAGACTACACAGGCTTGTCTCAAAGCCTGACTACATGTACCTGTATGCACACAAGGTACTACATTATTAGAATCATTCCCTATCAGGATATCTTCAGGGATATCCTCAAACACACCTTCTTGCTTGCTTCCTTTTCCATCCTCACCAGTCAAGGTGAACCCTGGCCAAAGATATTTGGAATGGGGTCCCTCCTAAAGCTCTAACTAGAGTAGACTTCCCAAACAAGTAGTGTTGCTCTTTAACCATTGCAGGCTTCACAGTGGTGAGGTCAGAGGGTGTATCTGTCTTGGCAGTGGCCTCTTTTCCATGTACTAAGATAGGATATAACCTCTTGTCGTAGTTTGGTACCCTTGTTGTCTCCAGACAACTTACTGCTGGCATTCTGTCATTCCCACTTACTGACTGTCTCATCTTTTTTCTCCACCTTGTCTCCATGGACATGTATATGTTACATGGCCCTACTGGTTGCATTTAAAACATTTAACTCTTAGTCCTGGCAGTGTACCTGAACTAGAAGTTTCCCCTGCTACTGGTAGACTCTGTTAGGGTGGTTTAGGCTGCCCACCATGGGTTCCTGTAGACTCATGAGCAGCACTGGATATCCCTTTCCTGTGCAGTGATGCCCTGCTTGCTAGGTATAGGTTTCCATTTTCCCCCAACTTACCTGCTGTGTTAGATTTTCTGTCTGCTAACCAGATTCTCATGTCCTCAGGCAAAGTACTAAGGGATTGTTCCCTCAACAAAAGGTCTGCCAGCTCTTCAAAAGTAGTGACCTGACATCCACTCACCCACCTATGAAAATAAGTGCTTAGTTCAGTAATATATTCACACACATTGTTATCTGCCTTGTGTCTATGCTCATGAAACTTTTTCCTATAAATTCAGGTGTTAACTTAAAATATTCTAAAAGACAATTGTTAACAGTATTATAATTTAAGCAATCAGTATCAGACAATTTAGAAATAACAGTTACAGCTTTACCATGGAGTAAGGGTTCAGGAACCATACCCAGAGCCCTTGGTCAACATTATACTGTTTATATACCCTATCAAACATATGAATAAAACTGTCAAACTTTTACATGCCTTTTCAAACATATGAATAAAGCTGTCAAAATAATCACCCTCTGTAAATTGTGGAAGAAATTTACTGACCTTTGTTGCTTATAGGGTTCATAGGTTCATAGGTAGGTACTAGGCTATTGGCCCTGGGGCCTATACAAACCCAGCCATAAAGGTACCCTGGCTTTTGCCACCTAAGAAAATTATTTTCCTGTTCCACTGTCGAGCAGAGCCACAGAGGTGATCCCCGGGGTGAATTTCCTATTTCCCATCCAGTCATCAAGATTTTTAGGTCCCTAGAGCATGTAGCTCAGAGGGATTGGGATTTCTTTAAGTGGAGCATGTCCAGCAGCTCTGAGTTTGACATAGCTTTGTATGTTAGGCAGAGATCACCTCTGAGTAGGCGATATGCGACGGAGTAAAGTTGGAGTTTTTTGAGATGGTCTGCATAGGGCATCTGTTTGAGGCTGATAATCCTCTTTGTGAGGTATTTCTGTGGCCTTTCCAGTTGTTGTAGATGTCTTGTGAGGTACATACCAAAAGGGGTGTTGTACTCTATAATGGGTCTAATGAGTGATGAGTAGAGGGGAATAATGACCTCTTTTTTTCTAGATGAGAAACCTTTTGTGATGAGGTGTACCATGTAGAAGGATTTCCTGACTACTGTGGCAATGTGATTATCAAAGGAGAGACTACTGTCCACCTGTGTCCCAAGGTCTCTTATCACACTTTCGGTGTTAAGTATACTACCACCTATGTTGTAGTTCATGGGTACAGAGATTTTACCAAAGGGGATGACAATGTAATTTTTTGGCATTGAGCTTGAGGCCCTGGCTTTGACACCAGGCATCTGTCTCAGTGAGGCCCTTTTGAAGGATGTCCACATCATTAGGAGTTTCGATTATGGCTCCTAGTTTGCAGTCATCTGCGAACTTCATTAGCCAAAGACCTTCTGTGTTAGCCTGTACTTCAGAGAAGTAGATACCAAACAGGAGAGGACCCAGGACTGAACCCTGTGGTACTCCACTTGTCATTGTCACTGGTCTGAAGTTGGATTTGGAGTCTGCTGCTTTCACAGTGTGGGTTCTGTCAGTGAGCCAGTTGGTAACCCATCTTGTGACATAGGGATTTATACCTAGTTTAGTAAGTTTATCTATAATTCCAGAGTGGGGGATGCTGTTGAAAGCCTTGGCAAGATCTAGATAGGCTGCGTGAACCACCTTATCCTTGTCTATGGCTTTGGTGACTGCTTCAAAGAAGTCTGCCAGGTTTTGGAGACATGATCTGCCTGTTACAATCCCGAACTGGGTGGGGTCCAGAGTTTGGAGTTTACCATTGTCTTTGTTTATAAGTTCCATGATGATATGTTGCATGGCCTTGCAGACCAGGCTCGTTAGGATAATGGGCTAGTTCCCAGCGTCCGTGGTGGCTTCCCCCATGTGGAGTGGGATAACCATCGCTGTGCGCCATTCAGCAGGCACAAAGCCTGAGGTAAGTCTATTATTGAACATGGTACTTAGGTGGGGTGCCAGTTCGTTCTGTAGTTCATGTAGAACGCTGCCTGGGATGTTGTCTGGTCCCATGGATGCTATGTTCTTGGCTTTGGAGAGTGTGGTTTTTACCTGTGCAGCCGTGATTACAGGAACTTTGCATTCTTCCGGTATAGAGATGGGCTCTTTAGGGGGTGAGAGGGGGGTAAATTTAGCACTGAACCTATCTGCCAGGATGTTGGCAATATCAGTTGGGTCTGTATATTTAGTGCCATTGTGCTGTAACTCAGAGCAGATCTGAGTGCTGCCATTGAGATTCTTGACATAGCTATAGAATGCTTTGTGGTTGCCTTTAGAATCAGTGGCGATTTTGTTTTCATAACTAGCTTTGGAGGATTTTATCAGGGATCACAGCTTCTTACTGAGGCTGACCAGGGAGCTCTTCTACTCATGGGATTTTACTCTCTTTTGCAACAGTTTCTTCCTTCTGTTGTACAGTTTGTCTATGGCAGGGGACCACCAGATTTTCTTCCTTTTTTTGGAGGATAGCATCTTGGTTCTGTTTGGGATAGCACAATCCATGCACTCATGTAAGTGCTTATAAAGTGCAACTGTGTAGGATTCAATAGTTGTAACTGTATTGTCCATCTGCATGGGTGTCATGAAGTTCACCACTTTTGTCTTAAGAAGCATGAAGTTGGCTTTGGAGAAATATTTTACCATGGTTTCCTTAATGGGGGTTGGGGGCAGGATGTGGATATCTAGGGTAATTAGCTTATGGTCAGATCGGACCAATGAGACGATGACTTCAGGTTTGGAACACCGGTCACTCATGTTGGTAATGACTAGATCTAGGATATTGTTGCCCATGGTGGGGGTGTGGATAATTTGATCCAGGGCACTGGAGTTTATGAATTCCAGAAAGCGTTGAGTGAAGGAGTTGGTACATGAGTAGTTTTCCCAGTTAATGGTGGGGTAGTTGAAATTGCTCATTATTAGGGTGTTTGGTTGAATCCTAATATTTTCCAGTACATCAAGAAAAGAGCAGTGGGAATCCTGGGGCATGGTAGGTGATCTGCAGCAAGCTACAATTTGTATTGCAGTTTTGCCCAGAGTTAGTTGCACTTGGATAACCTTGGTTGCATTATGCTGAGCAACTAGCCTGGAGGAGTGGATATCCTTAATGAATACGGACACACCTCCGCCTTTGGTGTTCCGGTCCAGGTTACATGGCTGAAAAGTGTGGTATGAGTTATAGCCTGATAGTGCAGGGGTGATCTCTGGAGCCTTGAACCAGGTCTCAGTCACTGCACAGATATCAATGTTCTCCATTTTAAGGAGTGCCTCGAGTGAGTGCATTTTGAGATTTAGACTTCTAATATTGAGTAGCATCACCCTCAGTTTTTGCTTGCCTGTTCTGTTTTTGTGGTGAATTTGTCATTTGAACCTTGCCTAAAAAAGGCACTATAGGGGCGGCAAGAACCTTAGCCAGTATCCGGAATCCCAGGGGTGACAGGTGCAGGCCATCTCTGGCAAAGCATTGTGGTCTGTTGACCATGTCATCCCAGGCAGACAGATACTGGATCCCTTTAGAATGGCACCAGAAGCTTAGCCAATTGTTGAAGTCAATCATTTTGTCCTTGTACTGCGGCATCATTCTGGGTTATGGCAGAATGCTATTCAGGGCTAGGGTCATACCTGCCTGGGCTACAAGATTGGAGAGCTCTTCCATGTCTCTTCACGTAGTCCAGGGAGGTACATCTCAGGTCATTCACACCAACATGGACAATGACATAGTCATATTTGTACTTGTTGTGCAGTGACCTGAGTGAGTGAGTTATGTGCCAGATCCTGGCACTCAACAAGCAGCTGACAGTAACCTTCTCCTTGTTTAGCCTGGTGAGTGAGACATCAGTGTGCCTGACTATAGAGTCACCTATGACTAGTGTGTTGGGTATGTTGTTTTGCCATATTGGCTGTGGTTGAGTGGCACACTGAGTCTGTGGGCTATGTGTAATTTTGGTTGTGTTGGGGGGTGGAAGTTGCTTGCATTTCTTCTTTGGAGGTCTCTGTTGCTTGAGCAGATTATTATTGAGAGCCTCCGCGAATGTTTTTGTGTTTCTATGTGTGGATTTTGGTGGTGTAGATTTAGTGAGACTATGTGATGAGTGTGGTGTGGTGCAAGTGTTTACCTTCTCCTCTTGACTGTCAAGTTCAGTCTTGATTGGAGAGAGCTTTACCTCCAGTTTGGCTAGATAAGTGCATCTCTCACATGTTGTAGTGTTGGGTGGTAGGAGGAGAGGGTTGTCTGTGTACATGAGGCAATTTCTACATTGCCCCAAGATGCCAAGATTCATCAGATAGACAGGAGAGAACACTGGGAGCTGACCCTTGGACATGCCTGAATAAAAAACTATTTTCCTCTAGATAAGTGAGAAAAGTGAGTACAAGAGCTGTTTTTCTCTAAGCAAGTGAGGAAAGTAAGTACCAAAACTATTTTCCTCTAGGTAATGAGGAAGGTTGAGTGTTGTAGTAATTAGTAGGTTATTTATTGCTTACAAGTTCTGAACAAGTGCTGATCACGAATAAGCAAATTCAAGTGCTAAAACAAGAATCTGTATCTGGACTAAACTAGTTACAGGAAATGGGGGGAAAAAAGTGCAAATGCGGGCGTTTAAATAAGAAAGTTGAGAGAGATGGAAAGACTGCCCAAACGGCCAATAACTACAATTTCTGGGCCAGAACCACTCCTTATGTGGCAGATAGGTTACCTAGTGCTTACCAATCCCACTGATAAGCTAGAAGGTTTCCCTCCAACACAGAAAGCTTGGGGGGGGGGCTCAGAAGCTTACATACAGTCCTGGATGCAGTAAATCTGAATCTGGACTACAGTAGTTACAGGTAAGGTATATATATATATATATATATATATATATATATATATATATATATATATATATATATATATATATATAAAGAAAAGTAGCTAAAACAGCAGTAAAAACAATTCAAATGCAGTGCAAGATAGCACACTTGAGTATGTAGCAATGTTAGACCAAACAGTTTAAAAAAATGCAATTAAATAAAAAATGACTAAAGACAAGTGCAGAAGGAGTCTGTTAGGTAGAATGAGGTAAAGAGATGAGACTGGGGGGAGTGTCCCAGATCAAATCTACAGTGGGAGTGGGCAACTGCAAAAGCCTTCAAATTTAAACAACACAGGAATAGGGAGGGTGGGTATAGGTATGGGAAAACCAACACCTTCAGCAGAGATCTGAAAAACTATACAGTGAAGCAGAAACAACAGTGCACAACTCTGAAGTCAGCCAGCAATGATATAAAATTAGTCAAACAACAATTACCAGTACACAACTCTGAAGTGCCAGAAAAATATACTCAGCTCTGTATATCTCCAGATAGTTTGAAGAGCACTTTGTCAGGACACAGGAAGTCTCCAGCAATGATTTGGTTATTATCTTCAGCGTTACCTCTATGACCCTGGCAAAGAGTCAACATCTCCTTCTCATGTTGCCACTGCCTCTCAGTCTCCTCATTTTCCAAACATCTCAGCTTCTCATTCTCTTCAGCCTCCAAATGTTTCAGTTTCTCTGCTGATTTTATTTCCAAATGTTTGGCCTCCAGTTCAAGTCTCTTTAACTCCAGATGGATTTTTAAGTCATCTGTGGAAAGGTTGAAGAGTCCATTTTCTGAGAGATGTACATCTTCCAGGCCAGTCTGATTGTCCCTCGGGTTGCTGGTCTGTGATGCAGCTGTGACTAAGGCTGCAACCATCTCTGCTTTAGTCAGGTTGGCATGCACCAGTCCTTTGTCTTGCCACATCTCAGCCAACTGGCTCCTTGTCGACTTGCCATACTCGCCTGCTTACATCCTTGCCTGCTCTCTCTAACTAAGCTAACAAAAGTAAAACAATTGTGATATAAAACTCTGAATGCTTACTGTGTGGCTGACCGAGTGCAAACATCTTCAGCGACCACTGTTTACAGGCTACAGCAATTCAATATCCACTTCACTATATCCAATATGTGGATATCCCACCACTGCCAACCAATATATGTGATGTGGATATCCCACCACTGCCACCAATATATGTGATGCCCCGCCACTGGCCAGATCAAGGAGCCTCAATCTTCACCACTAGCACCAGTGGGAGGATGACAAATACACACACAGTAGAGTGCAATTTCCCTTAAGAGCACACAGCCACCACAGTAAGCCAGGGGCTGGTTTCTCCCTCTTTCTCCAGATCCCCAATAAGACTACCCACTGGCACAGCTATAGAGTTGAGATCTCAGCTGAGTGGCCAAGCCAAGATCTCCAGCACCCTCTCTGTCCAAGCAGTGTTTCATGTCCCTGCCCAAGTAGCTGACGTACACACTCTTAGAGATTTCATTTATACATAAACACAGTTGCCAATATCCTGGCAGATCAATTCAGTACCAACTTCACCCCCTCTTACCTCCTAAAGGGCCCATCTCAATACCAAAAGATTGCCAAATTCTGGTAATAACAGCCACACAGGTAAAAACCACACTCTCCAAAGCTAAGAATACAGCATCCATGGGACCAGACGACATCCCGGGCTGTGTACTACATGAAATACAAAATGAACTGGCACCTCACCTAAGTGTCATATTTAATCATAGCCTCACCTCAGACTTTGTGCCCACTGAGTGGCACACAGCTACAGTTATCCCACTCCACAAGGAGGGATCCACCTTGGATCCTGGGAACTACCACCACATCAATCAGGCGAGCCTGATCTGCAAGGCCATGGAATGTATTATCATGGAACTTGTAAACAAAGACATTGGCAACCTTCAAACACTGGACCCCACCCAGTTTGGGGTCATGAAGGGCTGTTCTTGTCTCCTGAACCTGATTGACTTCTTTGAATCAGTCTCCAGAGCTGTGAACAAGGGTAAGGTGGTCCACACAGCCTATCTGGACCTTGCAAAGGCCTTTGACACCTCCCCCCACTCTGGAATCATAGATAAACTTACTAAGCTGGGCATTAATCCCTACGTCACTTGATGGGTTGCTAACTGGCTTACTGATAGAACCCACACTGTAAAAATAGCTGACTCCAAATGCAGCTCCAGATAAGTGACACATGGTGTACCTCAGGGTTCAGTCCTGGGACCGCTCTTGTTTGGCATCTACTTCTCTGAAGCACAGGCCAACACTAAGGGACTCTGGCTAACAAAGTTCGCAGATTACTGCAAACTGGGAACCATTATTGAATCCCCAAATTATGTGGATATTCTATAAAAGGGCCTTACAGAAACAGATGTTTGGTGCCAGAGCCATGGGCTCAAGCTCAATGCCAATAAATGTATAGTTATCCCTTATGGGAAAAAGCATATACCCATGAATTACCACATAGGTGGCAATACACTAAACACTGAAAGTGTGATAAGAGACTTAGAGACATAGGTGGACAGTGGTCTCACCTCTGATAACCACATCGCCACAAAAGTCAGGAAATCCGTCTATGTGGCACACGTCATCACTAAGGGCTTTTCATCCAGAAAAAAGGAGGCCATTGTCCCACTGTACTCATCCCTCATTAGACCCATTATAGAGTATAATGCCCCGTTTGGTATGTACCTCTCAAGACATCTGCAACAACTGGAAAGGCTGCAGAAATACCTCACTAAAAGAATCACAGGGGCTAAAGCAGATGCCTTATGCTGACCATCTAAAAAAACTCCAGCTATACTGTCACATATCGTCTACTCAGAGGCAATCTCTGCTTAACATACAAAGCCATGTCAAACCCAGAGCTGTTGGACATGCTAACTTAAAGAAATACCAATCCCTCAGAGCCACATGCTCCAGGGATCTAAACCTTGTCATCACAATGAACAAAACATACTGGAGGGATAGGTTCCTGACCAAGAGACTCCCCAGACTCTGAAATAGACTTCCCATACATGTCAAGCAGAGCGCCTCTTTGGCCCTCTTCAAAAGGAACCTTGATTATTAGATGGGTGATCAGAAATTCACCCCAGGGATCACATCAGTCATCCTGCTAGACAGGGGTCCAGGGAAGTAAATATTGTGTGAAGAAATAGCCAAGGAATTGTTATGGTTAGGCTTGTATAGGCGCTAGGACTGATCGCCTAGTAACAACCTATGAACCTATGAACAGACACACACACACACACACACACACACACACACACACACACACACACACACACACACACACACACACACACACACACACACACACACACAGAGGAAAGACTGGCACGAGTTTACTTACTATGCCCCCTTCTGTCCAGATTATTAGGTAGTTATTACTGCCACCAGCCAACTCTTTATCAACTACTTTAAGGCCCTTAACAAATGGTGTCCAATCTTACCGGGTAATGTTACTATTAATACAAATGGTAGTTTGACCAAGAGCAAGGCTATTAGGAGTGGCCTAGACAGTGTCACCAAATAAATGCAAGTACTCTCAGAACTTAAATATGTCTCACAAATATCAGCCACAATTGAAGGTTTAAATGTATTTAATAATAAACAATAAAAGAACAAGAAAATACTCAGTAAATAATCAAAGTTGCATCAGAGTTCAAAATCACAGGAAATATTAAAACAACATTGCAGGACAGTCTCAGATGAATAAAGAAAACATCTAAGCTATATTTCACTATATTCCTGACTGTATCTAAGATAAATTACTGTACCCTAGTTAACTTACTTACAGAGCAAGCAGATGTGGTGAGTCGATGTTCTTGTTAGGTCAAAGTCAAATACAAAATGCTTGGTCTCTTTTTCTCAGGGAGTTCTTAAATTAATATTTCAAATATTGCTGCTGGAGTAGCTTGCAGCATGACATCCTTTCTTATCATTTGACTATCCCAGGTGAAAACCCCCACTGATGTAGCTGTTAGCATTTATCATCTTCATCGTTTCATAGGTTCATAGGTAGGTACTAGGCTATTGGCCCTAGGGCCTATATAAGCCTAGCCAAAAGTACCCTGGCTTTCACCACCCAAGAAAATTATTTTCCTGTGCCACTGTCGAGCAGAGCCACAGAAGTGATCCCCAGGGTGAATTTCCTATCTCCCATCCAGTCATCAAGATTTTTCTTAAAGAGTGCTAATGAGGAGCTTTGTTTGATATAGATAGGTAGTTTGTTCCAGAGTATTTATTTTATTTATTTATTTATTTTATTTATTTTACATTTGTTTACCGGGCTAGTCCAACTGGATACATTTCCATTTTCAGCAGAGGCCCGGGGAGAAAAGCTCCACGTTGAAGTTAATACAAACAAAGTCTTTTACATAAAGAAAGTAATTAGCTAGTAAAATACATCAGAAATAAGGTTTATTCTAAATTCTAGTAATTAAAAAATATAAATAAGTAAGCACATTAACTCAAATTTCTTTACAGTACAAGATTGGAGAGATTATACTTTAGTAAAAACATTCAAGAAGAGTTTAATTAAAAAGTAAGTGTAAACCATAGAGAGAAGTATATACATTCATAACAGAGGCTAAATACCAAGAGAGAGGTAGAGAAAAAACTACTCAAGGGCAAAGAGTAGAAACAGGAGAGAGAAGAAGATTTAGAGAAAAGTAGTTAGTAGAATCATGAGATTAGTCAGGATTGATGCATGGGCATAGCCAGAGTGTTTTTAGATGTTGTTTGAGCTTTTGTTTAAAGAGGAAGGGTGATGAGATAGAAGTTAGAGTGGCTGGTAGACGATTCCAGTATTTACCTATAGTGTTGGCGAAAAGTGAATCACCTGCTATGTTATTGGACTTACTTAACTTGACCAGAAGTTTATTAGAGGAGCGTAAAGAATTTAGGTTAGAATAAGGAGAAATAAGGTCAGACAGTATAGGAGTATTTTTAGGTTGGTAAATTCTGTGAACAAAAGTAAGTTGGGAGAGTAATAGTGTATTTTCTAGTTCAAGCCAGTGTAGTTGTTGTAGATTGTGACAGTGGTGAGTTCGAAATGGGTTTCGGTGGCAAATCTAGCAATGCTATAGTATGCATTTGCTAGTTTAGTAAGGTTATTTTTCTTTAGGTTTGTGTATATGGATGAGGCATAAAGAAGAGTAGAAATAAGATGAGAGTGTGCAAGTGTGATTTTTGCTTGTGGAGTTAAGAAGGTTTTAATTCTATATAAGGAGCCAAGCTTTCTATTAACAGTTTTAATAGTGTTATTAATATGATTATCAAAAGTGAGGTTATTGTCAATTAAAAATACCCAATAGCTTAGTGGTAGAGTCAGGGGCTATGTGTGTGCCATTGTTGGATGTAATTGTGAAGTCTAAGAGGGGAGACTTAATATTAGGCCTGAAGAGTAGGAGTTTGGTTTTTTTAGCATTCAAAAGGAGACAGCGTTTCAAGAACCATGCCTCAACTGTGCTAAATACATTCTGTGTGAGGGTTAGTAGTTCAAGGGAGGAGTTTGCAGAGCATATGAGTGTGGAGTCGTCTGCATATTGAATACAAGTAGCTTGAGGTATTGCTGCATGTAAGTCATTTATGAATAAAGAGAAGAGGAGAGGTCCTAGGATGGACCCCTGTGGTACTCCAAGAGAGACTGGCAGAAGGGATGAAAGAGTATTATCCCAGAGAACTGCCTGTTGCCTGTTATTAAGGTAGGAAGTGAACCATTGAATAGCTTTGGTATCTAGAGAGAGGGATTCAATGGTTTCTATGAGCATATTATGGTTTACCATGTCAAAGGCTTTTGACAGGTCTATAAAGAGTGCAGATGACAGAATATTATTATTGCGGTTTCTGTTTATACACTCAGTAAAAGATAGGAGAGCTGTTGTAGTATTATGAAATGGCCTAAAGCCATGTTGACAGTTGGCTAGTAGGTTATATTGAGTAAGGTGGTGCATTAGCTGATGATGAATACATTTCTCCATGATTTTTGCTAAGGGAGATAAGAGTGCAATAGGTCTATAGTTAGAATAGTCATTTGAGCTACCACCTTTGTGTAAAGGAATTATGTGGGAAATTTTCCAGATAACAGGTATGGTACCCTCACTGATGGTTCTATTAATAATGAGAGATATGGGATAGGCAACTTCTTCAGCTGCTTTTTGAAGGTATTCAGATGGTAACTGATCAGCAGAAGGGGTACAAGGTTTGAGTTTTTGGATGAGTTTAAGGATGTAAGAAGTAGAGATTGGTTGTAGTTGGAATATAGGGAGATTAGTAGATGTGCCAGTATAAATATTTGCTTTGTCTATAGTAAGATGACTAGCTAGTGAATTAATGGTGTCTGTGAAAAAGGAGTTAAAGGTATTGGCAGTTTGATGTGTGGTATTCTTTTCGGTCCCAGAAGGTGAAGGTGTAGTAGAATGGCCTGGGTGTAGGAGTGAATTTAGGGTTGACCAGAACCTTTTGGGGTTGTTATGATGAGTTTGGTGTAGTTTACAATAATAGTTCTTTTTATCTGTAAGAACAGCTTTTTTAGTGCTATTTCTTAACTGTCTAAAGGCTTGTTGGTCTGAGGTTGTTTTTGTACATCTCCATTTAGCCCAAGCTTTGTTCCTAAGTAATATTTTCTGTTTTGTCTCTTTGGACAGCCAGGGGGCAAGTTTAGATTTAATTCTGATAGATTGTTTTGGAGCATGTTGGTCGACTATCGATAGGAATTTGGTATTGAAATATGTGACGGCATCTTCCAGTGTTAGGGTTTTTAGAAGATCCCATTTACAGGCTTTTAATTCATTTTTGAATGATAATAGGTTGAAGTGTTTCTTGTTACGTAAAACCCTGTAGGTAGGAATGTGATTAATGTCACTCTTTTGTCTTATGATGTAAGTTAAGGAATGATCACTTACATCATCAGGCAAAGTTCCTGTTGTATATGTTTGTTGCTGTTTGTTAATAAGAATCCAATCTAAAATACTTTCTTTGTTATTGGGTTTATTAATTCTTGTGGGATTAGAGATTAGCTGAGTAAAGCCATGTAGATTAATGTGAGATGAAGAATTCTTTGTATTAGTAGAGGACCAATCACAGTTAAAGTCTCCTAAAATTATAGTTTCTTGTGGGTAGGAAGAGGATATCCAACTTAAGATATTCTCAGTTGTAGTGTAATTATTGCCAGGGGGTAGGTAGATACAGATGATATAAATAGATTTTTTAGGGTTAAGTTGTAGTTTAGAGGTAAGGATCTCAGCTTTAACATCTTTTGGAGGGTCAGAGGGTTGATGCAGCTGTAACAGAGGTTTGCAAATGGGGACATCCCTGACGGTCACCTAGCAGGGGATGCCGGATACACACTTGAGCCGTGGCTGATGACACCCATCAGAAATGCACACACACCCGAACAAGAACTCCATAATGAGGCACACGCACAGACCAGAATTATAGTAGAGCCTGTGTTTGGGATGCTCAAGTCATGGTTCCGGTGCCTGGACACATCTGGTAGAGCCTTACAGTACTCACCAGCTACATGTACTCAAATTGTCCTTGTATGTGCCATGCTACACAATATGATCCTGTGGAAACAGCTACAGCAGGAACAGCACAGGGCAGGGCCACACAGCCCCCCACCATTGCCAAGGCTTGCACAGGCACAGAGTGACTCAGAGGAGGAACAACCTGAGCCTGCCCCAGTAGGCAGAAGAAGGCATGCCCAGTATGCCCTGGCCTTGGCAAAGAGGCAATGCATAGCACATACACTGACACAGGAGGGACCAAGAGAATAACACGTCTCTCTATCTCTCACATACAGTAAAGGGGATGCCAAACATTACACTACCTGTGCCTAACCATGTGTAGGGAGTGTACTATGTGCATCCGACATAGGCAGCCCTGCAGCACCACCCTCAACACTGGGACACCCACAAAGTAAATGACCCCACACATACCAGTCAGGGGGGATCACATACCAAACAACAGTCACAGCCAGCAGGACAGGTATAGACAAACAAAAACAAAGGTTGTGCTATGGCCTCTGAATGAGGCCTATGGGTAACCTCTTCCCAGGCCTACACAGACAGACTACGGCAGGTCAGGCAGTGGGATGTCAGTTCTGAAGGGTAGGAAGTCAGAAACTAATATGTAGGTAAATAAAAGCTAAGATCTGTAGTACACTGGTATGCCTCTAGTCAGCATGATAGGTAAGACTACAGACTGAAATGGAGTACCTGACATACCAGTACAGTCCTAGCAAATGTGAACAAGTGTCTGGAGTGGCCCCCCCATCTGATGTAGAAATGTAGTCACAGTCAGGTGTGCCCCCCAATCCTGTGTATAAATGTAGAAATAGTCAGGTGTTCTCCCCATCCTATGTAGAAATGTAGTAACAGTCAGGTGTGCCCCCCAATTCTGTATAAAAATGTAGAAATAGTCAGGTGTGCCCCCCATCCTACATATAAATTTAGTAACAGTCAGATGTGCCCCCCCAATCCTGTGTAGAAACATAGAAATAGTTAGGGGTGCCCCCCATCCTACATAGAAATGTAGTAACAGTCAGGTGTGCCTCCCCCATCCTATGCCAAAATGTAGTAACAGTCCATGCCAAATGATCGATGGATACCCTGCAGAGACAGCATGCTACCTGTGGGTGTACAACACAAAGGTCAGCACTGCAGTACAAACTACCTGGACTCGATCCACACATTCAATAGAGATGGCCATACTGGGCATGCCCACACACTTAGAGAAATGAAAGCAATGTCAGTCAGCAACATACTGAAAGGTCATTCTGGGCCTGTTCATGTACTTAAACACATGAAGGCCATGTCTGAAAACACCAGTGGCCAGACATATCTGGCAGCCGCAGATGTTAGTGCAGACACTCCTCAGTATGCACCACTTATGCTTTGCACACACAGTGGATAGGAATACAGGCATATATATAAGGACAACACACTATAATAAGCCAAAGGTAGACATACATAGATGTGTGGAAGAGGGTGACTGTGACAAGGAGCGATCCCGGCCTGTCCCACCCAGCACACAGCCAAAGGGCCACAACCACATGAGGGTCAGATGTCACTCACTGCAGATACTAGCCACTGGTATCTGTCAGCATTACAGAGTATGTGGTGCATGTGCCAGCTGTGCAACATGACTGTTCGAGGAAGTAGTCATCTAGCAGCTGTATCCATGTACCTGTGAAATATGACCCAGGTTGTGCCCGCATGTGGTATGTCAACCCCTAGATGAATGGGTTATGGCCCATGCACACACACTGCCCTCCCCATAGCCCCACTATGACAAGCCTGCTGAGGTCATTCACTGTGAAATACACCTTTGAGAGAGTTGTATCCCAGTAATCTCTGTGGCATATCTCATAACTTGTGTAGTGTGATAAACTAGTTAGGTAGGAGTTCTAACCCCAGCCTTGGCAACTGTGTTTGCATGTGTGTCTGTTCAACTCTGTCTGTATAGAGAGCAATGTTTTTTAGGGTGGTCACACTCCCTACAATTGAAATGCTCTACTTTGGTAAGGCTGCTGATGTCATCCACATAGAAATACGTCCCTGCGAAGCCTGCTGAAGTCATCCACTGTGAAATACACCTTTGGGAGAGTTGTATCCCAATAACCTCCATGGTTCATCCCATAACTGCGTACTGCTGTAGTGTGATAAGCTTGTTAGGTAGGAGTTCTAATCCCAGCCTTGGCAACTGTGTGTGTCTGTTCGACTCTGTCTGTGTAGAGAACAATGTTTTTTAGGGTAGTCATACTACCTACAATTGAAATGCTCTTCTTTGGTAAGGTTGCTGATGTCATCCACCTAGAAATACATCCCTGGGAAGGTTGTATCCCAGTAATCTCAGTGGTGCATCCCCTAACTGTGTACTGATGTAGTGTCAAAAACTAGTTAGGTAGGAGCTCTAACCCCAGCTTTGGCAAATGTGTGTGTCAGTCTGTCCCTGTCTATGTCTAAAGCAGTGCATTTTAGGGTAGTCGCACCTCCTATAATTTAAATGCACTACTTTGGTAAGGCTGATGATGTCACCCACCTAGAAATACACCTCTGGGGAGGTTTTAGCCCAGTAATCTCCATAGCGTGTCCTATAACTGTGTACTGCTGTAGTATGATAAATTAGTTAGGTAGGTGTTTTAATCCCCTACTTGGCAAGTGTGTCTGTGTGTGTCTGTCTAACCCTGTCTGTGTAGAGAGCAATACTTTTTAGGGTAGTCACACTCCATACAATTCATATGTTCTACTTTGGCAAGGCTGCTGATATCATCCACCTAAAAATACACCTCTGGGAAAATTGTAGCCCAGTAATCTCTGTAGCGTGTGCCATACCTGCATACTGCTGTAGTGTGATATAGACCTCTGTTAGGGGTTCTAAACCCACACATGTTGGTTGTGGATGCTTTGTGTATGTGTTTCAATGTCTGTGTAGGGAGCAATGCATTTTAGGCTCGTCACACTCAGTACATGTCAAATGCCCTACTTTGGCAATCCTGCCAATGTCATTCATTGTGAAATACACCTTTGGGGAAGGAGCTCTCCGGTAATCCCCGTGGTGCATCCTATAACAGCTCCACGCTGTAGTGTGATATAGACCTCTGTTAGGGGTTCTATACCTACACTTGTTGGTTGTGGATGTTTTGTGTGTGTTTCATAGTCTGGGAGCAATGCATTTTAGGCTAGTCACACTCAATACATTTCAAATGGCCTACTTTGGAAATCCTGCTGATGTCATCCAATGTGATATGCAACATTGGAGAAGGTGTACTCCAGTAATCTCTGTGGTGCTTACTATAACTGCGTAGTACTGTAGAGTAATAAACTAGTTAGGTAGGGATTCAACTCCCAGACATGACAGGTGTGTGTGTGACACCTGGGCCCTATGTGGAGTGGGTTTTGCATATTTCTTATATGGTGGCCCTTGTATATATCACAATGTCCACCTACAGGGATAACAGAGGTGAAATGGGTGCAAATCCATTCCCATACATGACATAAAAGCCAGGCAATCACAGTTTATTTTATTTTACATTTGTTTACCGGGAAAATCCGACTTGGAACAAAGCCAATTTTCAGTGGAGGTCCCGGGAGAAATGCTCCAGATGCATGTCTTTGAATTGTGGGAGGAAACTGGAGCACCCAGAGGAAACCCACATGAATGCAGGGAGGACATGCAGATGCCACACAGAAGGCACCCCAGGTGAGAATTGAACCGGAGAGCCTCTTGCTGTGAGGCGACAACGCTACTGCTGCAGCACTGCGCCATCCCAGTGCACAGTTGGCAATGCCAGTATTACCCAGAGCACACTCTCAACCCATATTTCATGTACACACACACACACACACACACACACACACACACACACACACACACACACACACACACACACACACACACACACACACACGTATGCTTAGGCAACAGCCAGTATGTGGGTAGTACACTGCATACTGGCCACTGATAACAACTATGGAGTGATTGCAATGAGCTACAGAGGGTATGGCACCCTGTCCATCTGTGCAATAGACACATACATGCAGACAGTGCACCTTCCCCATGTGCGTACTGGATACCTGCAACACCTGTGGTGATATTACATGTGACTCACAAAGGACATACCATGCCTAAAACATGCCCTGTATGGACAGATGCCACTGACACCAGGGAATGCCGTTAGCATGCTATCAATGTAGGTGCAGGGTAAACCTGCTGTCCATTACCAGTTGCCACCACAGGTGGCCAAGACTGGCACATCTGATGGTAGTCTGTGTACACAATGGGCCAGACGCCCCAAGTACAGTTCCACATGTCAGTGTATATGCATGTGGGAGGTGTACACATCCCAGACACTGTCCATGCCATAGACTAAGGAACACATACACGGCAAGTGATGCACAGCATTGGCCACACACAATAGTCACCCAGGTGACTGGATGGGGATACAGTGCCCACTTGTGTGGGCAAATGCAGAAGCTACAGCCCTGAGCCACAATGCTGACCATTGTCATGTGGCCTGATGCCAAGGTATACCCATTACTTAGCCTTGTATAGCCATCTGGCACAGTAGACCACCACACTCCCGTGCAGAAATGCGCCCATGCGTGTCAGTACTGGCACCCTGTGTGTGGGTGTGTGTGTTGTATGATGCGGATGATTACATCCACACTCACTACAACCCCCATTGGCATACTGAAACATGCTATCTGATGTCAGACACCTCCCCATACCCTTTGCCTATATCACCTCTGTATGACCCCTGTGGTGCATGTGATACCTTCGCAGTAATGTGTTGTGGCAATCTCACTAGTGATGGGTTGTATTCCTGGCTCTGCCAAGTGTGTCAATGTGTGTGTGTGTGTCCCTGTGAGAATGTGGCTGTGTTGATGCTGGCACCTGTTCATGCGGACAGGCATGTGTACTACACCTACCATATAGCTACCATATCCCTGTTACAGATGTCATTCACCATCACATATACATTCTGAGGGCTCCCCAACATGTAACCTATGTGGTGCATCCAATAACTGCATAGAAATGTGACAGCACTACATAGTTGTCAGGGGTTTGATACCCTGTGCTGGTAGGTGTGTGACACAAACATGCTTCAGTTTTACTCTCCCACCCCTCCCTGACTTGTCTTTGTCTCTGTCTGCCTCTCTCACTCCCTCTCTGGTGGATGTGGAGACCTACACCTGCTTAGGAAGCAGCATGTGTATGTTAAGTGATGCTCATGATCAGCTGATGGTCTCTGCACGAATTGCAGCCCTCCCCTAGCTGATTGCATGTGGAGCAGCTGTGGTAACATTCCCGTAGCCAGTTACATGGAAACACACTCCAATATCTAGGAACATCATGTTGTTGTTGGCCCTTTTCATTCACTGTGAGCAGGAACTAGATCTGTTGTTTGGCAAACAGCATCTCACATAGATTGGGGATTTACCTCTAACAACATACACTGTGGAAACAGGGAAACACACAGGAGGGGGATGTACCTGACCTGACTACAGACTGTAAGTGCTGTTATATTGCATTGGGAGTAATGTTGGTTTAACAGTGTGTGTGTGGAGATATGGCTGTCCTACATGTTTTAATACCTGCCATGTCAGTTCTATGTTTATGAGGAATCCCCATCTGTAGGATCATCTGCAGACTGGGCAGTGTTGTGTGCCTTTGCTTTTATGTGTTACCCACAGAGTATATATCTGTGAACTGCAGAAGGTAATGTGAGGATTGCAGTCTGTAGATGGTGAAAGCTGTGACAGTTACTGACCTCATATCCCTCATAGGACATATGTTGCAACAAACCCTGTTACAACGGTAAATGTATGAGGGTATCACAGCAACATGTAAATATTGGCCCTGTGAATGTGCTTCCAGCCACAGCTCTGTCAACCTTTGTACATATGTCATGCAGTAAGAGGTGCATATGTGCTGTACACTATCATTAGTGTCATCAATATCTGATAACAAGCCAGTGAGATATCAGACTGCTAAACATGTTATGTACAGTAGGGGTTATATTTGATGACATACCCTGGACATTCTGAGGTTGTATGTACAGTACTGAGGTCTGTGTACATATGGTGAATGCTGACAGCATGTGTATTGTTAATATGTACCTTGGTCTGTGTACAGACTGTGGTAGATGTCATCGTCCTAGGTCCCATCCTATCTGATGTTACATGCTGCTCCACTGTATGTTACCATATTGGCTTACATGTTTGTAGGGCCATACACACACATGTTCCATACCACAAACGGGCATCAGACCACACTGTGTAGTGGCCCAGTATATGTAGGGTTAGTGTGTGAGTGGCTCATATGAGGATGGTGTTGAACAGATAGTCCATATACTGTAATATTATGCTAACTTACCATATGTGGCTGTGGCTGCGTTCACATTGGTTGTGGTTATGCACTTTCACACAGGTGTATCTTAACCTGTGCTGTGACATGCCTGTGGAGCCTGCTATATATGCAGGTACATGTGCATTCCCCCATAAAAGATGTAGGCAAGTGTTGAGCCAGCCTGCCTGTAGCCTGCACAGTGCTTTGTTACGTGTCTAGCAGCTTAGTGTACTTACCCAGCGAGATGTCATGTCCAGATACTTTCCAGATGTACTGCTGCCGAGCCTCCCTTAACAGTCATGCATGTCAGACAGAGTGGTGGGATGCTGTACAGATCTATGTCAATATCTAGAGGGTAGTATGTGGCCATGGCACCTCTGTACCAGCTGTTATTATGTGTCAGGACAGACAGAGGTGTGTGAATGCATAACCTATGGGGGCAAATGTATACCAATTGTTATGTGTTATACCCATCTACATGGCTGTTAACATCCATATTATCAGGCTTGGTCCACATGTTCTGCACTAAGGGGTTCTGTATATACCTCTGGACTGTACAGAGTGTGTCAGAATGTCCACATCTATTGGCCAATATCTCTGCTGTAGTCCACAGGAGCATTACGTGCTTGCAGCGGTACTGTACTTTGATGTCCTTAGAATGTCTGTCAGTAGCCAATGGCGCACATGTGAAAAGCAGATGTGACCTCCCATATACACCTTGTCTGTGAAAACAATCCCTATTACAGTAGCAATAATCTGCTAATATACTTGCTATACATGCCTGACATCCCCTTGCCCTATGAAGGTGGGACTATAGGGGCTGAGGTAGGGCTACACCCCATGTTCAGGACATATGGTGAATATATATGTACACCACACTGCCATGCCTGCCAGCAGTCCACTGTTGTTGTATCCCCAACACATACGGTGGAGTTGGGCCATATATATGTGGGCTTCACCTACACAATACATGTGTGCCCATATGCATTCCAGAGGCCAGTGTATGTAACAGTGGTATATGGCCCTGTATTATTGAGTCTAGGGGGGATGCACCATACATTACCTAGGCTGTTACAAAATGTGGGGGTATCAGGGGTGAGCTGCCTTAAGGTATCTGGATGTAAAGTACCATACATGTCACCTATCTTGACATTACTTACATAAGGTTGGTTACTGTAGGCCTACAGCCTCCTGCCATACAGACTGTTCTGTTTGCCAGTGTGTCTGTCATGGTGTCAGTTATGCCTTGTTATATAACAGTTACATCCCATTTGGTCAACTGAAGTCTTTACCACCTAGTGATTATGTACAGAACAGAATGTAGATAGAGGCTGCTGGACTATACACCTGCATCACGTACTGTTCATTGTGTGGTATCCTGTGGCCCAGTCTGTCTTTACTATTGTACGATTTGAAGGGCTTGGCCTGGACAGTTGTGGACCTTTCCAGACTACTGTATTAGTATAACTGTTTCACAGTTGCATTACTCTGTTGATATGGATGTCAGTGTCTGAACAGCTATATGACATGGCATATACATCTGTAATAGTACACCAATAAAACTATTCCATTTCTGCAAACCTGTGTGTAGTGTTTATCCTATGACCTCTCTGCAGGTATATGTTGCAGGCAGCGAATGTCATTTGTATGGGTGGCTCATCCAGTGTCCAGTTGTAGTGTGTTAACTGTAGGCATAGTGGCTGTACCATATTGTGTGCTCTTTCTACATAAACATCTTACTGTACATATCTCTGCATGTGTATGTGTAGTCACATGTATATCTATATATGTGTGCGTGTGTGTGTGTGTATATATATATATATATATATATATATATATATATATATGTGTGTGTGTGTGTGTGTGTGTGTGTGTGTGTGTGTGTGTGTGTGTGTGTGTGTATCTGTATCTGCATATATGTGTCTGTGTATATGTATCCTGGGGATGTTGATAGCTTCCAAATTTTACACTTCCTATGTGAGCCAGACTGTACTGCATGATATGTTATCAATACCAGCCTGACATCATACAGGTGGGATGTAGTACTGTTAACATGATGTGCCCATGTCATATCAGATCCTGGGTATGGGATCTGCAACACTTGGTAGTGTATTGCAGGGTGGACGTGTTTGGCTGTGGGGGGTATGCCAATTCATACAAGACTTATATTGTTTAGGGCCTCTCAACCCCATTAATGGTGCATGTGGACATTTATGTTTCTGTTAATCTACCATTGCTATCTACGGATGAATGGCCATATATACCTATATAGACATATATATCTGCTTACATATATATAACTATGTCCGTATATGCCTACAGAGATATATATCTGCGTACATATATGTAACTTGCTGTGTATATGTAGACATATAGGTGTAGACATATATATATATATATATATATATATATATGTCGATGTAGGCCTTTGCATGTATATATGTTCATATATATGTATATATTTCTAAATATATATATATATATATATATATATATATATATATATATATACATACATAGATATGTTGTATCTGTTTAGATATTAATATATGTACACACACACACAGACAGCTACATGTTGGTATACATTCTCTGTACTATTGCATGACTGGGCTGTATGATATGTTTCTGAGAACATCAGATTTATGTATGTTTGTATGAATTAGTTGTAAATCACTTTGTCGATGGTGCGCAGGGACCTGGGTTCAAGACTTACCGAGGCTGTTTATTTAGTTGCTGGGCAGAACACGGGCCATTTAATACAGAGTGGTTAAGGCACTTTAAAGCAATTGTAAGTGGGTTTGCATGGGTTTGCGTGGCGGTAAGCACTGCTAACTTCCGGTTACAGTTTCTTATACTCAGCTTCTAAATTGCTTAATATGTGTAGGCAGTGCTTACCCCCATGCAAACACACTTAAACATGCTTACTAGTGCTTACATATGCTTACTACTGCTTATTTTGCTTAAACCTACTTACTAGTGCCTTATTCATTATGACACTGACACTTCACATGTGCATTTCCTGCAGTACTGCAGTTCATAAATATATGTTATTTAGTGGGTTTTGCAACAAAAATATTGGTTATAATGTGCTTTGCCATGTAAAATAGACTGTGCTGCAGTGGGACTCGAACTGGGAATGCCTGCTTGTTAGCTGAATGCTCTGCCCACTACACTATTTCTGTGCTGCTTCGTTTGCATATATCTTCCTTGTTATCCTCTTCAGCCTTTTAAGCTGCTTTAACCGTAGCTAAGCGATGGACACACTTGCGCACCTATGGTTAGTTTCACTTGCATTTAAAAAAAAAAAATAAAAGAGTTTGTTCATTTTATGTATATGTACTGTTGCTGTTGTACACATGGGGGAGTACTGGTGGGGATATGAAGACACCTATGAGCAGTCCCTCTCATTTCTTACCCCTTTCTGCTGTTCTACATTGAGGGGGCATGTTTATTCTGAGAGCTCTGCTCTCAGACACGCCACCTGCACTCTTACACACTCCATGTAAGCCTAGGAGCTCGGGCAGCACGCCTTATTAATATGCATGGCGCGCTGCCGTCCTGCTCTTAAATGGCCGTTTCCTGCATGGAAGATTAGTAAATCCGGGGGATGTCTCCTATTGCACTGAAACTGAAAGATAACATCTCTTTTGTTTATGGCCCAGCCATAAAGTAACTCAACCTCAACCATTCTTCTGAAGTTTTGCAAGTTAATCTCCTGTGTTTCAGTCTCCCTTGTTAAAATACATACATCTAAACAGTTACAATAGTGTATATACATTTCTGCTGAGTACTTTACAAAACATTTCTTCAGCACACATGTCTGTACAATATGACATGCAGTCTTATACATCTGTAACACAAGCATCTTACATGAAACTTGTTGACATTCACAAAAGACACATAACCATTTACAAAATTCCACACAGCTGTGCTGGCAGTGTCTCCTTTTTGTTACACTTCTATGTAAATAATATTAATATTCACAAATGGCATAATTATTTACAAAATTCCAGCTAGCTGCATTGGCAGTATCTCCTTTTGTTACAAGGTTTAACAGTGTTGTTGTTAGGGGCATCTAAATCATAATTCATGCTATTTAAGATGCATCTTGGGATACTGTCAGGACCCATCAATACAGCATTTTTAGCTTTTAATAGCACTTTCAGTACTTGGTTGTGTTTAATAACTGGAGGCAAATTGTTTGCAGTTAAGAAGGGAGAGAGGGGTAAAATTTGAGATGAATTAATCGGTCTGTAGGCTGGCTATATCTTCAGTGTCGGTGTAGGTAGCATCATTCACAATCACCTTAGTGCAGTGTTACATTGTGCTACTGAGATTACAAACATAACTAAAAAGATCTTGTGATTGTCTTTGGCTTGGGTGGCTATTTAACTTCTTTATTTCCATTTGTTTGATGTGACAGTCATACTGTGAAATGAAATTATTATTTGAACCTTTGATAGGGATTCTAAGACTAGTTTTAAGGCAATTTCAGGGGAAACTAAATTTTCAGGGATAATGGGGGAAACAATGTGTATATGTGGATGTATAATAGAAAAAATGCATCAGCTCATAAATTGGTTTAGTCTTTGGGATTGGAATATGTGATATTATAGATGAGCTCAGTACAGTGCTGAACATTATTCTTTAATTTTCTGACATAACTGAAGAAATATTTGTAATTTCTTTTATCTGTAGTGACCTTAACCATGTAGTCGGGTTTACATTTTCTATTAGCACTCCTAAATTCCTTGCTGCCGTGCTTGGGTGTGTTCCTTGAGCATGGCCGACCATAGGCATAGGCCAGCTAGGCAGCTGCCTAGGGTGTATTTTTTTTTGTCTCAATTGAGAATGCACCTATTTTTTATAGTAGTGTTCTTTACTACAATAAATAAATAATGGGTAAGTGCGCCAGTGACAGAGGTGCCCTAAGGAGGAAATCCTGTAGATTTGGCAATTTGATTTGATGGCCTCCTGTTTGTCCCAGTCACATTCTACTTAGACAATGAATTGGGTCAACCATGGGTGGGATGGAGCAAGAAGTCATCAAAGTTCAAAACCTTCAGAAACCATCACAAAGGGAAAGGTTGGTGAAAGCATAAAGCATTTTCTTTTTAATTTTTACTGGCAACAACCAGATCTTTTATGTTAATGTGAGCTGGCTAGTTCTTACTTGTCACTGATTTTGCAGAGCATGCCTGATTTTGTGCAATGCTGTTGCCATTTGGCACTGTTTTTGCAGAGCATGCCTGATTTTGAGTAATATGCTTGTCGCTCCTCACTGATTTTGCAGAGCATACTTCATTTTGTACAATATTCTTGCCCAGTCCTTCATCATACCTCTCAGTTGACAACATTTTTGCAGAATGTCCAGATTTTGCCTCATATTTTTGTTCTGCTCCATGCAGTTTGTTGCTTTCTGCCAAATTATTTTGGACTAACTTCACTAAAAAATTATAGACTTTGAGATTCAGACTTTATATCCTTTGAAAAATGAATGCTAGCCAAAAACCTGTTATTCTAACAACTTTCTAAGTTTATAAGAACAATATTTAAAATCTATCCCTATTTTTTGGCCTTTGTCCCCCCCATTATTTTAGGGTTTGTCCACATTTCCTTTACTAAGAAGTTAAGAGATATGGAGGTAAACTGATTAGAACTGCTACATCACCTAGGTCTCTCTCAGCTAACTATAATACACAGACTTCTTTTTAAGTTAAAAAATTACCCAGCTCTTGACAACTTTATACAACACTACTCCCTCAATAGAATTTTATGCTGTAGAGAAAAAATACTAATCATTTAAGCAAATCATCTAATACTATAGTTGTCTCTCTATATTCAAATAATGTAGCTAAACAATGAAACCATATCCTACTACCACTGAAATTCATGCAGAATGCAAACTCATTTAAAACACAACTAAAACTTCACCTATCAAATCAACATATCTGCTTCTGTATATCTCCAAGATGAATGCCTCTGTTATCTTCAGCTTGTCATATTGTCAAAGAGTTTGTCTTCATTCCAGATCATATGCCTCACAAGCAGTCCTCACCAGTACCTGAATAGTGTTACTAACATTGCTGAGCTATACACAGTTTTGTGACATTGCTCACTCAACCTCTGTGCTTCTTATTTAAACCTTATGATAGTCATATATAGAAATAGTTATGAACTCTCTTTATATCCCATCTCTTAACTATAATATTAACATTTTCTGCCCTACCTAGTTGCTTCCCTCATTTCCATTTCTGTGAATTTCTAATCACTAATCACATGATCTATTATCTATTTGACAAACCCACTAACAGACCTTTTCAAATGATTAATGCTTCAACATCTACTAATGCATTAGTATATTTTATACTGCAATAGATCCATTTATTTTATATGAATGTGATCAAATTAACAAATGTGTGTATTAATGAACATTACATAATATCTGTTCATTTATATTGCTGAATTTCTGTTTAAAAATGTAATATGTTGAGATTTCTTCCCTGGGCCTCCACTGATTAAACTTAGTGGAACAAACCCAGTAAACAAAATATCTAAGAATAATGGCAGCATTTTCACAAAATGTTACACTATATGATAAGGAAATCCATAGTATGTTACTTTTAGTGACTTACTAAAAGCTTGGTTTCATCATTCTTAGCTATGTGTTAGAGTTCATTAATCATTTTATTTATTTATTTTTATTTTATTTATCATTTGTTGACCGGGAAAGTCCGACTAGGTTTCACAGAGCCTGTTTTCAGCGGAGGTCCAGGGAAAAATGCTCCAGATGCATGTCTTTGTTTTGTATATTAACTTAAAACAAAAGTTAAGTGACAAAGAAAATTACACAGTAGATGTGAAACGAGGTACAGATGTCGCCATTTGTCTTGCTGAGGCAATGAAGAAAAGCAAAAATGTTCCAATTCACCTTGCTAAGGCAGAGGAGACAGACCCCCAGATTCTCTATGCCTTGCACGGCGTGCAAGATCGGTGCAAGAGTTCTAGCAGGCAATATGTCTGCTGTGTGATCCAGGGACAGCCTGCAGGGGTGTGCACGAGCGCTTCTGCACTAGTCCTGCATGGATTAAGCTCCTGTATGCAAATAACCCCATTTGCAGGAGAAATCCATGCAAATTAGGTAATTTTGTGATCCAGGAAGCTTGCAACCGGCCGTGCAGGACTAGTGCAATCTGCAGAAATGTACTCAGTAACAGTACATTTCTGCAAACTCCAAAATGGAGCTGTGACAGCTCAAAATAAAGGCTGCATATCATGTAGTAAGCATGGCAATGGCCAAGTATAAGGCCATTGGCATTGCAAACAGTGAAAAAATACAAAAATCAACTTTTATTTTTTTTCAGCCGATCTCGGCTGTTTAAGCATATCGGGATCGTGGGAAAATAGCAAAATAAACCTAAATTAAGCATTCTAACTAAAATCAATACTCTGCAATGCAAGTCAATGACAGGCAGAAGACAACATGGCCAGTGAGTAGTGGTTGCTAAGGGGGGAGGCTCAGTGTGAGACATGTAACTATGCATTAGCAGGCAATCCTATGCAAATGAGGGGAATGATAGTGAATCCCAGTTTTCTCCAGCATGCTAGTCAGATCCCAACAGTGTAAGAGGAGGAATAGCTTGGTGCAGGCCTAGGAGTTAGGTTACATCATGGGGGGGGGTGTGTGTCAGGCATACTGTAAGTGGATTGGAGCCCTATAGCTTGAGTTTGCTCCTAGCTTAGCACAGCTAAGCTAGGGTGTATGTTAGAATCTGCCTAGCACTCTTTACATTGCCTAAGCAGGTGTGCACGCCACGCACTGGGTTTTAAAGGAAGAAAAAAAGTTAAACCAGGAAATAGCAGTACTGTGCACATTTGAGCACTCTGTTTGTGCAGCGCGCCCCCCAGGCTTAAACACGAAGGCAATGGGAAGGGTAAACAGCAGTAGGAAGGTAATCAAGGAGAAATAGCATAGCTGTCAGGTGAAATGTATCAGAATTAGCCAATTACACAGGCAGCAGACCAGTCCAACCCAGAACACTACTATAAACTATGCAAACACCCAACACCCTCTCCTCTGTTATTTCCCACACTCTACACCACCGGTGTAAACAAGCGGGGAACTTTTAACACTCACAACAGCAAAATGATAGGGGCTGCAATAGCTATCATACAACAACTTGTGGAAGAGGCTGAGGGTGGTGAGGATGTGAATGCTGTCCACCAACCCACAGTGAGGAGAAGGAGAAGAATGCACAGACCCAGGGTGACCTACCAGGGGCTACATGAGCTGGAGATAGTGGAGCGCTATAGAGTGGACAGGGACCTCCTACAGCAAATTGTTGAGTTGTGCCGGCCACGTCTGACACAGAACTTACAGAGGGCAACCCATCCCAGTGGATACCAAGGTATGTGTAGGCCTCCGAATACTAACTACAGGTACCTTCCAAAAGCCAACTGGGGATATGATGGGGATCTCATAGGTATCAGCATCCAGGGTACTCCACCAGTTCCTGGATGCCATGTCGGCATATGTCGGTTAGCACGTATATTTCCCCAACACCTGTGAGGTGTTGGCCAGCAATATGCAACTGTTCCACCAAATAGCAGAATACCCTGAGGTAGTGGGTGCTATAGACTGCATGCACATATGCATCAAAGTACCACCTGGTGAGCAGGGTAGGGTCTACATCAACCGGAAGGGCTTCCCCTCCATCAACTGCCAGGTCATGTGCGATGCCCAGGGCATAATAATGAATGTGTGTGCTGGCTGCCCTGGAAGCTATCACGATTCCCACATCTGGCATCTGATGCAGCTGTAACAGAGATTTGCCAATGGGGACATCCCTGACGGTCACCTAGTGGGGGATGCCGGATACACACTTGAGCCGTGGCTGATGACACCCATCAGAAATGCACACACACCCAAACAAGAACTCCATAATGAGGCACACACACAGACCAGAATTATAGTAGAGCATGTGTCTGGGATGCTCAAGTCACGGTTCAGGTGCCTGGACACACCCAGTGGAGCCTTGCAGTACTCACCAGCTACATGTACCCAAATTGTCCTTGTATGTGTCATGCTACACAATATGATCCTGCGGAAACAGCTGACATACCAGTACAGTCATAGCAAATGTGTACAAGTGCCAGGTGTGCCCCCCAATCCTGTGTAGAGATGTAGAAAGAGTCAGGTGTACCCCCCATCCTACATAGAAATGTAGTAACAGTCATGTGTCCCCCCCCCAAACCTGTGTAGAAATGTAAAAATAGTCAGATGTGCCCCCCCAAACCTGTGTATAAATGTAAAAATAGTCAGGTGTGTGCCCCCCATCCTATGTAGACATGTAGTAACAGTCAGGTGTGCCCCCCCAATCCTGTGCAGAAATGTAGAAATAGTCAAATGTGCCCGCCCATCCCATGTAGAAATGTAGTAACAGTCAATGCCAAGTGATCGACGGATACCCTGCAGAAACAGTATGCTACCTGTAGGTGTACAACACATAGGTTAGCACTGCAGTACATACTACCTGGACTTGATCCACACATTCAATACAGATGGGCATACTGGGCATGCTCAAACACTTAGAGAAATTAAGGCAATGTTAGTCAACAACACACTGAAAGGTCATACTGGGCATGCTCACACACTTAAATACATGAAGGCCATGTCTGCGAACACCAGTGGACCAGACATGTGATGTTAGTGCAGACACTCCTCAGTATGCACCACACATGCTTTGCACACACAGTGGACAGGAATACAGACATATATCTAAGGACAACACACTATAATAAGCCAAAGGTAGACGTACATAGATGTGTGGAAGAAGGTGACTGTGACAAGGAGCCATCCAGGCCTGTCCCACCCAGCTCACAACCAAAGGGCTACAACCACATGAGGTCCAGCTGTCACTCACTGTAGATACTGGCCATTGGTATCTGTCAGCAATACAGACTATGTGGTGCACGTGCTAGCTGTGCAAAATGACTGTACAAGGAAGTAGTCATCTAGCATCTGTATACACGTACCTGTGAAATATGACCCTGTGTGTGGCTGCATGTGGTGTGTCAACCTCTAGATGAATGGGTTATGGCCCATGCACACACACTGCCCTCCCCATAGCCCTACTATGACAGGGCTGCTGAGGTCATCCACTGTGAAATACAGCTTTGGGAGAGTTGTCACCCAGTATTCTCCATGGCGCGTCCCATAACTGTGTACTGCTGTAGTGTGATAAACTAGTTAGGTAGGAGTTCCAGTCCCAGACATGGCAACTGTGTGTGTGTTTGTGTGTGTGTCTGTCTCTGTCTGTGTAGAGAGCAATGCTTTTTAGGGTAGTCACACTCCCTACAATTGAAATGCTGTACTTTGGGAAGGCTGCTGATGTCATCCACCTAGAAATACACCTCTGGGAAGGCTGTAGCCCAGTAATCTTAGTAGCGCGTCCTGTAACTGTGTAGTGCTGTAATGTGATAAATTAGTTAGATAAGAGTTCTTATCCCAGACTTGCAAGTGTGTGTGTGTGTGTGTCTCTGTCTGTGTAGAGAGCAATGCCTTTTAGGGTTGTCACACTCCCTACATTTGAAATGCTCAACCTTGGCAAGGCTGCTGATGTCATCCACCTAGAAATACACCTCTGGGAAGGTTGTAGCCCAGTAATCTCCATAGCTTGTCCTATAACTGCGTATTGCTGTAGTGTGATACATTAGTTAGGTAAGAGTTGCAATCCCAGACTTGGTAAGTGTATGTGTATCTGTCTGACTCTGTCTGTGTAGGGAGCAGTGCATTTTAGCCTAGCCACACTCCTTACAATTCAAATGCCATACTTTGGCAATTCTGCTGATGTCATTCATTGTGAAATACTCCTTTGGGGAATGAGTTCTCCAGCAATCCCCATGGTGTGTCCTATAACAGCTCCATGCTGTAGTATGGTATAGACCTCTGTTAGAGGTTCTATACCCACACATGTTGGTTGTGGATGTTTTGTGTGTGTTTCAATGTCTGTGTAGGGAGCAATGCATTTTAGCCTAGCCACACTCCCTACAATTCAAATGCCCTGCTTTGGCAATCCTGCTGATGTCATCCAATGTGAAATACAACTTTGGGGAAGGTGTACTCCAATAATCTCCATGGTGTGTACTATAACTGCGTAGTCCTGTAGTATAATAAACTAGATAGGTAGGAATTCTAATCCTAGCATGACACATGTGTGTGCCTGTATTTGTACTCGTATCCTGTGTGGAAGTGGTTGTGAGTGTGTAGCAACTAGGCCCAAGGTGGAGTGGGTTTTGCAAATTTCTTATATGGTGGCCCTAGTATATATCACAATGCCCACCTTATAGGGATAACAGAAGTGAAATAGCCGAGATGCTGGAGTGCAGATCCATACCCATACATGTGACATCAAGGCCAGGCAATCACAGTTAGCAACCCCAGTATTACCCAGAGAACACTCTCAATCCATGTTTCATACACACAGACACTTGCCTAGGCAACAACCAATATATTGGTAGTACACTGCATACTGCCCACTGATAGTAACTCTGGAGTGATTGCAGTGGGCTACAGAGGGCATGGCACACTGTCCATCTGTCCAATATATGCAGACAGTGCACCTTCCCCATGTTCCCCACTGGACACTTGCAACACCTGTGGTGCCATCAAATGTGACCCACAAAGAACATACCATGCCTGAAAACATGCCCTGTATGGACAGATGTCACTGACACCAGGGAATGCCATTAGCATGCTATCAATGTAAGTGCAGGGTAAACCTGCTGTCCATTACCTTTTCCCACCACAGGAGGCCAAGACTGGCACATCTGATGATAATCTGTGTATACAGCATGGGCCAGACACCCCAGGTACAGTTCCA
>NC_056732.1:1907592068-1907637068 GCF_019279795.1 Protopterus annectens
CTGCTAACGTACGGTTACAGATTCTTATACTCAGCTTCTGTATTGCTTAACCTCTGTAGTCATTGCTTACCCCCATGCAAACAGGCTTAAACCTGCTTACTGCTGCTTAAAAGTGCTTACTCCCACTTACCCCCACGCTAATTTCTTTAAAAGAAAAGAAAAAAGAGTTGCTAGGAAAGTGTTGAAAAAGGGGCACAAAGAGGGAAAGACAGTAGGGAAAATAGCTAGGAATGTGCAGGAAGGTTGTAGGGAAGGTCCATATCTGCCCATTTCTTCTACAGAAGCAGCTGTGCATATACACTGAATTTGGAGGTAGATTTGGACACTCAAACCCCTGGGAGAGGGGTAAGGACAACAATAATAAGTTGTGATGCTGATTAGACTGGATTACACATGTCCAGTGGACACATGTGCGAAATGGACAGCTATGTATTGGGAGAGATATTGTTGTGGGAACAGATTGCCTTTTTTTTCAGGTGAGAGTGGGATGTTGGGGAGGTGTAGTAGGTATATTTGGGGAGGTATGTTGGGTAGGCTAACAGACAAGACAAACAAGATGCATACAGGGGCAGTATATGACACATGGGGGTAAACACCTTGATGGGGAGGGCTGTTGGGATATCAGAAGCCCACAAGCCCCCTCGTGGTAACAGTGGGACTGAGGTCCCCACCCATGGGCAGTCACCACTGCACATTCACAGCCCCAAAGGTGGCTGTGCTGGGGGCTGAGTCGCAAATCCAGGATGACTCTCTAATCCCGACATGCGGCCCTCGAGCTGGCATAGAAGATCACCAAACTGCTCGATCGCTCTACACATGACCCTGACCTGGCGACAGGTGACAGGTGCCTGTCTGCGCCCACTCTCGGGTGGCGAACCCCATCCCCTGAGGTGGTTCCACCCGAAGGTGGTGCAGGACCAAGAGACAGGGAGGTCCCGGTTTGGGCCCCAGACATGCTGGTGCCTGATGCCACGGCCAGCTGAGGTGGGACAGGTGGGTCAGCTGAGACCGGCCTTCCCAAGTGTGCTATAGTGTTTACATTTCATCATCATTGATTTGTTATTAATAGTCAACACATTCCAGGGTTAGGTATAACAGCATGCATAGATATTCCCATTAACCCAGACACCAGATACGGAACAGTTGCATAGCAAACAGAACACATGCATATATATGGGACCACAGTGGTAATAAGAACAGCATGCAGGTACATTGATGGCACCATGCCTCCACTTTTGGAATAATTTAATATAGCACATGCATGGGAACCATTAACATTTTATCAAACAATTGAAAATTATCCAAACATAGGTGCCATTACATACCAGTTGGGGTGGGTATGTTGATTATTGTTGGAGATATGGTGAGGGGAGAGAAAGATGTCAATTAGCAACTAATATATTCCTGTGGTCCACATTACTTTCATAGTCAGTGCTGTTATCTGTACCTCACAAGTCTTACTACACTACCCTATAGTCTTAGTTTGGACAGTGATATTGCTGTCATCATCATTACACATAGGTTCATAGGTTCATAGGTTGATACTAGGCTATCTGCCCTAGGGCATTTATAAGCCTAGCCAGAGTGTGTTTGGCTTTCGCCACCCTTTTAGATTAGTTGACTGTGCCTCTGTATAGTAGGTCATAGAAGGTAGCCCTTTTAAGGTTAGTTTACTGTAACTCTGTCAAGCAGGGACGCAGCAGAGATCACAGGGGTGAACTTACGATCTCCCATCCACTCGTCAAGATTTCTCTTGAAGAGGGTCAGTGAGGGGCTCTGCCTATCATGAATTGGGATTTTGTTCCAGAGTGAGGGGAGCCTCTGGGATATGAATCTGTCCCTCCAGCATGTCCTATTTATTTCTGTGCTGAGGTTCAAGTCCCTGGAGCATGTAGCTCTAAGGGATTTGGATTTCCTGAAGTGAAGCATGTCCATTAATTCTGGGTTGGACATGGCCCTATACGTCAGACACAGATCGCCTCTGAGTAGGCGGTATGCAACTGAGTAGAGCTAGAGTTTCTTTAGCTGAACTGCATAGGGCATCTGTTTGAGCCCCTTGATCCTCTTGGTGAGGTACTTTTGGGGTCTTTCCAGTTGCTGCAGGTGTCGGGTAAGGTACATCCAAAATGGGGCATTGTATTCAATTATGGGCCTGATAAGTGATGAGTAGAGGGGCACAATGACCTCTCTTGATCTAGATGTGAATCCTTTCATGATAAGGTGGGCTATATAGAAGGTCTTTTTAACCACTTTGGCAACGTGATTGTCAAAGGAGAGATTGCTATCTACTTGGGTCCCCAAGTCCCTAATTACTTCTTCCGTACTTATGGATTACCACCCATGTGGTAATTTGTGGGCACTTTGTTTTTCCCAAAGGGGATGACTATGCACTTTTTGGCATTTAGCTTTAGGCCATGGCTCTGGCACCAGTTATCAGTCTCTGTGAGACCCTTTTGGAGGATGCTTGTGTCAGCTGGAGAGTCGATTATGGCACCCAGTTTGCAGTCATCTGCGAACTTGGTCAGCCATAGTCCACCCGTGTTAGCCTGTACCTCGGAGATATATATATACCAAACAAGAGAGGTCCCAGGACTGAGCCTTGTGGGATGCCACTTGTAACTGGCTTAGAGTCTGACATGGCACCTGCTATTCTGACCATGTGGGTTCTATCCCTGAGCCAGTTTGCATCCCATCTTGTGACATAGGGGTTGATATTTAAGCTGGTGAGCTTATTTATGATGCCTGAGTGGGGTATTGTATCGAAAGCTTTTGTGAGGTCCAGGTAGGCTGTGTGGACTACCTTCCCTTCATCTATGGCTTTGGTAACTGTTTCAAAGAAGTCTACCAGGTTCAAGAGGCAAGGTCTGCCTTTAACAAAGCCGAATTGGGTAGGATCCAGTGTCTGGAGGTTCCCAATGTCTTTGTTTATGATTTCCATGATGATACGCTCCATAGTTTTGCAGACCAGGCTAGTCAGGCTTATAGAGTGATAGTTTCTGGGGTCTGTTGTGGCATCACCTTTGTGGAGTGGGACCACTGTTGCTGTACGCCATTCCTTGGGTACATATCCTGTAGTAAGGCTGAGATTGAACAGTGACTTTATATGAGGGTTTAGTTCTTCTTGGAGCTCATGTAAGACGCAGCCCGGGACACTGTCTGGTCCCATTGATGCTGTGTTTTTTGCTTTGGAGAGGGCAGCTCTCACCTGTGCATCTGTAATCTCAGGAGGGCTACAATCTGTTGGGATAGACATTTGCTCTTTTTGGGGGAAGGGGGGGAGAAGTTTGCACTGAACCTTTTGGCCAGGATGTTGGCAATATCAGTGGGTTCAGTGTATTTTTTGTCATTTTGCACTAACTCAGAGCATATCTGGGAGTTGCCTCCCAGGTTTCTGACATAACTAAAGTAGGCCTTGTGATTATCTTTGATCTGGTTTTACCTGCAGTATATACATCTTACATGGTATACCTGTGGAGGGAATGTTTGTTAACACTAACTAACTGTACACATACTTCCAGATTCCAGATTGATGTTGTGCACATAGATATCCAACTCTTTCTGCACAGACTATGGCCATGTATTGACCACATGCTTGTGTGCCTGGACATATCTAGAATATTGCCCTCTTCCACCTTTAGTGACCTGACACATGCATATACATGCTTTCCTACACAGTTATATTATGTAGCACAGTGTGGGTGACAGTGACCAGTGATACTTTATTATTCAGAGAAACTGCAACACTCACAATTCCCTACAATACCAGAGTGAACAGTACCAGTACAGGGTACAATGGTCTGTATTTCACAGCACAGTGTTCGTATCCAACGTACCTGTGGGAGCAATGTTTGTTTCCACTACCTGACTGTTGCCACAGAAAGTTCCAGATTGCACATTAGTATCATGCACATACATCTGACTCTGTTACTTTACACACTGTGGTCAAAGCTTGACAAAATGGGAGTGTAGATAGGACATATTTGACATATTACTCTCCTAACAGTTTTGGGGGTTGCTACAGTGACAGGTGTGTCCTCATAGATGTTTGCCAATCACTTGTATTCCCTGTTTGCTGGCTAAACATCGGGGATCATCCCACAGACTTACCAGGGGGACAGGGAGACAGGCAGCAGATATGGGCACATATACTGGACATTCTGGCCTCATCTGTACAGTTGTGGGGTATAAATCTGTATGCAGTCTAATTCCACTCCCAGGATTCAGACCATGGCTGTGTCTGCTACAGCTTAAACACTGTCCATCACAGTTGTGTCTGCTATATAGCTATTGATGTATATCTCCTATCGGCTTTCTGTCTTATTAATCCCCTGTGCTTTTGCCTTCTGACCTTGTATTACAACACTCTTATACAGATTTCCTAGACAGTTTTATGTTGTAGGACAGTGTGAGCGACATTGGTGTGTAATACCTCATTATTCAGAGCAACTGCATATCATTCTTGTATTTCTGGGCACAGTGTTGGTATCTGACAGACCTATGGGAGGAATGTTTATTAGCACTACCTGAATGTTCCCACACACAGTACCAGATTCCATATTACTATTATGTACATACATCTCACTCTGTTACTGTGCACACTGTGACCACAGCTTGACAAGTTGGGGTGTAAATGGGAAATACTTGACTTCTTAGTCACATAAGGTATTGGGGAGTTGCTAGTGTACCAGCTTTGTTCTCATAGCTGTGTGTCAATCAGTTGTATTTCCTGTTTGCTGCCTATACGTCTGGGATCATCCCACTGATTTCCCAGGGGGACAGGTGTATAGGCAACGTATATGGGCTACTTTAATAGACATTCTGGACATATCTGTAAAGTTCTGGGGAATGATTCTGTATACAGACTGTTACCACTGGCCAGATTCGAACCGTGGCTATGTGTGCTAAAAAAACAACAGTTCACAGCCCAGATGCATGTGCTATTTGATTTTTGTTGTCTGTGTTTTCCCTGTTTACTGTCTATGTGTCTCTCAGTTGTACTAAATGGCCTCTAGGGATTACACCTGTCATATATAGGCATTCCTACACATTCAATTTATGGTGCACAGTGTGGGTAACAATGCTTAATACTACAGTACTATTACATGACTGCATATCTACATTACCATATGATACCAGGATATACACATGCAGTCCAGCAGTAAGACCTGTTTTGTCAGGCTATTACACTTTTATTGACTTACAAACAATATGAGACTCTTACTGCCATATTCTGTAGTATATGCAGTACTTGCCTTGAACAATACAGGTTTTATACTAGCAATTAATTTACTACTACTTTTATTTTTATTTCCTATTATAGTAAATGCATAAGTATTACTGACCTGCCTTGTGTCGCAACCTCACCAGGCGACTGATGTGGGCCTTCTGGTTCGTGGCCTGCTCCATTGTAGCTGTGGTTGACATAAGAGGAATATTTAGCCATACCTATCCATGATATACCTGAGCTGGCAATTATTACACACATTCTGGGGTGATACTTACACATGTCTGGAACATCCCCTGATGCTCTAGCCTCTTGGAGCCACTCCTCCAAGTGGTCCCCAGTGCCCTGCTTTAAGTCGGCATAGTGGTGTCTGACCTGCTTACCAGTTTGGGGTATGCCAGTGCACTGGTGAGATCACGGGCGAGATTGTCCCAGGCCTCCGCCTTATATTGGGAGCCCTGGTTCTGGCCCTACAGCAGTCTCTGAGCATGGTCTTTAACTAGAAGTGCTGCCATGACCTTGGACTCCTGGATGCACCAGCGCTGCACCCGGAAGCCCACACCTTTTCCCCTTACTGCCATAGTGCCTGCAAGGGGAACCTACAACCAGTTATGAGATGTATTCCTGCCTCTTGGGTTTAAGTAGGGCCGATGTCCTGCACTTTTCCATGATTGGCCGGTTTTGAAAAGGCTAAGCTATGGGCAAACCTGCTTACCTAAGGTTGGCATTGTTTAAAGGGGTATACCACTGGGCACATTGAGTTAGCTGGTCTACACATTGCTTACGCATCCTAAGCTGGCCTGTGCAATGCTTACCATTGCTTATTAGACTTTGCATTATATTTCCTTTTGGGCATTGATTTCTTATTCATTGCATCTTATATATCTACCAGGTATCGACGATTAATGTGAACGTACACTCTATGGGGTCCTTGTGTTTTACTGGGGACTTCAACACTCTATTACAATTGCATCTCACTTCTGGGCTTACGTCTGTACTCCAGTTCACATATTTATGTTATGTAATGGGTTATGGAACATATAACTGTATACTGATTCCTTTCACAGGTTCAGTTTGGTTTTACTATGGTGAGGACTTTGCTGATATTTCATTTGTTTGTAGTTCTGTGATAGCTTGGTGGTTAGCTATTGTGGTTATGGTGTATGGGGTCCTGGGTTTGAGACCTGCATGGTTGTTTATTTTGTTGATAGCCAGAACAAGGGCCATTGGATACAGAGTGATTAAAGCACTTTTGAGCAGTTGTAAGCGGGTTTGCGTGAGGATAAGCACTGCTAACCTGCCATTACATCTGCTTACAGAGAGTTAGCTTTAGAGTTGCTTAGCCAGTGTAGGCATTGGTTCCCGCCATGCAAACGGGCTTATGCCCACTAACTAGTGCTTAAATATGCTTACTACTGCTTATTTGTGCTTAAATCTGCTTACTAGTGCATTATTCATTATAACACTGACACCTCACATGTGCATTTACTGCAGTACTCCTGTTCATAAAAATATGTTATTTAGTGAGTTATGCAACATAAATATTACTCATAACGTGCTTTACCATGGAAAATGGAATCTGCTACACTGGGACTTGAACCAGGAATGCCTGCTCGTAAGGCAAATAATTTGCCACTACACTACTGCTATGTTGCTTTGTTTGCCTATATCTTCCTTGTTATCCTCTTCAGCCATTTAAGCTACATTAACCGTAGCTAAACGATGGGCACACCCGCTTACCTACGGTTAGCTTTAATCAGATTAAAAAAAAATAAATAAAAGGGTTTCTTCATTTTATTTATATGTACTGTTGCTGTTGTACACATGGGGGACTGTTGGTGGGGATATGCGGACACCTATGAGTGGTCTTATAGGTTCATAGGTTGGTACTAGGCTATCGGCCCTAAGGCCTATGCAAGCCTAGCCATAACAATTCCCTGGAAATTTCTTCCCACAATATTTACTTCTCTGGGCTCCTGTCTAGCAGGGCAACTGACATGATCCCCGGGGTGAATTTCCTATCTCCCATCCAATCATCAAGGTTCCTTTTGAAGAGGGTGAATGAGACGCTCTGCTTGACATGTATGGGCAGTCTATTCCAGAGTATGGGGAGTCTCTGGGTCAGGAACCTATCGCTTCAGCATGTTTTGTTCATTGTGATGATAAGGTTTAGATCCCTGGAACATGTGGCTCTGAGGAATTGGGATTTCTTTAAGTGGAGCATGTCCAACAGCTCAGGGTTTGACATGGCCTTGTATGTTAGGCAGAGATCACCTCTGAGTAGACGATATGCCACAGAGTATAGCTGGAGTTTTTTTAGATGGTCAGCATATGGCATCTGCTTTAGGCCTGTGATTCTTTTAGTGAGGTATTTCTGTGGCCTTTCCAGCTGTTGTAGATGTCTTGTGAGGTACATACCAAATGGGGCATTATATTCTATAATGAGTCTAATGAGGGATGAGTACAGTGGGACAATGACCTCTTTTTTTTCTGGATGAAAAGCCCTTAGTGATGAGGTGTGCCACATAGAAGGATTTCCTGACTGTTGTGGCGATGTAGTTATCCAAAGTGAGACCACTGTCCACTTGTGTCCCTAAGTCTCTCATCACACTTTCGATGTTTAGTGTCCTGCCACCTATGTGGTAGTTCATGGGTACATGTTTTTTTCCAAAGGAGATAACTATACATTTCTTGGCATTAAGCTTGAGCCCATGGCTCTGGCACCAGGCATCTGTTTCTGTAAGGCCCTTTTGTAGAATATCCACATAATTTGGGGATTCAATAATGGCTCCCAGTTTGCAGTCATCTGCAAACTTTGTTAGCCAGAGTCCCTTAGTATTGGCCTGTATTTCAGAGAAGTAGATGCCAAACAAGAGTGGTCCCAGGACTGAACCCTGAGGTACTCCACTTGTCACTTGTCTGGAGCTGGATTTGGAGTCGGCTATTTTTACAGTCTGGGTTCTGTCAGTAAACCAGTTGGCAACCCATCGAGTGATGTAGGGATTTATGCCCAGCTTAGTAAGTTTATCTATGATTCCAGAGTGGGGGATGGTGTTGAAGGCCTTGGCAAGGACCAGATAGGCTGTGTGGACTGCCTTACCCTCGTCCACAGCCCTGGAGACTGATTCAAAGAAGTCAATCAGATTCAGGAGACAAGATCTGCCCTTCACAAACCCAAACTGGGTAGGGTCCAGTGTTTGAAGGTTGCCAATGTCTTTGTTTATAAGTTCCATGATAATGCGTTCCATGCCCTTGCAGATCAGGCTTGTCAGACTGATGAGACGGTAGTTCCCGGGATCCAAAGCAGATCCTCCCTTGTGGAGCGGGATAACTGTAGCTGTGCTCCACTCAGTGGGCACGAAGCCTGAGGTGAGGCTATGATTAAACATGACACTTAGGTGGGGTGCCAGTTAATTTTGTAGTTCATGTAGTACACAGCCTGGGATGTCATCTGGTCCCATGGATGCTGTATTCCTAGCTTTGGAGAGTGCTGTTTCTACCTGTGTGGCTGTGATTATTGGAATTTGGCAATCTTTTGGTATTGAGATGGGCCCTTTAGGGGTGAGAGGGGGATGAAGTTGGCACTAAATCGATCTGCCAGGATATTGGCAATATCCTTGGGATCAGTATATTTAATGCCATTCTGTTGTAGCTCAGAGCAGATCTGAGCATTGCCATTTAGATTCTTGACATAACTATAGAATGCCTTGTGGTTGTCTTTGGAATCTTTGGCAATTTTATTTTCGTAACTAGCTTTTGAGGATTTTATGAGGGATCTCAGCTTCTTACTGAGGCTGATGAGGGAGTTTTTTGCATCCTGGGATTTTCCTCTTTTCTGCAACAGTTTCTTCCTTCTGTTGTATAGTTTGTTTATAGCAGGGGACCACCATATTGGCTTCCTTTTTTTGGAGAAGAGCATCTTGGTTCTATTTCGGATGGCACGATTCATGCAGGAGTGGATGTGCTCGTACAGTGCCTTAGTGTAGGATTCTGCAGTCGAACATCCAGATCCCGTCTGCGTGGGTGTTGTGAAGTTTGTCACTTCTGACTTCAGTAGCATGAATTTCTTACCCCTTTCTGGTGTTCTGCATTGTGGGGGCATGTATATTCTGAGGGCTCTGTTCTTAGACATGCCCCCTGCGCTCTTACACGCTCCATGTAAGATTAGGAGCTCAGGCAGCATGCCTCATTATTATGCATGAGGCGCTGCCGTCCTGCTCCTAAACGGTCACTTACGGAAAATTCGTAAATCCGGGGGAGAGTTTCATTCTGCACGTTCCCAAGATTTCCTACTATCAGTGCTCCCACTGAAGTGATTTTCCTTTCAATCTTTGGAGAAGAGCTACAGAAGCTCTTGTTGGTGGTATATGGCTTTGCTGAATGTAAGTCATATTTTGGACTTCCTACGTGATTTTTTTGGCTCAGTTAAGAACCCACAGTTAAGAGTGAAATTTTGAAATGAAGTCTAGTGCATTTTTATATTGCTTTTCATTATTTAAGAATGGGCTGGGTGGGGTTTTTGAGAAGCCCAATGGATCTTTTGAACTTTGTGTTATGGATAATCATCCTGGGTGTTGGCTAAGTTTTTGAAAAGAGTACTTCAAAGATAATCTTTGCAGCATAAGACTGCTAGACTGCTACCACAGTATCTATCTATCTATCTATCTATCTATCTATCTATCTATCTATCTATCTATCTATCTATCTATCTCTCTATCTATCTATCTATCTATCTATCTATCTATCTATCTATCTATCTATCTATCTATCTATCAATCTGTCTCTCTATATGTGTGCATGATGTATGTATATATGTATACATGCACCAGACCCAGACAGCTGCTGAATATTACAGGTAAGTATGACTTTTAATTTTGGAGAGATTGTCAAATTGTGATGACTAACTAATTAAAGCTCCTATACTGTGTGCACATGCTGAGGAATAAATATGTCTGAATTGTGTATTTTGTGAACTTCTTTTGCAAAGTTTTATCAATAAGGAATGCAATGCTGTCTAGTATTAGTTTTATTCATTTGTTTACTTTACGTGCTCCTTATTTTAACTGTCTAGGCAGTTACTTACACATGAGTTTGTTTTTCCACCCTTTTGTCTTGTTTTTATTTTAGTGCTTTTTTTTATTTGCATAAGCTATAGTCCGTCTGTTTTCTGAAAAGTGGGAATTAGCTGAGTTTGTGCATATGTGCGCATGCACACACACACACACACACACACACACACACACACACACACACACACACACACACACACACACACACATGCGTGTGTGTGTGTGTGTGTGTGTGTGTGTGTGTGTGTGTGTGTGTGTGTGTGTGTGTGTTTTCATTTGTTTTCTTCCTTTATTGGCTAGGAAAAGTCTGAGTGGGTATATAACCCCTTTTCAGTGGAGGTCTAGGAAGAAAAGCTCCATTAGTACAATGTAATACAAGATACAGTGTAAATTAACACAGCTAAATTAAAGGTTAGTGTTATCTTGGAGGATGCACTATTAGAAATTATACAATAAAGGCTCATTACTGTTCAAAACTGTGCATGCTGATTGGGCAGCTCAACTAGCATGCCCGCTGTAAAAATTGACCATATACCAATAGAAAAAAAAGTCTGGCCACTTTAGTAATATTGAGTGACCAGACTTTCCATTGGCATATGTTGAAGAACAGAGCAAAATATGAGAAAATCAGGTACATTCTGCAAAACTAAAGAAACAAAAACTTACTTGATTTCCTTGCATTTTTGGACTGCCTTTCGTAAATTGTCTATTTTATTTTAACAATTAAAAAGAAAAAAAAAACAGGAACAGATATTCTCTTTTTGTCTCTCGCTGCACTGAGGTACTGAGCAAGTGTGGGAACAAAGGTTCCATATACATGCACAGTACATCAGGATGCAGAAGACAATACAGAAGAAGTCTGATGTGCTCTTAAACAAAGATATTATTTTGGAAAGGTAAGATATTTCTTTCTTAAATAATGTAATTGTATAATAGCAATAATCCATGACTGTGTGGGAATATATTAGAATTTACCCATGGATGCCTTTGTTTAATCACTCAGGAATTGCCAGAGTGATCAAATCACACCAGCAGTGAATAAGTCCTGATATAACCACTCACTGTCATGGATTATTGCTAAAATGATACACAATACAACTTCCAAGATGGCTGCACATTGAGTAACAGCTTAATTCTAGCTTTCCCAATCCCAGTGTGAAAATGGAAACTTAGCAGAGAAAGCCAGTGGACCTAAATTTCTGGGTAAATTTCAGTAAGTAAGTGCCAGGGGAAAAAAAGAAATATAGATGATCTGGTGGAAAATCAGCTACAAAAGGTGTCAAAAATACTGACTAGGAAAAGTACTGCAGCTGTTCAACAAAAAAAAGCAATGCAAGCTCCAGACATGACTTCCAGTAACCTAGAGGAAAGTATATAGCAGCTGCACACAGACCTGATTAAAATAAAGAAAACACTGATGGAGTATATTAATGCAAACAATAAAAGGCTGGAAAAAAATGGAAGAAGCTTTAAAGAGATATTCAGATAAGGTGACAAAATTGCAAAACTCAGAGGTTGAAATGAAGAAAAGGCTGGCTAAATATGAGACAGCACAAGAAACAATGTTTAAAAGATAATAGAATTAGAGGACAGTGCATGTAGGGAAAACTTGAAATTTTTTGCTGTACCAGAGAAGCTGGAAGGAACAGACTGCATTACTTTTATGAAAGAACAAATAAGCAACTGGACTATTCCACAACAGAAAATGTCAATTGAAAGGGCACATTGTGTGTATGCTCCAAACCTTTCTGCTAGAAAGCAACCTAGACCGTTATTAGTAAAAAATGTAGCCTTATCAGCAGAAGAAGCTGATTCTGACAAAACTGTGACAGAAGGACAGAGTACTAAAAAATGGGAGCCAGCAGATGGTTTGTGGAGAATAACTACTCAGTATACACCAGGCAGAAGAGGAGGAAATGTATTCCATTATTCAGGGAATGTCGAGAAGCAGGCATGAGATTCAAACTACAGTACCCAGCCATCTTCAAAATAATTTTCCCTGGAGGGACAAAATCATTTTTTGATGAAGTACATGCTAAGGAGGAAATGCAAAAGTTTGTCAAGCAAAGGTTGAGCTGTGAAACAGAAGGAGGTTCTGCTTCATGTCCTTCTGGTGATAAAGACTAAAGAGTGACTATGCCTGTGAAATCTTTTCTACTGTTTCAATGGAAAATGCCTAAGAGAAGGAATAATACATAAGAGTTGACTAGAAGAATTGAGAATACATTGGAAATGAAACAGAGACAGGATCTGGGAGATGAAGATGAACAGGAATAAAACTAGTAATGGGAAACTGACAAAAGTGGAATTATAAAGCAATAATTATATTTGTGAACCATTACTGTGAAAGTAGCAGACTCTAAATTCAACTTCAGACCAGTGACAAGTGGAGTACCAAAGGGTTCAGTCCTAGGTCCTCTCCTGTTTGGTATCTACTTCTCTGAAGTACAGGCTAACACAGAAGGTCTTTGGCTAACAAGGTTCGCAGATGACTGCAAACTAGGAGCCATAATCAAATTTCCTAATAATGTGGACATCCTATAAAAGGGCCTCACTGAGACAGATGTCTGGTGTCAAAGCCATGGCATCAAGCTCAATGCCAAAAAGTGCATTGTCATCCCTTTTGGTAAAAACTCTGTACCCATGAACTACCACATAGGTAGTAGTTTACTTAACACCAAAAGTGTGATAAGAGACCTTGGGACACAGGTGGACAGTAATCTCTCCTTTGATAATCACATCACCACAGTAGTCAGGAAATCCTTCTACATGGCACACCTCATCACAAAAGGTTTCTCATCCAGGAAAAATGAGGTCATTGTTCCCCTCTACTCATCACTCATTAGACCCATTGTAGAGTACAACGCCCCTTTTGGTATGTACCTCACACGACATCTACAACAACTGTAAAGGCAACAGAAATACCTCACAAAGAGGATTACTGGCCTCAAACAGATGCCGTACACAGACCATCTAAAAAAACACCAGCTTTACTATGTCGCATATCGCCTACTCAGAGGCGATCTCTGCCTAACATAGAAAGCTATGTCAAACCCAGAGCTGTTGGACATGCTCCACATAAAGAAATCCCTATCCCTCTGAGCTACATGCTCTATGGACCTAAACCTTGTCACCACAATTAACAGAACATGCTGGAGGGATAGATTCCTATCTCAAAGACTTCCCATACCCTGGAACAAACTACCTATCTATATCAAACAAAGCTCCTCATTAGCACTCTTCAAGAAGAATCTTGATGATTGGATGGGAGATAGGAAATTCACCCCGGGGATCACTTCTGTGGCTCTGCTTGACAGGGGCACAGGAAAATAATTTTATTGCGTGGCAAATGTCAGGGTACTGTTTGCCTAGGCTTATATAGGCCCTAGAGCCAATAGGCTAGTACCTACCTATGAAACTATGAACCTATAACAGAACAAGAAAATCTGAAAATATTAGACTTCTTTAGAATTTGTTAAACTTGTAGCAGTCTCTAAAGCATATGCCCTGCCTCTTGTTATTAATGTTTGGAGAATAAAACCAGTAACTTGGGAAATTGACAAATGTGGCATTACAAAGCAATAATTATACCTGTAAAACATAGCAGAACAAGAATATTTGAAAATATTGGATTTTCTTAGACTTTGTTGTACTTGTAGTGGACTCTAAAACATATGCCCTACTTCATGTCATTAATCTTTGGAAAAATAATTAGGAGAGTGGGGAGAGGAGGGAGAAAGTTAACTTTAAGTAAAACATTTTTTTTCCTAATGGTACTACTTTAATGGTGCATGATTTTCTTTGCAAGTTGTACATTAAAGTTTTCTCAGTTATTTTAAATGTAATGGGGATACTAATATAAATGGGTGTTTTATTTATTTTCTTTTTCTCCCTTCTTCTCTCTTTTTCTTTGCTCAGTTTTAAGAAATGTAGGCACTGTGATGTAAAGAAAAGGAGAGAGGAAAGGTCTGGTTAAGAGAGCAAGGCAAAAGAAAAAAATAGTGCGCTTTCTCTCATTCTTGCACAGGGGAATGACTGGGTTAAGGTCTTTGGCTTTATCTAGTAACAGAAAACAAGTAAATGAAAAAGAATATTGAATATTATAAGGCTTTTTGTCTAGTAAACAATGTATGCTTAGCAGTTGTGTGTCTGGTTCCCATGTCCCTGGGAGACAATCTAACAAAGAGAAGTGGCCTTGAGAAAATGTTTGCTGAAAACATTCAAATGTTTTCTATGCTGGCAGAGCTATAAAGGTAAGACAAAACCAGACAGCACTTACTAAAAGCATAGGCTGTACTATACATCTTAGCTTGAATAACCTTTCTTTTAGGTTAGCTTGAGTCTGTGTGTATGGCTATCAGTTTAGAACATTTTTTCTTATTAGGAAGGTAAAACTTCAATATTTGAATATGTACATATTTTTGTATGTTATTATTAAATTAAAAGGTTTTGGGGGGTTGGGGTTTTTGAAAGCTTTCAATAAAACCATAGGTTTTGTAAGATATGACATAGGCTCAAATGGATATGACAAGAAACAATTGTATGAAAGACCAACTTAAGAAACAGTTTATACATGTAACATAAAAGTTGGAACTAAGCATTTAACAAAAAAAATGTTATGCATAAAAGGTGCGAATAATAACTATATAAGAAAATGAAACTTTCTGTAGTGAATTTAAATATGAATGGTCTCACAGGTAAATACAGAAAAGAAAGAGCAGTGAACTATATTAAAATGTAGAATGCAAATAACTATGCTACAGGAGACACACCTAAAAAGAATTGAACATGTGAATTTAATAAAGAAAGTTTTTCAGGATGGTTATTCAGCAGAATACCTGGGCTAAGGAAAAGAGGAGTACTTATAATATTTGCAAGAGGAGCTCCAACAGTGATAGAAGAGGGGAAACATATAATAATGGTAGATTTGTAGTACTTACTAAGGGACTACTGGCAAGGGAGGAGTATTATCCTGCCATATATTTATACTCCACCTAAAACTGCTATAATGGAGCTTAAGAAAGATCTGGAAGAAATAATCAACTTTCAGCAAGGAATATTACTTATAAGTGGGGACTGTAATTTGTTTTGCAATAGTGAAGATGAAGGCAAACTATAACAAAGGAGGATAGATTTTTGAAGAAATTTATGAAAATATTTGGCATGGAAGATGTGAATTCAGTACTAGGAGTTCAGAGTGAATTTACATAGTTTTCTGCAATATACAACGACTGGTGTAGGCTAGACAGAATATATTTCATAGGAACATGTGCATTTAATTGAAGGTCTTGATATGCACCCAATAACAATGAAAATAAAAATGCAAGCTAATGAAATAAAAATGAGACACTGGCCCTTTCCCACCTATCTGTTGAAAAGGGAAGAATTTAAGGAATAGGCTTTGGAAATTATTCAGGAGCTATTAGAGAAGATACATATTTCCTCAGAAAAATATAACTAGGGAGTGGGATAAAACTAAAGCAGAGTTTAAAAATAGGGTTCAAACAAAAGAAAGGGAGATATGGTTAAGAAACAAGAATTATTTAGAGGGACTGACAAATGTTAAAGTACTGCAAAATAGGGGGGATCACACAGAACAAGAACAGGAGAAAACGTAAAATGCTAAACAGAAAATAAGGGATTACCTCAATAACATGCATTAGTTTAAAAGATTGCTGTTTAGCAACTGTTTTTTTATAATAACTCTATAGAGCACAAAAGCTTTTAGCACAATGATTCAGTGGTGCTGCGGTAGCGTTGTTGCCTCACAGTAAGACGCTGTCCGGTTCGATTCTCAACTAGAGTGTCTTCTGCGTGGAGACATGCGTGAATGGGCGTACCTTCGTTGAAGGTTGTGCATCAGGGCTGGTAACTCGGCATGTAAAAATCAACTACCAATCATTAGTGGACCGGAGTTCCGCTGTGGCGACCCCTAACCAGGAAAATCTGAAAGACACAACAACAAAAAATTCAGGTAACAGAAAGTAGAAAGGGCTGTCACCAAGCTTAGGAAGCCTATAACAAGGAAGGTGACAAGATCCTGTTGAGGTATTAGAAATATTTTGGAAATTCTTTGAAAGTCTGTATAAAGCAGACAAATATGGAAATCACAAAAAGGTACAAATGGAAATGTTTCTGGAATATGCCAATTATAGAGGCGGATGAGGCTCAATTACTAACAGTTAGGACAGGAGGAGATGAAATAAAAATAGTGATGTATAATCAATCTACAGGAATTTTGGGAACAATATATGTAGGGGATGAATGAGGTTTAAAAAAAGGCAGGATTTGAATGACCTCTGTAATGCTTAACTGCCAATGACTGGATAGATTGTAAGTGATGTATAATGTTTGGAGGTATAGTTGTGTCAATGGAGTCTGCAGTGCATAATGTTTGCAACTCAAATTTGTTTTCATGTATATAGATGTAAGATTGCCTATGTCATTATGTGATAATTTAATAAAGATGTTTCTTGTTTAAAAAATGATCCACAGTAGCATATTGAATTGCTTCACATTACATAAAAGCACAATGAAAAAAATGATACATTCATAGTGGTACAATCACACTGGTCCAATGACAATATTTATTGAAATGGAGTATAATATACAAGTATATATATATATATATATATATATATATATATATATATATATATATATATAGTGGAACAGCTGTAAACATGGATCTGTATGAGCAAACATATTGATATCTGTACTAAAGTGGGGTTGCAAAAGTTATTCAGGCTGCATCAGGGTAATATAAAATACATGTGAAAACAGAATTATTAAAGTAAGGCACTTCAAAGAAAATAAGTATTTTCTACAGGCATCAAGCTTCCTACACCCAGAATGTGGTAGAATACATCAGTCACAACTCCACAAACTAAAATATACTAATTTTGAGATTGCACAATATCGTGAAAAAGAGAAAATCCCTGTATCTCTGATACTGAGTGATATTGGATAAATTCCAGATTTTCACTATCTCTGTTTATTTAATTTTTGTTTGCCATGGTAGAGCACTGATGAAATCTGGCCTTTTGCAGGCCCAGCCCAAGTTATGTACAACAGTAAAGTAATATTAAAAGTAAGACTAAATTACACAGTATAGTGACATAACATAAAACAACATAGATGTAAAAATATACACATATTTACAAGAAGGTTTAAAAGAAAGTAGGCCCAGGAGTACACGGTGTGTAATACAGATTATAAGTGAAGTAAATGTGATCCACTCAAAGGAACAAACAGTATAAACGAGTGTGGAGGGAAATTTTAGCAGTGAAGAGAGCATAACTTGTAGAATACTAAGAGCTGTAATAGAAGGGCTGATAACATGAGCAGTGGATATTACATATGTAGTAGAGAATGGATAGGGCAAATAGTGAAGTAGTAGGTATGGGTTTATGTGTTTTAGAAGTTAGGATATTAAGCATCCAGGGTTTTCTGGGCTGAATGTAGTAGTGCAACTGTGTGAGTTAGGTGACATGGCCTATGTCCTAATATGTATTTATATTTTCAGTTAGGTATTGTTTGAACTGAGGTCTAAACTGACTGTAGTCTCTGATTTCAAATAAGATAAGGTGGCAGCAATTGTCACAGTTTAGGGGCAAGAAGAGAAAAATTGCAGTCTGTGGAGTAAAGTTTAGCAGATGCAATTATAAAAGTAGGGCCATTAGTGGAATGGCTTCTTACGTTGTAGTGTAGGTTGGACTTTGTTAGTTTCACGGTAAGGGGGATGGTGTATCTTGGCATAGGAGTTTGAAGAAAAAGGAGCCAAGAAGGAAGGTGGCTTTGCCTTGAGTGGGTAGCTAATTTGCCTTTTCCAAAGTATTGCAGTGATGGCCACACAGAGGAGAACTGGTAATGAAATAGCATGAGATTTTAAGATGGTACTCTTTGTAAGGCAGTGGCAAATATAGGTAGGCCATATTCTAGCTGTGCAAGCAGGACACCTTTGCCTAAGGTTATGAGAGGAAAGGAGATACATTTTATGACTACAATAGGAAGTAGTTTACTTTGGATTTGACTTTCTAAATGTGGTCTTGGAAGTTGACAAACTTGTCAAGCCAAATACCAAGGTATCTAAATAATGCAATGGATTCAGTTAGATTGTTGGCTAGGTCTTCGATATGGAAGGGGCTAATGGCTTTAGGGAATCCTTTATTTGTGCCAAACAACATGTTTTTTTTTTTTTGGTAGGAGGTTGAGGACTATTTTTTTAAAACAAGGCCAGTTGTTTAGTTGTAGAAATCTGGCTTGAAGTTGATTTGGGATGATGTCATGGGAAGGCTTGGATCCATAGATAATCATGTTATCAGCCTAAAGGCGTTATAGATGAAGTACGTCAAAAGGCAGTTTATTTATGAAATCAAGAATAGTTTTTTTTGGCAGGAATTAGTCCCTAAAGAACCCCTGAAAGAGAAAAAGCTGTATCTGATAAGCCAGGCCCAATTTTAACTGTAAATGTTTGGTTGGTTAGGAAGTCTTTGAATCTTTGGGTAACCAGGTTAGAAATATATCTTGTAAATGGGATAATAGGGTGGAGTAGTCAACCATGTCAAAGTCCCTAGTAAATTCAATGAATACTGACCCACTGAGGTTACTTTTATACATGTTAGTGAGGATGTCATCAGAGAATGTTCAGGGAGCACTCATGGTACTTCTACCTGCCCAAAAGCCATGCTGCTTCAGAGACATTAAGCGGAATTTGTCAAGGTAAGTGGGGAATTGGTTATAAATTACATTTTCAAAGATTTTACCAAAGATAGGAAGTACGAGATGGGATGGAACTGAGATGCTAAGGATGGTTTGTGATTGCCTGGTATAGAACTAACAAAGACTGATACCCAGAGAGAGGGCATAAGATATTAGTTGTGAGGCTAAGGATATAGAAGTGTTTAAGTGGGATGACTACTGAATCTCTACAGTTGTAGAGAAACCAAGGACAGAGGTTATTAGGACCAGAGGGAGAGCCTAGAGAAATCATTTCTAGTAGTGGGAAAATGTATTTAATGTCATACTTATTTCTTTCAATCAACTACATAAAGTATAGATGATCTCATTCCTACATTATTTTTAGTTGTTATAATAATATCATCTGCGTATGTCATTAACACTGGAATTTGTATGCCTTTATGCATAATATATTTTGCACTCTTCATTTACAATTAACCTCAGTAAATACCATGTTCATAACTAAAGCAAATAAAATACAACTCCTAGGGCATTCTTGTCTTATACCCTTACTTAGCTATATTTCTTAGGTCTATATTATATAATCGAAGTTTTATAACTTTGAATACATATGGTCGACATCATATGGTCAAAGTTATAAAACTTCAAATATGTAAAAAAAAAAATAAACAAAAAACAAGTAACTTGATGGGTTAAAGCAGGGGGGCAAGCCCCCCTGCACCCCCCACCCCCGCTCTTTAAATATACCAACTCCTAGATCGCATACAGTGCAGTAATGGGAAATCTTCCATTTCACCGCATTATAGTGCGGTCTCGGAGTTGGTATATTTAAAGAGAGGGGGGTGTGGAGGGGGCGTAGAGGAGCTTGCCCCCCTACTTACAACCCTTAGTTTTGTATTTGCTGATTTTTTTAATGTATTCAAAGATTTATAACTTCGACCATATGGTGTCAACCATATGGTATTCGAAGTTATTAAACTTCGATTATATAATATAGACCTGTATTTCTTTACTTAACCACCCATTTATCAAAATTAACCCATAGACTGTCATACAAACTTTCTTAATTTTACTACTAAAATTATACTTTTTTCATTAAATCCCATAACATCTCATGTTCAGTTGAGTCAAAAGCTGTATTAATAATGCCTACCATAAGTTTTAAATGTTCTCTTCTTTTTTTATTATCCACCATTTCCCTGATTATCATTAATAATTCTTGACATCGTTTTCCTTTCATATCATATAAAGTTTCTTCCATTATATGTTCCATTTTATTTTTAAATCTTTTCTGTATTATTGTCCTAAATACATTTTAATCTGTATTATTTAACACTTTTGGTCTCCAATTCTTCATATCTTTTTTTTCTTCTTTCTTCCATATGAATTTTAATATTCCAGTACACAATTCCTTATGGTTATAACATTCATTTTGCCACACATTCAAAACTTGTATTACAATTTTTTTTTGCTAGTCACCTAAGTTTTTATATATTTCAATTCCATTACCATTCAGACCTGCAGATGAATCTATGTTTAACTGCTTAAGTGCTCTAATTCATACAAAGCAGTTTCTTTTTCAACTTCCTTATTCACTTGTTTTAAAAATGTTTACTTCCCATGTTTTGTTACATTCCCTTCATTTTTAACCTTTCTTCTACATAATATACAACAATTTCTAAAATCTACCATTTCACCTCTTTTTCCTCTAATAAACGTTTCCAGTTTTCCAGTACAATCAGGGTACCTTTTTAAATTTGCTGTATTAGAAACACTCAAATTGAACCATGAGGGGGAGCAACTGGAAATGTTTATTAGAGGAAAAAGAGGTGAAATAGCAGTCATTGCTTAATGCTACTACCCCCGTATCAATGACAGTATTTCTCTTAAACCAGTTTTAGAAGTTTGAGTAGTTTAAATATGTGATATAAGTTCCTTTATTTTAAATATTGTAAAATAAACAATTTTAAGTGAATAATTAATAGGTTTTAGGTATTTTTTATGCATTTTATGTTATTATGAGTGTTGCCCTTTTAAGAAAGGTAATCATGTGATGTCAATTAATGGTTGTTAAATACACCCCCTGAGGCACTATTTGTATATAAAATTGGTCTTACCAAAATGATTTTAGATTCTGATGAAGTCCACTTTTGTTGCAGACAAAAGTGCTTACTTTATTAAAATAATTTTTCGTTTCTTTGGATGAGTCTTTATTGTTTTTTGAGGAGTACACAGCCTTTCTGAGCGATCACTATATTTTGGGATTGTAAAAAGCTTCTTTTATATTTTCTTTTGAAAATAATCCACCATTCTGACCAACTAAGTAAAATTCCATCATAGTAATATAATCTCTCCATAACTATATTATTAATTCTTTTGCTTTTTGTGTTCTATTCTTTTTATATATTTTCCTATTGTAATATGTTCTTTAGTTTTATTTCCATCCATGTAGCGAGATGATCTATAAATCCTTTTACAACTGAATCTCCTTCTGCTGTACTTACACCTTTAGATATTTTAAAATAATCAAGCTCAGGTTTGAATATACTTCTTCTAAACGTCTACACTTTTCTATTCCATATTACCAATTTACCACATTTCATGACTTCTTTCATTTTTATGTTTCCTTTCTTTTTCTTTTTCCCCTTAAATCACAATTAAAATCTTGTGTTATTATAAAATCCACGTTTACTACTATGTACATATGGTCGACATCATATGGTCGAAGTTATAAAACTTCAAATATGTAAAAAAAAAAAAAACAAAAAACAAGTAACTTGATGGGTTAAAGCAGGGGGGCAAGCCCCCCTGCACCCCCCACCCCCGCTCTTTAAATATACCAACTCCTAGATCGCATACAGTGCAGTAAAGGGAAATCTTCCATTTCACCGCATTATAGTGCGGTCTCGGAGTTGGTATATTTAAAGAGAGGGGTGTGGAGGGGGCGTAGTGGAGCTTGCCCCCCTACTTACAACCCTTAGTTTTGTATTTGCTGATTTTTTTAATGTATTCAAAGATTTATAACTTCAACCATATGGTGTCAACCATATGGTATTCGAAGTTATTAAACTTCGATTATATAATATAGACCTGTATTTCTTTACTTAACCACCCATTTATCAAAATTAACCCATAGACTGTCATACAAACTTTCTTAATTTTACTACTAAAATTATACTTTTTTCATTAAATCCCATAACATCTCATGTTCAGTTGAGTCAAAAGCTGTATTAATAATGCCTACCATAAGTTTTAAATGTTCTCTTCTTTTTTTATTATCCACCATTTCCCTGATTATCATTAATAATTCTTGACATCGTTTTCCTTTCATATCATATAAAGTTTCTTCCATTATATGTTCCATTTTATTTTTAAATCTTTTCTGTATTATTGTCATAAATACATTTTAATCTGTATTATTTAACACTTTTGGTCTCCACTTCTTCATATCTTTTTTTTCTTCTTTCTTCCATATGAATTTTAATATTCCAGTACACAATTCCTTATGGTTATAACATTCGTTTTGCCACACATTCAAAACTTGTATTACAATTTTTTTTTGCTAGTCACCTAAGTTTTTATATATTTCAATTCCATTACCATTCAGACCTGCAGATGAATCTATGTTTAACTGTTTAAGTGCTCTAATTCATACAAAGCGGTTTCTTTTTCAACTTCCTTATTCACTTGTTTTAAAAATGTTTACTTCCCATGTTTTGTTACATTCCCTTCATTTTTAACCTTTCTTCTACATAATATACAACAATTTCTAAAATCTACCATTTCACCTCTTTTTCCTCTAATAAACATTTCCAGTTTTCCAGTACAATCAGGGTACCTTTTTAAATTTGCTGTATTAGAAACACTCAAATTGAACCATGAGGGGGAGCAACTGGAAATGTTTATTAGAGGAAAAAGAGGTGAAATAGCAGTTATTGCTTAATGCCACTACCCCCGTATCAATGACAGTATTTCTCTTAAACCAGTTTTAGAAGTTTGAGTAGTTTAAATATGTGATATAAGTTCCTTTATTTTAAATATTGTAAAATAAACAATTTTAAGTGAATAATTAATAGGTTTTAGGTATTTTTTATGCATTTTATTTTATTATGAGTGTTGCCCTTTTAAGAAAGGTAATCATGTGATGTCAATTAATGGTTGTTAAATACACCCCCTGAGGCACTATTTGTATATAAAATTGGTCTTACCGAAATGATTTTAGATTCTGAAGTCCACTTTTGTTGCAGACAAAAGTGCTTACTCTATTAAAATTATTTTTCGTTTCTTTGGATGAGTCTTTATTGTTTTTTGAGGAGTACACAGCCTTTCTGAGCAATCACTATATTTTGGGATTGTAAAAAGCTTCTTTTATATTTTCTTATGAAAATAATCCACCATTCTGACCAACTAAGTAAAATTCCATCATAGTAACATAGTCTCTCCATAACTATATTATTAATTCTTTTGCTTTTTGTGTTCTATTCTTTTTATATCTTTTCCTATTGTAATATGTTCTTTAGTTTTATTTCCATCCATGTAGCGAGATGATCTATAAATCCTTTTACAACTGAATCTCCTTCTGCTGTACTTACACCTTTAGATATTTTAAAATAATCAAGCTCAGGTTTGAATATACTTCTTCTAAACGTCTACACTTTTCTATTCCATATTACCAATTTACCACATTTCATGACTTCTTTCATTTTTATGTTTCCTTTCTTTTTCTTTTTCCCCTTAAATCACAATTAAAATCTTGTGTTATTATAAAATCCACGTTTACTACTATGTAATCTAACAAATGTTGAAATAAATTCTCCCTTTCTTTGCAATAACATATTCGTGTATATTTATAAGTCTCTAAACCTTTCCTTGCCACTGTAAATCAATTATATTAAGTATTTCCCATTTTGATTAGTGTTACATCTAAAATATTTATTACTCTTTTGCATAAAACTTCTAGTTCTGATCAATGCTCGTTTCCCAAATTCCATATTATCTTTCCATTCCCTATTTTTTCTGTCTGTAATCTTTCTTCATTTTTAGAAATCTTATATCTTCTAAAACAATTATATCTACATCACATTTATTACACATTCTAAAATCCCTATCATTCTTGTTATATGTTTCATACTATTTACACTTACTAAGAGAATCCTTAAGTTATTGGTTTCTCCATTCCTTAATTTAAGGGAAATCATCCTCTTCTTATACTACTTTAAAATATATATTACTTCTCATCAATTTCCTTTCTTTTTTTCTTTTAAATTTATGCCTTTGAATCTCCTTTTTCTATATTTTACTCTTTTACAGCTATTTTTCCTTATATGACTTTTCAACTTATCTCTTCTTCATCACTAACATGTGACTCTATTCCTATTTCCTCCAATTCCTCTTTTCTTTTATTAACATTGTGACACCTGTGCCCTGGCCCAGCAATCAAGGAGCCTCAATCCTCATGACTGACACCAGAGAGGGTGACTCCTAGAAGAGGAAAGGATAACTAATACTCACAGCAAAGTACAATTTCCCTTAAGTGCACACAGAGATCACAGTCAGTCTGGGGCTGGTTGCTCCCTTGCTCATCAGGTCTCCAATAAGACTCCCCACTTGCACAGCTATAGGTCCAGGTCTCAGCCTAGCTGGGCAAGCTAAAACCTGCAGTACTCTCTCTGTCCAACCAGTGCTTCATGTCCCTGCCAAGTAGCTGACACACCACACACACACTTTGAGAAGAGGTTATACAACCACACAGACCATCCTGGGAAAAGGCTGGCACAGGTTGTCCAGCTGTGCCCCTGTTAACCAGATGATACAGTAGTAATTCCTGCCACCACCTAGCTAATAATTATCAGCTACTAAAAGGCCCTTAAAAGGGTGTCCAATTATTACTGTGCAATATTATTATCCAGTTGGTTATGTGACTATTCAGTCTAGGCTTAATTTGGAATGACTTAGACAGTAAAATCTGTAAATATGTAATGTACTTTAGAGGTTAAATTATCTCTACATAAATCAGCCACAGGTAAAGGGTTTTAAAATATTTAATAATAAATAATTAAAACACAAGACAATACTACTACACCACAGAGATATCTAAGAGTTCAAAGATCACACAGCAACTTAAAACAATACAGTAGGACAGGTCTGATGTCAAAGAAAAACACTTAATCTAACTTTCTAATCTTTAGCTAATCTTAAGAGAAAACACAGTGCTATAATCTTACTTACATACATAAAGAGCAAGCAGTGCTGGGTTAGATGTCCAAGACCAAAATGCGTACAGTCTCTCACTGAACAATAGTTTTTAAACACTAACCAACAGCTCTGCTGAGACCCTCCCAAATTACATAATTTTGACACTTAGGTTTTCTCAGGCCACAACTGCATTATTTAGCAAGCTAACACTTGCTCAGGAAACTACAACAATACAAGGCATTTCACATATACACTCCAGCAGAAACCAGAGCAATAAAGTACCTTCCACATGTAAATTCTGGCCCTTAACTTTAACCTTAAAACAATGGGCATGAAACCTTCATCCAGGCCCACTGGAGCTGACTTGTAAAACATCAAAGAGATTCATAAGATCTTGTCAACTTCAAAAGACACATTTGAAATGCTTGGCTTGGTTTTCCTTACAGCAGATGGCAATGTTGCAACAATCTTGAAGTTCACATTTTACAGAGTGTTCTTTCATTTAAAAACAGAAGCCTGTATTTTCCATTTATATATACAGTTGATAGAATTATGTATCAAATTCTATTTGACTAGGCTGACAGCCTTCACCCATCTTCCTCCAGTCTTCACAAACATCCTTTTTTTTTCTAAGTTCTTGTTCCTACTTCTTTTCTATTTTGTTTTTAGCTTCTCCCTTATTTTCATTATTTCATTACTTTTTACAATCCATTGATCCATGTCCATTTTTTCACATTTGTAACATTTAAGTTCACATTTATTTACATTGTGTCCAATTTTTCCACATATATAACATCTTTCTATCACAGTTATTTACTAAATGTCATTCTCTGTCACAAAAAAAAAACATGTTCTTGCTTGCCCCCAGTATTTTACCACACACTTATTTCCTTTAACTTTTATAAGACTTGGAATATGTACATTTTTTCCCTTTCCATTTTTAACACATTACAATCCCATCCCAAGTTCATAATCCCCTATTATCATAAATTTTAGAAATGGCCATCACTTCTTTACAAATATTTAATGCCCTTTCAAAGTCTTTCTTTTAACCTCTGGCTGATACTGTATATGTATTTTCTTTTTTGTCTCTCAAAAAAGCTTTCACTACATAATCATTACACAGATTATTTTATCTTTTTTATATTCACATAAAAAACTTTTCCATACCTTGTGCAGTCTCAAAAATGTCACAAAATGTATCTTTATTTATTAAAATAAAGGTTCTTACCTAATGTGTTATAATAAGAACCTCCGCTCCTCCAGCAAATCCCTCCTATACATCAGGAAATCCTACAATAGAGCTATACAAATGCACTTTATAAGCACTTACATGAGTACATGGATCGTGCAATCTCTAACAGAACCAAGATGCTATCCTCCAAAAAAAGGAAGCCAATCTGGTGTTCCTCTGCCATAAACAAACTCTACAACAGAAGAAAGAAACTATTGCAAAAAAGACTAAAACCCCATGATTGGAGGAACTCCCTGGTCAGCCTCAGTAAGAAGCTGAGATCCCTCATAAAATCCTCCAAAGCTAGTTATGAAAACAAAATCACCACTGACTCTAAAGACAACCACAAAGCATTCAATACCTATGTCAAGAATCTCAGTGGCAACACTCAGATCTACTCTGAGTTACAGCACAACGGCACTAAATATACAGAACCAACTGATATTGCCAACATCCTCGCAGATAGGTTCAGTGCTAACTTTACCCCCGCCCCTCATCCCCTAAAGGGCCCATCTCTATAAAGGAAGAATGCAAAGTTCCTGTAATCACGGCTGCACAGGTAAAAAGCACACTCTCCAAAGCCAAGAACACAGCATCTATGGGACCTGACAACATCCCAGGCTGCGTTCTACATGAACTATGGAATGAACTGGCACCCCACCTAAGTACCATGTTCAATCATAGCCTCACCTCAGGCTATGTGTCCACTGAATGGCGCACAGCGATGGTTATCCCACTCCACAAAGGGGGAGCCTCAACAGCCCCCAGAAACTACCACCCCATTAGCCTGATGAGCCTGGTCTGCAAGGCTATGGAACGTATCATCATGGAACTTATAAACAATGACATTGGTAATCTCCAAACTGGACCCCACCCAGTTCGAGTTTGTAAAAGGCAGATCATGTCTCCTAAACCTGATCAACTTCTTTGAAGCAGTCACCAAATCCATAGATGAGGGTAAAGTGGTTCACACAGCCTATCTAGATCTCGCCAAGGCTTTTGACACCATCCCCCACTCCGGAATTATAGATACATTCACTAAACTAGGTATAAATCCCTATGTCACAAGATGGGTTGCCAACTGGCTCACTGACAGAACCCACACTGTGAAAGTAGCAGACTTCAAATCCATCATCAGACCAGTGACAAGTGGAGTACCACAGGGTTGAGTCCTGGGTCCTCTCCTGTTTGGTATCTACTTCTCTGAAGTACAGGCTAACAAAGAAGGTCTTTGGCTAATGAAGTTCACAGATGACTGCAAACTAGGAGCCATAATCAAAACTCCAAAAGATGTGGACATCCTACAAAAGGGCCTTGCTGAGACAGATGCCTGGTGTCAAAGCTATGGCCTCATGTTCAATGCCAACAAGTGCATCATCATCCCTTTTGGTAAAAACGATGTACCCATGAACTACCACATAGGCCGTAGTCTGATTAACACCGAAAGTGTGATAAGAGACCTTGGGACACAGGTAGACAGTAGTCTCTCTTTTGATAATCACATCTCCACAGTAGTCAGGAAATCCATCTGCATGGCACACCTCATCACAAAAGGTTTCTCATCCAGGAAAAAAGAGGTCATTGTTCCCCTCTACTCATCACTCATTAGACCCATTATATAGTACAATGCCCCTTTTGGTATGTACCTCACAAGACATCTACAACAACTGGAAAGGCCACAGAAATACCTCACAAAGAGGATTACCGGCCTCAAACAGATGCGCTACGTAGACCATCTGAAAAAACTGCAGCTTTACTACGTAGCATATCACCTACTCAGAGGCGACCTCTGCCTAACATAGAAAGCTATGTCAAACCCAGAGCTTTTGGACATGCTCCATTTAAAGAAATCCCAATCCCTCCGAGCTACATGCTCTAGGGACCTAAACCTTGTCACCACAATAAACAGAATATGCTGGAGGGATAGATTCCTGTCCCAGAGACTTCCCATACTCTGGAACAAACTACCCATCTATATCAAACAAAGGTCCTCATTAGCACTCTTCAAGAAAAATCTTGATGATTGGATGGGAGATAGAAAATTCACCCCGGGGATCACTTCTGTGGCTCTGCTCGACAGTGGCACAGGAAAATAATTTTCTTGGGTGGTGAAAGCCAGGGTACCTTTTGGCTAGGCTTATAGAGGCTCTAGGGCCAATAGCCTAGTACCTACCTATGAACCTATGGTGACTCTCTCTATTCAAACTACATTGCCAAAAAATAGAATTCCATCCCCGGTCCATTATAAGTACTCCTAATGCATCTCACTTCAAAAAACTCCTGAAAGACTACCTAGGAAATAACTGGATCTGCTGATGCTCTAGTCCTGGTTTACAACTTCCTCCTTTTTTTGCTCTGTCCTTCTTCCTTAGTCCTCAATCTCTACTTCATTTCTACTTATTCTCCCCCAGCATACTGTGCCTCACCCTAATTGATTACTCTTCTCATTCTTCTCACTCCCTTCTATCTCCTTCTTTATCTCCAACTTTCTTCTCTTCCAACTTCATATTCACCACTGTCTCCTAACTCTTCCTACCATACCTCAGCCTCTTAGAGCTAGAAATCTGAACAAAGCTACAAATAAAAGTGCGACAAAGGCTCAAAAATAGGGACAATTTTTAAGTATTGCTCTTACAAACTTAGAAAGTTGATAGAATAGCAGGTTTTCCATTAGAATGAATTTTCGGAAGCATATGAAGTCTGAAACTGAAATGTCCATCATTATTTTCTGACTTCAGTCTTTAATAATTTGTCATTAATTTTCCAGAAAAAGACAATTTTATGCAAAACGGAACAAAAATATGAGGCAAAAATGTGTACAGTTGAGAGGTATGATTCTCACTTCTCCTATTTACTCTACCTCTCTATCTACTTTCTATCCTCTAGCTTGTCTCCCCTTCTCCTATACCCACTATGTCACATATTGTAGACTTAACTTACAACTACTGCTTCTTAGATATAGTTGTTTTATCATATATCAACAGATCTAAACTATCCAGCTGCAGTATGTACTTCTTTCCTCAGGCTCAATTTATTACAGCTTCAGCCTATGTCAACTATATGGCACAAAAATCAAACCGCTGTACACAAAATGTACCTTATTTTATGCTCTGTTATTTGTATCTCAGTTATTAGCCTCTTACTTGCATTGGGTTTAGTTTTGTAAAACCTCTGTTTATTGTTCAGTTTGTTTTTGTAAAATCCTCTACATATTATATAATCTCCAAATATTGCTCTCTGTAAATGTTTTTCTAACAATTAATGTACTTATTCTGGAGCTTTTCTCCCCAGGTCTCCACGTAAAAAGGGCTACCACCTAGTCAAACTATCCTGGTAAACAAAATTAAATAAAATAAAACACCCAAGGAACTATAACAGTGTCTCGTACCTATCTGTCCATCTCCTTATTTCTTTTACTTTGAATTCTCACCATGCATTTCCTTTTGATGCTATCTTCATTTTTTATTTTATTTTTGCTCTCCACCATGATTGGCAACTGTCTCCTCATATGATTTCTTTTTTTTTTTGTGTACTACCTTCTTTCATAATATCCTCTGCTTCCTCTTCCTGGATTTTTTTCCATTATTTCTCTCCAGTAAACATATTTTTTTGGCTCACATTGGTTTATCATATTATATTAATATATCATCCCTCAACTCTCGCAATTGAAGTGTTGTAACAATACACTCTACTTTCACCACATCTTCCAATCTCCCAAACAATTCCTTCTGGAAAAACTTTCTGAATCCTCTACAATATCACCGATATTCTCTTTAGAAATGGCATTCACCTCCATTCCATCCACTGCTCTCTCCGTTTCATGCACTGTCCTCTCAGATGCCATTGCAGTAGGAATGGGATGAGCAAACATACTCACGTAAAGGCAGGCTCTGAGTACAGATTGTGAGTAAGGGAAATTTCATGATATCCTAGCCAAAAGTTTGCCTAGTATAAATGTTATCTCTGTTCTCCACTGAAAAGAAACCACTAGCCTAGTTGGACTAACCTGGTCAATAAAAGATAAATAAAAAACAGCAGATGAGGATTTTCTAGTAGAGCAAGAAATGTGAACACTAGAGGAAAACTCTTTATGTAGATTTCTACAAAAGATCCTATTTACTCTTTTATAAACAAAGGTGTCTAACTTGCATTTAATTTGATCAGTGTTATTCAAATGAAATGCATTCAAACATTGTGCACTTCAGCCAATCATGGGGGAATGTGTGGCTTTAGGTTCCTGAAAACAAATATAAAATATATATATATATATATATATATATATATATATATACACACACATCTACACACACACACACACACACACACACACACACACACACACACACACACGCACACACACACATATATATATATATATATATATATATATATATATATATATATATATATATATATATATATATATACCTATACCTATTTCTCTCTCTATATATATTTATTTGTGTATGTGTGTTTGAGAGCGTATATATAAATGGAATCACTACTTAAAACCGAAACTACACAATCCCGAAACCCACAATACCGAGACTAAAATCCCTAAACCACACATTACCGACATTTAAAAAGTGCGAAATTCAAAATTGCGAAAGTACTGCATACATACAGCACACACACAAACATATACACAGCCTCCCCCCATAACCAAACAAACCACCCTACACTAAAGATAAGCAGGGGGGCTTCACCTCCTTACACCCCCCATGTGGGGGGCTGTGCCCCCCCCACACCCACCAACTTTAATATTCCAACTCCGAGATCGCACAGACATACACACAAGGCAAACCCACCCCCACACATTATAGCCCCTCACACACACACACACACACACACACACACACACACACACACACACACACACACACACACACACACACTAAAGCCCTTCACAAACACACTTACACACACATAATTACCTGAACCGCAACACCAGAAGCAATAACTCAAAATCCCTTACCATCGAGATTTTGAATTTCACACTTCTGGTCTATCGGTAATGTGTGATTTCGGCTACATGGTCTCGAGCTTTTGAAATTCGAGATTTCAAAAGTTCGAGATTTAGTACTCTTCCCATATAAATATATATATATATATATATATATATATATATATATATATATATATATATATCTTTGGTTTACTATGGTATGGTCGAAAGGGGTCAGGTTGAACAGTTGCAGCATCGGAAAAGAATAATGAATTTGCCAACATCGGAAGACCAGAATGCTGAAAATAGTAAATACAAAGATGCGTATAGGACATTTTCGACATTCCCATCTTCCAGCCCTGGTGTTAGTTAGCTTACCTCTAATATTTTGAAGGGGGGGCTATGCCCCCTGCACCCCTCATACATTAAATATGCCAACTCCGCGATGGCACTACAGTAAGGAAATGGGCTACTTCCTTATTCTTCATTGAAGCACAACCTCCCTCCACAGTCTCGGCACATTGCTTGCCGAAAGGTCGAGTGCACCATGCAACTTGACTAAACATGGTCCATCACTACTGGTTTGATTTCATGCCCCTTGGAAACTGTGGTTTCGGACATCGGCCGTTCAACATACTGCGATTCGCATAAGTCATAGTAAACCTCTATATTTTTATATATCAACTTACATATACACACATACATCTATAACTAATCTCTCTCTCTCTCTCTCTATATATATATATATATATGTGTGTGTGTGTGTATATGTATATATGTATATATATATATATATATATATATATATATATATATATATATATATATATATATATATATTTATATGTGTGTGTGTGTGTGTGCGTGTGTGTGCGTGCGTGTGTGTGTGTGTGTGTGTGTGTGTGTGCATGTGTGTGTGTATTTATTCACCCATGTCCTTGAAGTCAAATGACAAGTTTGCTGAGTGCATTTTAGGTAAACCTTACTGATCAAATAACAAATACATTAAGAACAGAGTAGTGCAGCAGAGCTCTATCAGCAGCAGGATCATGAAATAAAGGCATAATGCAGTTTTCTCTTTTTTCCTGGTGTTGTGCAATCTCAGAGCTATTTTGTAGATAGATAGAGAGATAGATATATGGGTATATTTAAAATGATCAAAATAACCAAATGCTGACATCTCATATGTCAATGACAAAAAGTCATTGCAAATATTGACATATCACTTTGCATGTTCTTAGGAATTCCCTTAGAGTATGCAAATAAATAAACAAAAAAAAAATCAAAACATTCTCTTTGTGCAGGTGGGCAAGACTCTCTGCATCCTCTACCCCCTGCTAATTATATATACTAACTCTGAGATCACACAATCCCAGGGAAGGGACATATTCTCCAACCCTGCTGATTGTCGATCTCAGAAATCAGTCAATTATCTGTTTATTCAACCAAATTGTGTCAGCCAAACAAATGTTGACTTTAATGTTGTTGTTCTTCTTTCGGCTTTTCCTGGTTAGGGGTCGCCACAGCGGAACTCCGGTCCGCTAATGATTGGCAGTAGACTTTTACGGTGCTGAGGTGCTAGCTCGACGCCCAACCTTCAACGAAGGCATGCACATTCACGCATGTCTTTCGAAGGCCACTTGACCATGGGGAGAGCATGCAGACTCCACACAGAAGGTTCTCCAGCCTTTGAATTGAACATGAGAACCTCTTGCTGTGAGGTGACAACGCTACCGCTGCACCTCTGCAGCTTCCAAATGTTGACTTTAATGACAGTCAGACAGTCAGATAAATTAGGGGTTCCAAGATATATGACTGGTGCCAGAAACATGGCCTCAAACTGAATGCCAAAAAAGCGTCATAATCCCTTTTGGGAAGAATGATGTCCCCACAAATTATCACAGTGATAATAAGGCACTAAGCATGCAATCAGCCATGAGAGACTTGGGAACCCAGGTTGATAGCCAACTGACTTTTGACCACCATATTGCCTCCATTGTATGGAAAGTTTTCTACATGAACCACCTCATTAGTAAAGGTATCTCATCCAGGGACAAGGTGGTCATAACATCCCTGTATTCTTCAATTATAAGACCGATTATTGAATACAATGCCCCTTTCGGCATGTACCTCACAAAGCACATGCAGCAGCTGGCTAGACCACAGAGATTCCTCACCTTGAGAATTCAGGGCCTCAAACATCTACCCTACACAGATAGGCTAAAAGCCCTGTCCCTCTGTTCAGTCTCCTACAGACTTCTGCCTGGCATACAAAGCAATCTCACATCCCACCCTGATGGGACTGATGCATATCCACAAGTCAAGGTCCACTAGAGTAACACACATGAGAAATCTCAGTCTGGTCTGTGACATCAATAGGACTTGTTGGCAGGACAGATTTATGTCCCAGAGACTCCCGTTTTTGTGGAATAGACTCCCTCTCCACATAAAGCAGAGTACCTCATTAAACCTTTTTAAGCACAACCTGGATAACTGGATGGGGAACAGAAAATACACCCCTGAGATTCCATCTATGTCCTTGCTGGACAGTGGCATAGGGTGCTGACTTGTTGGAACATGGGCTAAATTCTTGGCTAGGCTTGTAAGAGCCTCAGGACCAATAGCCTAGTAACTTCCTATGATCCTATGATCCTATAATATTTTATCTCTCTCTCTCTCTCTCTCTCTCTATATATATATATATATATATATATATATATATATATATATAAATAAATAACATTTTTTATATATTATATATACATATAATATATATATATATATATATATATATATATATATATACATTTATATATATATATATATATATATATTTTTTTTTGTTATACATATACATACACATAGGTTCATGGGTAAGTAAAAGGGTAGCTGCCCTTTTGGTCCATTTTAAGGATAGCCTATTTTCCTTCCAAATGTGAGAATTAAACCTTGTACCTTTTGTCTGTGAGATAACCACCCGACATGTATTGTAAAGGTAGGGGTAGTAGTAGTAGGGGTATTGTAAAGGGGCAAATGGTAAGGTTGTCACGTCTTATTAGTGACAACGAAGTTTGTAAACAAGAGTTACACACATTGATAGGGATGTTCCTTGACAGAGGATACCCCTTAAAAATGTTGATAAAAATGTGCAATGAAGTAATTGGTAAAAGGGAGACTAATTTCCACCTATATTAAAAGGGAGAAATATTGAATTAGAAACCAGAAGTCATATGAATAGCTTCGATTCCAGGGTTTTGATTTTGAAATATAACAGCCAAACAACTGATATTGTGGACACTATTAGGAAAATATGGGATACAATCTTTGATAGTGAACTTAAAAGTAATTTGGGTTTGTATCCTAGGATTGTATTTTCAACGGGAAGAAATATAAAAGAATATTTGGAGTGGCAGAGGTCTCAAAATAACATCTTTTCTAGGATGAATAAATGTGGGACTTTTAAGTCCTGCATATTCATTAATGATGGACCCTATGTTAGTGTCCTGAGTTACACTAGGAGCATTAAATGTCCAGGTGGGTGCAACTGCAACACCTCTAAAATGGTTTATCTAGCTATGTGCACTTCCTGTACTAGTTTTTATGTAGGAAAGACCACATGTAGGTTGAGGGAATGGATAATAGAGCACCTTAGAGCAATAAGAATCAAAGACCCCCATAATGCTTTATATATGCAGAGTACCAAGTGCATACATTTCAAGAAATTTTTATTTTTTGTGTTAGACAGGTTTGTTCAAAATGACAGAGGTGGTGATGCTAAATTGGAAGGTGAATTCTTAAGAGTATAAGTGGCAAGTGATTTTAGATGCAACAGCATCACCTGGCCTAAATGAACATATATCTTTAGGACCAGTATTGAGATTAAGAGCTGCTAAAATTTAAATAGGCAATGCATGTCTGTTTTTATTTTTATAACAAATATTTTAAAACAAATAATTATTATTAATTTTAGTAAAAGTTTTTATATTATAGACATTAAGTTTATTTGTTCAGTGGACAGGGCCATATCTAGGTTTAATATGATGTATGAAGTGTGTTTTGCTTTAAGAATAGTGTGATTGCATTAATTTATGCTTGATTGATTAATGGACATGTGTATTCAATGAGTTGTTTTGTGGTTACTACTCACTCTGAAGATGCCATTTGTATGATGAAAGTGCTGAGTGTGTGGAGCCGGACAATACAGTTCTTGCAAAAAAAAAAAAAAAAATGACAGTACTATCACATCATAAATCATCAAACAGCATTTCATTTAATTTGACTACAAAACTAAGCAGACACAAATCATGAAAATGAACTGCTTAAGTTACTTCAAACACGGCTAATCCGTATGCTTACATGCTTTCTTCCAGGAGCTGCAGTAACCAACACAATGACAATACAGTTCTTGCAAAAAAAAAATACAGTAGAATCACATCATAAATTCTCAGACATAATTTCATTTAATTTGACTGCAAAACTAAGCAGACAGAAATCATGTAAAAGAACAGCTTACTTAATTTCAAACACTCGTTTTCAGGCCATCATGTGTATTATCGCAACCGTGGAAATGTGGTTGCAATAATACGTAAGTACCAATATAACAGTAATAAAATATAGCTTTAGCGGATATTAGCCCTTCTTTTAAGCTCTCTAGAAATAGATATAGTGTCATTCAAACCCAGAAGACTGTAGGCATCAAAGTGTAACTGCCAAAACATTTCCCTCTGCAGTAAAAAAAATCACAAACTCAAGAAGATCTTGTTTCCCTTCCCACATAGTGTCAACGATTCTTGGGATCTCATTGACAAGTTAAGGGGAGTTGATTCCAGGGGTACTGTTTTGCTTGCAACGTGTGACATCAAAAGTGTGTTCACAGTCATCCCACAGGACGTGGGATTGGATTGGTTTGGTCAGGTGGTTACTAAATTTGGTGGCCTTGATTTTGAGGGGGTGCATTTGGTCACTGAATTGATGGAAATTGTACTTGGAAACAACTTCCTATCACCTGATGGTGAGTTTTTCAAACAAATATCAGGTATGGCCATGGGTGCATCTTGTGCCCCCCTCCTTGCCAACATAGTTCTGCTAAGTTGGGAAATGGACTTTGTCTTCAGATGCCCTGAATTTAATAAATGTAGAAGCTATTTCAGGTTTTTGGATGAGTTGTTGATAATATGGGATGGTTCCATTCAAAATTTCATCTAATTTATAGAAGTCTTGGCTACCAGTACTTCATTTCTTGAGTTCACGCACACTGTTAGTGAAAACAGTATTTACTATCTGGACATATAGATTACAAAGCTACCTGGTGGAGGTTTTGGAACAGAAATATACCAGAGACCTACTTTCTGCAATGCCTTTCTCTCTTCTGACAATTGCCACCCTTTTCATCAAAAGAAGGGGGTGGTTAAGAGTCAACTTATTAGAATTTCTATGTTGACATCAGATGATAGTGTTTTCTTGAAGCAGTTTGATCTTTTAAAGAGTATGTTTCTTAATAGAGGATGTCACATTGCTTGTTGAATAAATTGCAGGATGAAATTTGGGTCCTCAGGGGTGACTGTTATCCCCCTATTATTCCTTCTGGCTTGGTGCATTTGCAGGACGGTACCAGCCCATTAGATAAACACAACATGGTTTTACATTATTCCCTTGATGCTGGGGATATCCAGAAGATTGTTCAGAGGAATTAATACCTACTATCTAGTAATGTGGACATTAACAAGCATTTTGCCGCTGCTCCATCATTTACTTTTAAAAATAAGAGGAACATTAAATCATTACTGGAAGTGCAGGTGGCTGGGGGGGGGGGGTCAGCCCACTGACTACAAGAAAATGGTGGCACTGTAATCAATGTCCCATTATTTGTTTTTCCCCGGGTGACGTGTGGCTGTCCAGGTTGACTACTGTTTGTCATGGGGGCAAGTTTAACTGCAATTCTGAGAGGGTTATTTATCTTGTTCTGTGTGACTCTTGCATGGTTTTCTGTATTGAAAAGACTGTCAATTCCCTTAATAAAAGAATTTACCAGCATGACTACAGCATCAAGAAAAATTACAACAAAAATGCCCTAGCTAGACATTCTGGGCTATGTGCGGTTTTAGACAGTTTAAATTTTTGGTGCTAGAGCTAGAGCAAGTCAAGATTGGTGTTTTCCTTCTGACTGGCAGAATTTTTTACTGCAGAGGGAAATGTTTTGGCAGTTACACTTTGATGCCCGCAGTTTTCTGAGTTTGAATGACTATCTATTTCTAGTGAGCTTAAAAGAAGGGCTAATATTGGCTAAAACTATATTTTATTACTGTTATATTTTATTATTGTGATATTTTACATCTTTGCATTTTATTTTGTACATTTCTTTTTTTAACTGCATTTTTAACTGAATTTTCTTTATTGCAGAATGTGGTTTGTAGAAGCTTCTTTATATAATGGAGGACTGTTAACTGGATGTTCTTTGCTATTATTTCTGCTATCAGTGAAAATGTTAGAATTACATAACTTGGGGGAGATGATATGTGCATGCTTTGTGGAGAGCAAACATATACTGGGAAAATTTTGACAGGTCTTTTTTTTGCTTTTTACCAGAATTTAGATAAGTTCCTTGAGCTAAAGTAGTTAGAATATTCTTTGTCACTGCGGTGGTGGTGCCGCGGTAGTGTTGTCACCTCACAGTTAGATGTTGCCCGTTCAATTCTCAGTTAGAGCGTCTTCTGTGTGGTGACATGCTTGAATGGGCATTCCTTCGTTGAAGGTTGTGCATTAGGCCTGGCAAGCCAGCACGTAAACTCTACTGCCAATCATTAGCAGACCGGAGTTCTGCTGTGGCGACCCCTAACCAGGAAAAGCCGAAAGACACAAACAAACAAGCAGAATGTTACATCAGTAGTTTTGTGGATGTTTTCTCTTTAATTTGAGGAGGGGTTTAGCAATTGTTTGGCACCTTTTTTATAAATAAAAGGATTTCCTCTTTACTATTCTTGGTTCTGATGATGTCACTTTGTGACAAAAGTGCTTAACCAGCAGTTTTTCCTTGTGCTACGGTGAATAAAGTGTTTTGGATTGTTCTTTGGACTACTCTACGTTCGTTTTATTTTATCATTTCCTGCATTTTTGGTATATAAATGCCTGTCATTATTTACTGAATTCAGTCCTCACTAATTTAGCACAAAAGTCTAGAAAATGACAAATTTTATGAGGAACAGACCAAAAATTCAAGTAAAAAATCTGGACATTCTGTAAAAATCTGGACAGTTGAGAGCTATGGTGATCACTGCACCATCCCAAGTGTGCGGCCCTCACTTGTAAAGTCTGATAATGAATCAGTCATGTTAGAAGTGACAATAACATCTGATCCCCCTTAGCAGCAACTAGGCTAAAGAACATCTCCAAGGCCAATTACAGCCTATTACAGGAAGGTATTAATAGCTTCATAATCCCTACCCCCACTGATGGCAAGGACACTTATGCTGGGATATACCCCAATGGTTTGTATAAACATCTACACAATTGTATTAACTCAGCAGTACCTGATAGGACCAAAGTAAGATCCTCAAAATAGAATAAAAACCAAAGGTGAAGAGTGGTACACACACAACTAGTAATCCAACAACCACTCCGACTCCAATAACTAATGCCCAAAAGTTTATTCACGAAATCACAATATAAAAATATATATATATCAAGGTCAAGTGCTTTCGTATTATCACTTCTTCAGAACTCCTCAAAATAGAACACACCTGCCTGGTGAACATCTGTCATAAACACATTATACAATAAGAGAAACAAACTGCTGTCCAAGAGCAGGAATGAACAGTCTCCAACTTGGAAACACTCCCTCCTCAGCATAAACAAGCAAATAAGACACCTTGTAAAGTGTTCTGAAGCTAACTATGAGTCGAAATTAGCTACTCTGGCTAGGCATAACCACAAGTCTTTCTTTAGCTACATCCATAACCTCAAAGGAAAAACCCAGATTTGTACAGAACTTGTTGTTAACCGCATCATATATACAGAGCCCATGGAAAATCCCATCTGCTAGTGGACAGGTTCATTGAAAATTTCTCCCCCCTGTCCCTGCCACACATAACCCAAAGCATCCCTACCAGTTATTCTCCACCTAGTATTTCTAAGGAACAGGTCTTAAATGCTCTCTCCAGACCCAAAAACTCAGCCTCTGTGATGCCACCTGATAGCATCCTAGGTTGCATTCTTAATAGATTAAATGAGGAATTAGCAGCACCGTTGAGTACCCTATTCAACCACAGCCTAAGTACTAGTTTTGTCCCCGCTGAATGGAAAACAGCATAAACCAGGTGCTTCTACTAACCTGAGGAACTATAAACCCATAAGCCTGACCAGTCTGATCCATAAGGCCATGAAGAGAATCATCATGGACCCTGTCAACAAAGATATAAGAGATCTCCAAACACTTGATCCAGCCCAGTTTGGGTTTGTCAAATGGAGATCGTGCCTATTAAACTTGGTAGAATTCTTTGAGACAGTCACTAAAGCCCTGGATAAAGGTAAATCTGTGCATACGAGTTACCTAGACTTAGCTGAGGCCTTTGGCACTATTTCCCACTCAGGCATCATATAAATTTACCCAGCTGGGGATTAACTCATATATTGGCAGGTGGGTTGCAAATTCGCTCACCAATAGATCACATACAGTCAAATTAGACTCACCCTCCACCAGCAGACCTGTAATCAGTGATATTCCACGGGGTTTAGTGCTGGGGCCCCTATTGTTTAGAATCTACTACTCGGAAGTACAGGCAAAAACAAAAGGCTGACAAAATTTGCTTATGACTGCAAGCTGGGAGCAGTCATAGAGTCCCCAAGTGATGTCAACATCCTTCAAGAGGGACTTACACAGACCAATGACTGGTGCCAAAGTCATGGGCTAAAACTCAGTGCTAAAAAAATGCACTATCATCCCCTTCAGCAAACAACACTGTAAGCATTCAAGCAGTGGTGACAGATTAGGGAACACGGTTGACAGCAACCTATGCTTTGACCACTGTGTCTCCACAGTTGTCAAAAGGGCATGCTACATTGCCCACCTCATAAGTAAGAGCATTGCTTCCAGATCAAAAGAGATTATTACCCCCCTGTATTCATACCTCATCAGGTCAATAATAGAGTACAGTGCTCCCTTTGACATGTACTTTACCAGGCACCTGCAGCAACTGGATAGACCTCAAAGGTTTTTTACAAAGAAAATTCAGAGTCTTTAACATATGTCATATGTTGACAGACTGGAATCTCTGTCACTATACTGTGTGTCGTATAGACTACTCAGAGGCGACCTGTGCCTCGCATATAAAGCCGTCTTAATAGATATACTGTACATTCGTAAGTCAAATGATATATGATGCACTTGCTTGAGGGACCTCAACCTAGCATGTGACAACAGAACTTGCTAGACAGACAGATATGTTTCGCAAATGTTACCTCTTCTCTGGAACAAACTTCCAGTTCAACTCAAACAGAGCCCTCGTTGACCCCATTTAAGTGTAATTTGGATGACTGGATTGGAAACCGTAAATTCATCCCAGGGGTTTCATCTGTGTCCATCTGGGACAGGGCAGCAGGTGCTGAATTAGACTGCCTGACACACAGACTCTCTAGGGAACAAGGGTTGAACTAGGTTAGGCCTGTAAGGAGCTTACTACTATTAGTCTAGTAACCTCCCATGATCCTATGATCCTATGATCATGCCAGCTCCCTATCATATTTTCTAGCTTTGTGGTCTTTCAGTAAGTAAGATGCTATAATCACTGAGTGTAGTAATTTCAATGATTAACTCTACTTTTGTCTTTTTGGGAGCTACTGTAGTTGGTTTTCTTGCATCTATTTTTTCATCTGTTGCTATATGGTGATCTCATGTGATCGCAGGTTCATCATTGTTGGTAATACCTTGTGATTCATGTTTCTGATGCTTGCCAGCAACTTATATACATATATGTATAGGTTCATAGGTAGGTACTAGGCTATTGGCCCTTGGGCCTATAAAAGCCTAGCCAAAAGGTACCCTGGCTTTTGTCACCCAAGAAAATTATTTTCCTGTGCCACTGACGAGCAGAGCCACAGAAGTGATCTCCGGGGTGAATTTCCCAATCATCAAGATTTTTCTTGAAGAGTGCTAATGAATTTATTTGCTGGCTGTCCAGGTTGACTACTGTTTGTCATGGGGGCAAGTTTAACTGCAATTCTGAGAGGGTTATTTATCTTGTTCTGTGTGACTCTTGCATGGTTTTCTGTATTGAAAAGACTGTCAATTCCCTTAATAAAAGAATTTACCAGCATGACTACAGCATCAGGAAAAATTACAACAAAAATGCCCTGGCTAGACATTCTGGGCTATGTGCGGTTTTAGACAGTTTAAATTTTTGGTGCTAGAGCTAGAGCAAGTCAAGATTGGTGTTTTCCTTCTGACTGGCAGAATTTTTTACTGCAGAGGGAAATGTTTTGGCAGTTACACTTTGATGCCCACAGTTTTCTGAGTTTGAATGACTATCTATTTCTAGTGAGCTTAAAAGAAGGGCTAATATTCGCTAAAACTATATTTTATTACTGTTATATTTTATTATTGTGATATTTTACATCTTTGCATTTTATTTTGTACATTTCTTTTTTTAACTGCATTTTTAACTGAAGTTTCTTTATTGCAGAATGTGGTTTGTAGAAGCTTCTTTATATAATGGAGGACTGTTAACTGGATGTTCTTTGCTATTATTTCTGCTATCAGTGAAAATGCTAGAATTACATAACTTGGGGGAGATGATATGTGCATGCCTTGTGGAGAGCAGACATATACTGGGAAAATTTTGACAGGTCTTTTTTTTTGCTTTTTACCAGAATTTAGATAAGTTCCTTGAGCTAAAGTAGTTAGAATATTCTTTGTCACTGCGGTGGTGGTGCTGCGGTAGTGTTGTCGCCTCACAGTTAGATGTTGCACGTTTGATTCTCAGTTAGAGCATCTTCTGTGTGGCGACATGCTTGAATGGGCATTCCTTCGTTGAAGGTTGTGCGTTAGGCCCGGCAAGCCAGCACGTAAAACTCTACTGCCAATCATTAGCAGACTGATGTTCCGCTGTGGCGACCCCTAACCGGGAAAAGCCGAAAGACACAAACAAACAAACAAGCAGAATGTTACATCAGTAGTTTTGTGGATGTTTTCTCTTTAATTTGAGGAGGGGTTTAGCAATTGTTTGGCACCTTTTTTATAAATAAAAGGATTTCCTCTTTACTGTTCTTGGTTCTGATGATGTCACTTTGTGACAAAAGTGCTTAACCAGCAGTTTTTCCTTGTGCTACGGTGAATAAAGTGTTTTGGATTGTTCTTTGGACTACTCTACGTTCGTTTTTTTTTATCATTTCCTGCATTTTTGGTATATAAATGCCTGTCATTATTTACTGAATTCAGTCCTCACTAATTTAGCACAAAAGTCTAGAAAATGACAAATTTTATGAGGAACAGACCAAAAATTCAAGTAAAAAATCTGGACATTCTGTGAAAATCTGGACAGTTGAGAGCTATGGTGATCACTGCACCATCCCAAGTGTGCGGCCCTCGCTTGTAAAGTCTGATAATGAATCAGTCATGTTAGAAGTGACAATAACATCTGATCCCCCTTAGCAGCAACTAGGCTAAAGAACATCTCCAAGGCCAATTACAGCCTATTACAGGAAGGTATTAATAGCTTCATAATCCCTGCCCCCACTGATGGCAAGGACACGTATGCTGGGATATACCCCAATGGTTTGTATAAACATCTACACAATTGTATTAACTCAGCAGTACCTGATAGGACCAAAGTAAGATCCTCAAAATAGAATAAAAACCAAGGGTGAAGAGTGGTACACACACAACTAGTAATCCAACAACCACTCCGACTCCAATAACTAATGCCCAAAAGTTTATTCACGAAATCACAATATAAAAATATATATATATCAAGGTCAAGTGCTTTCATTATCACTTCTTCAGAACTCCTCAAAATAGAACACACCTGCCTGGTGAACATCTGTCATAAACACATTATACAATAAGAGAAACAAACTGCTGTCCAAGAGCAGGAATGAACAGTCTCCAACTTGGAAACACTCCCTCCTCAGCATAAACAAGCAAATAAGACACCTTGTAAAGTGTTCTGAAGCTAACTATGAGTCTAAATTATCTACTCTGGCTAAGCATAACCACTAGTCTTTCTTTAGCTACATCCATAACCTCAAAGGAAAAACCCAGATTTGTACAGAACTTGTTGTTAACCGCATCATATATACAGAGCCCATGGAAAATCCCATCTGCTAGTGGACAGGTTCATTGAAAATTTCTCCCCCCTGTCCCTGCCACACATAACCCAAAGCATCCCTACCAGTTATTCTCCACCTAGTATTTCTAAGGAACAGGTCTTAAATGCTCTCTCCAGACCCAAAACTCAGCCTCTGTGATGCCACCTGATAGCATCCTAGGTTGCATTCTTAATAGATTAAATGAGGAATTAGCAGCACCGTTGAGTACCCTATTCAACCACAGCCTAAGTACTAGTTTTGTCCCCGCTGAATGGAAACAGCATAAACCAGGTGCTTCTACTAACCTGAGGAACTATAAACCCATAAGCCTGACCAGTCTGATCCATAAGGCCATGAAGAGAATCATCATGGACCCTGTCAACAAAGATATAAGAGATCTCCAAACGCTGATCCAGCCCAGTTTGGGTTTGTCAAATGGAGATCGTGCCTATTAAACTTGGTAGAATTCTTTGAGACAGTCACTAAAGCCCTGGATAAAGGTAAATCTGTGCATACGAGTTACCTAGACTTAGCTGAGGCCTTTGGCACTATTTCCCACTCAGGCATCATATAAATTTACCCAGCTGGGGATTAACTCATATATTGGCAGGTGGGTTGCAAATTGCTCACCAATAGATCACATACAGTCAAATTAGACTCACCCTCCACCAGCAGACCTGTAATCAGTGATATTCCACGGGGTTTAGTGCTGGGGCCCCTATTGTTTAGAATCTACTACTCGGAAGTACAGGCAAAAACAAAAGGCTGACAAAATTTGCTTATGACTGCAAGCTGGGAGCAGTCATAGAGTCCCCAAGTGATGTCAACATCCTTCAAGAGGGACTTACACAGACCAATGACTGGTGCCAAAGTCATGGGCTAAAACTCAGTGCTAAAAAAATGCACTATCATCCCCTTCAGCAAACAACACTGTAAGCATTCAAGCAGTGGTGACAGATTAGGGAACACGGTTGACAGCAACCTATGCTTTGACCACCGTGTCTCCACAGTTGTCAAAAGGGCATTCTACATTGCCCACCTCATAAGTAAGAGCATTGCTTCCAGATCAAAAGAGATTATTACCCCCCTGTATTCATACCTCATCAGGTCAATAATAGAGTACAGTGCTCCCTTTGACATGTACTTTACCAGGCACCTGCAGCAACTGGATAGACCTCAAAGGTTTTTTACAAAGAAAATTCAGGGTCTTTAACATATGTCATATGTTGACAGACTGGAATCTCTGTCACTATACTGTGTGTCGTATAGACTACTCAGAGGCGACCTGTGCCTCGCATATAAAGCCGTCTTAATAGATATACTGTACATTCGTAAG